>NC_092647.1:12169843-12526093 GCF_039555335.1 Amphiura filiformis
ATTACGAGAGTCAAATGATCAATGTTACTCATAACGGGGCTTCACTTGCGTATTTTTAGCTATGTATGGATAGTCCTATGACTGACTGTGCTTTGCTATATATATATCGTTTTCCTTTCCTTGAATTTGTTTAGGCCAACCTGATTCTTTGGCGACGCTTTGGTATATCATTGTTATTAATATTTACATGTACTTATATTGTTCCATTGTCCATGTTGATTATTAGGTTTTTGGTTAATGTTTCATGAATGTAAGAATTACGAGATTGCTTGGGTAGGCCTATGCTTAATCATCTTTAGCTATTTTACTATCCTTGACTTGGCTGTATCATACTGTAATTAAAATCTACTTAAATATTATTGTTATGAAATCAAAAAGCTAGTTTACGTTTAATTTTCCATATTCATTATGTGTTTGGTAACTGTCCCATGTAAAAATTACGAAATTCAAATTATCAATATGTTAATAATAAATATTTACGAGGCCTTACTTGGGTATTTTTGGCTATACATGGTAGACCTATGATTGACTGTGCTTTGCTAATTATTTGTCTATTTGTTTGCCTACCTGAGATGATGCTTTGGTACATCATTGTAATTTAAAATTACATGTACTTACATTGTAATGGAATAAATTGGGTAGTTTCATTCGCCATGTTCATTATCAATTCAGTTCAACTCATGTTTCATTTCAATTCAATGCGCTTCGATTTCGTTTCACTTCAATTCAGTTCGTGTCAATTTGTTTAAATTCGTCTCAATTAGTCTCATTTCGTCTCAATTAGTCTTAATTCGTGTATATCTATGTTGGGTGCAAGGTCCAGTTCCAGCTCTAGTCCGACGGACCCCAGAACTCCCTTGTCGAAGAGATTACCTACAATTCAAGAACAATAGGTAACTCTGTGGTAGTCTGCAATCGTGACATATAACGAGGACAAAAACAACACAATGGCCTGCAGGTAACCATGTCACATATAACAAGAACAAACACAAACATAACATGAATGAAATTGTCGCTGATCTAGGACAGCGTTCAAGCTTTTGACTTACGTTTGGTGATCAGAATGGTGGGAACTTGAAGTGAAAGATATCCTTCTTAAAGGAACATTTTGTAGGGTGAAATTGTGTGTAGAAACTGAATCTGACATAAAAAAAAATGCATAATTATCAACTTGAAAATTTCCCCATAGCACTGTACAGGCATATTTCTGCCCGAAGTCCTCAAATTTGAGCGAAACTTGTCACAAAAAAAACAAGTCCTTCAAAACTGGGACTCTCAGGGCTAAACAAATATAAACTTGCTCTAGAGGAGGTCTTGGCTGTAGCAAGTTTATATTATTTTTTTTTGTTTAGCTTTAAACCTCAACAGTTTTGAAGGGCTTATTTTTTTTTGCGAAGGCCTTTATTTTGTTCACACCCGCCAAAATGTTAGGGGTAGTAACATATTACTAATTTATTTTTGTCAGTACATTTAACCGAGTCAAGTGTTATACCACCATTTAACTATTGAAATACTGAACAAAAAGACACAAAAAGCATTTCAATAGCTCATACCATTGAGTTAGGCGAAAATTGCATTTTTCTCAAATCAATGGTCACCCTAACCCCCAACTTTCTAACCCTGTTACAAAAATAAAGAAATTGATTTATTCCATTTAATGATTTGAATATCACAAATGTGCCCTTGTCACATAATTAGTATAAACAATTAGGCACTACTCAGTAGTTTTCATGTTCATACACTCACAGGAAATTAGCATGTGAACATTTTTCTCACCCTAAAACTGCCATTTTCGGCCAAAATTGGACCAAAAATGATTTCTTTCTCAAAATCAGTGAAAATAAGGGGATTTAAGTGCCAAAATCTGAAAATATGTGACATTTTACCCCTAGAAACATTAAAGTACCAGGTAATCAATAATTTTGACTGTTTTCACCCCGAAATATTTTTTTCACACGTGTGTCCGCCAAAAGTAAGTCAAAGTTTGAATGCTGTCCCAGCAACTTTTTCAAATTTTGATGAATTTTTGAAAATTTTGTATATAATTTTATATACATGAATCATGTCCTAAAGTTTATCCTAGTCTCACTGATTAACCTCCTGTTTTGGTCATATTTATCACAAATTTCCAGTCTCATGGAAAGACATTTTTGGGACCTTCCCAATGAAAGACCGCACCCACTTTTTCGGTGTCAAGGCTCTCACTGAAAGACCCTTTTTTTTCTAAAACCTATCCGGACATCACTGTCACTTCCAAAGTTGAGTGCCCCCCCCCCCCTCCGACGGAACTCCCTTGTCAAAGAGATTATCTACAATTCAGGAACAATAGGCAACTCCCAAGATAGCAAGACAACATTAACAATGTTCAGCATGGTCACAGTCGGTAAGCTGACACCAAGACAATGTTAGACCATTGTTAAATTATGGTTGCAATGGGAACGTCAGCCTAACATTGGGTCAACGTTGTTATTCCAACCTTACATTATGGTCAGTATGTTAACGTCAAGCAGCCATCCTTAAAATGACGGTCAGCAGTGATGTAGCGTCATAGGGGCAAGTGCCCCTAGGCTCTCACTGAAAGACCCTTTTTTTTCTAAAACCTATCCGGACATCACTGTCACTTCCAAAGTTGAGTGCCCCCCCCCCCCCTCCGACGGAACTCCCTTGTCAAAGAGATTATCTACAATTCAGGAACAATAGGCAACTCCCAAGATAGCAAGACAACATTAACAATGTTCAGCATGGTCACAGTCGGTAAGCTGACACCAAGACAATGTTAGACCATTGTTAAATTATGGTTGCAATGGGAACGTCAGCCTAACATTGGGTCAACGTTGTTATTCCAACCTTACATTATGGTCAGTATGTTAACGTCAAGCAGCCATCCTTAAAATGACGGTCAGCAGTGATGTAGCGTCATAGGGGCAAGTGCCCCCACCCCCATCGATTGCAAAATTTAGAAAATCCCATAGGAAAATTGCCAAGACACAGCTTGTGCCCCCACACTATGCCACTGACGGTCAGCATCAATTCAAGTTTGATATCAAGACAACATTGGCCCAACGTTGACAATGGTCGGTATGGTCACAGTCGGTAAGCCGATGCCAAGCCTATGTTAAACCAACGTTGACATGCCAACCTTAAATAATGACTAGATTGGGAACATCTGGCCAACGTTGGGTCAATGTTGTTATGCTAACCTTATAATATGGTCGGTATGCGTCAGCCAATCTTAACATGACAGTTGGCATGCCAACGTTGTTGTGCCAACGTTAGATGATGGTCAGTATGCCCATTACATCGAGCCAATGTAGCCAGCCAATCTTAAAATGACAGTCGGCATACTAACGTTGTTGTGCCAACCTTAAAATGAGAATTCTATTTATATTACTTTTTAAGAAAAAAAATCAACATTTATAGTAAATGTTACCAATATTCACAGAAACTTTGATCAATATCCCTAAAAAGATGGACTTGGGTGGTTAATAGTCATTAAAATATATCTAATATTAAAAATACTTCTTCAACTATAAACACCCCATTAGCTCAATGACTTGTGTAAAATTAAGGTACGGTAATCAATTTGTCTTCGTTGTAAAATAGAGAATATAAGACTACATGTAAGCATAGTATACACTAATAACTCATTTAAAAAAGATTTTTGTCTCATTGAGCTGGTTTGCTAATGGTTGGGTCAACGTTGGCTAACGGTTGGATCAACTCGGGTCAATGGATGGATTAATAATGTTGGCCCACACATTACATCTGTATTAGGCCAAAAAAAGTTTGTCTTGACCTTTTGGCTAAAAAACTGTCCTTTGTGATTTTTTTTTTTTTTTGCAATCCTGTTTTAGGGCTTTTTGTTTAGCAAGAAGCAGAACACATGCCTTACTACGAAAATGTAGTTTGCCTATTCTAACTGTCACTCCTAAACCCCAAACCTATGCTCACTAAACCCTAACCCTGACCTAAAACTACACATCTGCTAAATAATTCAAACATTTAATAATTCAAACCCTTAAAAACTTGCGAAGTTCTGAAAAATCAAGATCACACAATGTGACAATGTAATGTCAATGGTGCAAAATTAAGCACCCCAAATGTTGATGTGCGACACTAATTTACTGTTATTTTATTCTACATGTATATTAAAACATTACCGAAGTAGGAGTACAAAAAGTTGACTTTTATGTGTTGAGGAAACCCTAATATTTACTCGGCATGACATGAAAATGAGTGAAAAGGTGATCTTTCCTCTACCAATATCAATCGAGCAGTAACAGTAAAAAATTGATGGTGTTATACAAAGCGGAGATCTATTTATAAGTAGAGTTGATTCTCCCGCTATTTTGATCACAGAGCCAAGACTTGTATGCTCTTTCAATAGATCGATATTCAGAGCGATATTCTGATACAGTTTTTGGAGTATTTATTTTTGACATTTTGTCTGAAATGATTGGAAATTGTTTTGTGCCCAAAATGTTATTTTTCTTGGAAACTTCAATGATTTTATCATTTAAAAAAAATGCACTGGCACTGGCGCATTGTGCTAAATCTCATTTTAAAAGCTATGCGCGTGTGGTCCGGAGACAAGCTTTTTTTTTTGGACTAAGAGTTCGGTCAATGTTGGATTGACGTTGATTTTAGTGATTTCCAGTGAATCTACATAAATGGGAAAATTTCCAAATGTAATTTTCTCAAAATGCTGTTTTTTGTGATATGCAGGTATAAATTTACATGTACATGCAGAAATTGTTACAGATATTCTCCATTCATTTGACATAGTAAGGATATGACCAATTATAATTTTAATATAAAACACCCCAAAACAAATTTGATGTCACAAACTTACATGAATTTGACATCTAATAATATGAAATTGCAAATGATGAATGCAGTTGTCTTATGGCCTTGTTCACATTAATAATAAATAAGCATTACAAAGTCATTCAAACCAGATCAATTATACACAAAACATACAATCATATCAATGATCATAACAGAGTGGTGAAATGCACACGACTGTATCCAAACAAAGGGCTGGGACACGACAGTATACAACCGCGCATATGTACCCCCAAACACCATACCAGGAGTTTTACAGTGTAGATGCACAGATATGGCTCCTGAGAGCTATAGCCATACATCCCACACAACATGTGTACAAATAAGAACAATCAATAGATAAGTGCAACAACAATTACAAAATGTGAGAAACAAATAAAACATAACTTCAGCACAGAGCGGAAACAATTCTGAGTTCACACAACCATTTCCCAACATAGCTGCTAGGAAGTAATTGTGTGAGTCCAACAATCATGAAATGAGAGGCCCACTATCACAACTCCAAGAAAGCAGGAACAGTGCACCTCGCATAGCCCCCATTCATCAAATAATAATTACAAAATTAATAAATGGTCATGTGTCATAAGTTGGGACCCCTTTCGGTAACACATGGGAAATTTTGAACATTACAATGGCTTAACATCTTACTTGATGAGGCTTGTTTTCCTAAGCATTTATTTATTGCGATGAAAAGAGTATAGATTACTCTTTAAAATGACACAAACTTTATTATTGTATAACTAGTATTATGGAAAATATGACATAATCATCACTGGAAAAGTGTTATTCCAACGTCAAATTAGGTATCCCAACTCATAGCGCAGGACCAAATCGAGTAAATTAATACACAATATAGCAATTAAGACATTTATAAGGAAATATTTCTTATAAATGGCAGTAAAAAATATGATCATGTATGAAAAGCCCACCGACTGACCACTGATGATGGGACAGTCGGTGTACCTCACATACAAAGTAACACATAATACAATATAAATACATTCTTTAAATATTAAAACATTGCACAAAGTGAGACCTCTCTCAAGCACACACAATCAGTAGCATCAGGGGAAGCTTAGGACCCACTAACATGATTCCAGGGAGCCAGTCAGTGGGCCTCGCATAACATTCCGGTACATGAGTAATAAAAAGCATAACATGAAAAGGTCCCAATTAGTGATACAACAACTCAGCAAGTAAAACAATCATACATGTATAAAACAGCACAGTTCAATAGGCAATACATACATGTAGCAGGTAAAAACACTGAAACACATTTATAATTAAAATGAAAACAAGTATGTTTTTAATTTAAAGATGCTTTAAAACTAGTCACTGACATAGAACATTTGATTTGTAAAGGCAGTTCATTCCATAGCATTAGTGCTGTAGCAGCAAAATACCAGCTTCCATACAATTTAAATGTCTTCACTGGAGTAAGTATTTGGCACCGGACCTGAGCGAGCGAGTGGGCTTGTATTCCACAATCAACTAAGAGATATAGTCCGGTGCAAACCCATAGTGATTTGTAAGTTATTAGCAAGATCTTATGTATAATACGCTTCCGTACTGGTAACCAAAGAAGCTGTTGCAGAACCAGTGTTATATGTTCATACTTTCTCACCCGAGGTACCATCCTAGCTGCAGTGTTCTGCACTTCCTGTAGTTACCGATTTCATAATGCGGTAGTCCATAAAGAATTATGCTATTGCAGCAGCTGTCTAAGAGTGAACTCACGAAGGCATGGAAGAGTTTCTCAGTGCATGCATGAACGAGGTACTTTCGAACATGACCAATTTAGCGTAGAGCGAAGTTAGATGCTTTGCAGATTTTATGCACATGAGCGGATATATACTAAGGTGTTTATCAATGGTCACACTAATCACTAAGGTTCTGTGCTGAAGAAACTGCATGAACAGATTCCGAGAGAATATGAAGACGTGGAATGGTATTACTTTTACGTAAGAACTTGGAAATAATATGCAGGAATTCGGTCTTGCTTCTATTCAGTTTCATCTAATTGTCTGCACACATCCAGTTTTTCACATCATGGATGCAGTGTTCCAGATTGGAGATGGCAGTTGAAGTCTCTGACTGATTGAAGATCATGTAACAGTTGTGTATTATCAGCGTAGAACATCAGCTCTATACCATCATGGGACGTTATTATGTCTTCTAAGTTCTAACAGAGCGGTGTACATGGTAAAACACAACGGGCGACGCACTCATTCGATATTATGTGCCTTTTTATGTATGGACGTCTAATAAAGTGATGCTGTTGATTGAAAATCAGAATTACTTCAATTCATCCATGAGTGCACCCTGATCTTAAGATTGTGAATATAGAGGCCAGGTTATGACAATCATTGAATCATGGTTAACACATTACTCTTTTCAACTGTGTGATCATCAACAAATAACTAATTGTATTTGTGACCGATGGCTTAGGTATGTACTTTCATGGTTCATGTACCTGATTCTAAATGTACCATAAGTAAAGTGAAAGCCTGACTTTAATGTACTGATGTCACCACTTAAAGCCAGACATTTATCTTCTGATGATTTTAGTCTTATTTAAATTCGGAATTCATTCAGTTTCTTGTAAACTTCATTGCTCAGCAAATTGTGCTGATAATCTATATTGAAAGTACTATTGGAGTAAGCAGCAGCAACTGCTTTGTTTGAAATGTAGTACTAGTTACTACTGGTTTTGAATGCATCACATGATGAATGGGCTAGCAGATACTTAAGGGAGTACTATATCCGTGCCAAATTTTGTGCCTATTTTTGCATTTTTCTGAAAAATTATAGCGTATTGGTGACAAGTAAGATATGTATATTATAGGGGCAAGGACTACAACTACTGCACTGGAAATTTTATTTCAGCAGTCAGCACAGAAAACAGTTGTGGAGTTACAGTCAAAAATGAGGGAAAACCAATATTTGATCAATAAATCAATAACTACTTGACTTGAGTTGCTGATTTTTCAGTGCAGTAGTTGTAGTCCTTGCCCCTATAATATACATATCTTACTTGTCACCAATGCACAAAATTGCCCGCCAGGGGTGTAGTACCCCCTTAATGAACTAAGTTCTTAATTTGTTTTGTTGATGTAATTCATTCATGTTAGCAAGCCTTCATAGGCATAGTTTGAGGGTGCAGGCATGTGCTGCAACGGCCTGCTATACTATAGCATCTCTATCTAGATATTCTGTGCTATTTTACATGATCCATTGCCTGGCAAAGGTGGTGCAATCTCTGTACATGCTATTGAGTGAATAAATCTAAAATCCAAACAGTTCAGTTTCACAAAGAGATGACATCCTTGAGAATCCTGTTGTTTCTTTAATAATGCGATCAAAAATATCAATCTCTATAGATGCTGCTTACTGAGAGAATAAATCTAAAATCCAAACAGTTCAGTTTCACTAAAAGGTGAACACAAAACAGCAGCTGTGATCCTTTGGAATCCTGCTGCCTCTTTGATCAACAATATTGGCAAATGCTATTACCAAATCCATGCACAGAACATAATCTGCTTCATATGGAATGTTGGATGCTAGAAAGTATTTTTCTGAACGTCAGAATGGTTGCTGAGTAACATAATATAATAGAGACTAGTGTCCTGGTTTGTCTGGTCAACTTGGGCAGTCTGTGTAAAAACAAAAGATAATAATACTACATTATGAACAAAACACAAACATCATATTCAGAAGTGGGCAATTAGGGTCAGAATTTTGGCGAGAATCGATTCTCGGAAACATTCTGGCAAACAGATTTGTATGAATCAAAGTAAATTCTCACAAACTTTTGTAGTTTACACAGAAGTTGATTTGCAAGAATCAAAGGATTACCGCAAATTTATTCTGCAAGAATCAAGATTGATTCTCGCGCTGTGAAACAAAACTCTGACCCTGGATGTGAAAGATTACAAAGGTTCAAAGTGACTTGTGCAATGTGAAAGTTTTGTTTTCCTTTTTAGTAATGTGTTAGTCCACCTTCATTCTCACCAAATTCATTGCAACGATTCTGCATTCTATTGACCAGGTTTCGAATGCATTGCTGTGCAGGTGACTCCATGCACGTTGCAGTATTCTCAGCAACCCTTGCAGTGTTGTGTTGTCATTTAGTCGGGTATCTACATGTACCAGGTTTTAATGTGCATCCCCCCAGGACTCTACCAAACCAACTTTTTTAGCTTCCTTTTATGGTCCTATAACATATTCAAAATGTTAACAAAAAATATTTCTCAAATTGCTTGTTATGTAAAAATAAGTAAAATAAGGAATAGTTGTAACCATGTAGGATGTTTCGTTACCTAGGAAACGTCACAACATAGGTTGTGGTCAATAGGCTGTAATGGGGATCTTGACCTTTATGGCCAATTTTGTCAATAACGAAGCATTTTAGACAGTGCAAACAATTCCTTTTTGACTTGCTTTTGCATGACGAGCAATTTTAGACCATTAAATTTGCGTTGAAATTGGAGCATTATTAATTTTTGGCCCCTGTGTGGCCAAAACAACTGACCACCGCTCAAAATTTGACCTTTTTGCTTATAACTCAAGAACGGTAAGTCGCAGGTAGGTCAAACTATACTTTTTCTGAATCATTACAATGAGAGGAATAATTTGGTGTGCTTGTTAACCAGATTTAAGCAACTTTGAAATTTGACCCCTGTGTTGACCTTTAACCTTGAATATGGCCGGAGTGCCGGGAAATATTTTTTGTTAACATCTTGAATGTGTTATAGGACCATAAAAGGAAGCTAAAAAAGTTGGTTTGGTAGAGTCCTTGGTGGATGCACATTAAAACCTGGTAGATACCCGACTAATTTACATTCTTGTTTCCAGCTTGCTTCAGATGGTCTCAGAGATGTCCAATGGGGTTTGGCAGTGCACTCCAGTCAGTCATTCAATTCCTTCATGGAATCACCTGAACCGGCAGTGCATTCGAAACCTGGTTAATCACATTCAATTGACAATAACCACTCAGCCATGATTTTAAACCATAATGATAGCAATTTCATCAAATTTGTTTGTTTTCAACATCGAAATGCATAGATGTGAGTAGGCCTACTTGGAATCCCGATGTAAAAAATGTAGCTTTTTGGGCCTCAAATTTCATAAATGGCTGTATTTTCTGATGAACGACAAAATGTTGAACAAAAAAGTAACGCACATGTAATGTGTAACTAATCAGGCTACATTTCACACTTTAAATCAACTTAAGGGGCCTAACAGTTTTTTAGTTATGTCAGGGGACTTAGTTTTTTGGAACCATTGACTACATCATACATGCTTGTGCATATTGCTAAACCAGATATCTGTGACCGTTATGGGCGCCCAGTTTAAATTCTTTCTTTGTGCTATGTGCCTGCAGTGTGACGTTTACATGGCAGACACTCACCTTACTCGAGAACTCCAGCTTCAAAATTGCACACAATAGTTTTGACTAGAGTCCAAAGCTATCGTTTTTCGGTAGATCAGTATTGCGATTTTTTGCAATGCATTACGCATATATGTTAAATACCCTGTTCATGTTTAAATTTGGATTTTAATGATATTGTTATCTTGGGTCTTGATGAGGTATGGTGACACAAGAGGGCGCTGCACACCTTTTTCTTGGACACGAGGCCAAAAATTTTGTCATTTCATGTTGAGATAGATTATATAGGACAATAAAAACTGTTTAGAAACAAAAATAACCAAAAAGTCATTTTGGCTTCGATATAGCCAACTGGTATTTGAAGGTAGGCTTATCAAGCAACTCACCATTATAGCCTAATGATGTGCGACTTGATATCCACGTCTGTCTACATGCTTCCTTCTTTTCACAGGTTCTCATAAATCGATGCAGTTATGACAAAACCGTGGTGGGTGAATGTTGTTATGTGTAATGTCAACATTGCAGTATTGCAACAGTTTTGTATTCCAAGTGATGTTTGATAACTTATCCACACCCTTACTGTCAAAACTTGTTCCAGCCAACTTTGATCCAGGCCTACGACAATTTCTGCCACACATCCTACAGTGTACACACCTTTTACAAATTTTGCTGATGCTGAAGGAGCCATATTTTAGCCTGTGAATGAAGGGAAAATAAAAATTAAATTACAATTTAAATGTGATTGTTCCAATCACTCACATAAATAATCCGCTTATGCGTCCCGTTTCTTAACACGCAAACAAGCACATGTAATCACCATGTAAGTTCACATACTAAAGATCGCATATTAAATGTGCATGAAGTTCACGAACGGAAGATACATTTCATAAGTTTTTAAGAGCCAATCTTACTTTATATTATGTACGGATCTGTGATACAAAAAAAGTTTAAAATTATTTTGTTAAATATTAACACCAACAACTCGCATACATACAGTATGAGCGTGCATAGCGCCCTCATTCACCTTTAAAAAATCATGAAATCTCAGCCTTTCTGAGCCTTACAATGATAAACTTTGGAGGTGCATAATGTACATGTATAACATTGTGAGCCATCATCATCCCAACCTGCATTTTGCATTTTTTGAAGTACCAAATGATTACATCACAAAAACAAAGGGGAAAAAATGTGATCTTTGATGGCGCAAAAAAACCCAGCAAATCCAATGTTTGAATCAAAAGTGCCCTCGTGCAAACTTCTAAGCATCATAACCATGCATGGAGGTCTTCAATTTCAAACTTGTTCAGACTTGGGCAGGCCAGTATGCAGGATTTTTTTGGGGGGTGGGCGATTTTGTGAAAAGTGGACTTTCTTCTCCAAATTTAAGGTAAAAAAACTGATTTTTTTTCTCGCTACTATCGCAAATTCTTATATTTTGGGACTTTTTGTATAATTTTGCAAATTTGGGGAGGTGCGGTCGCACCCCCACACACCCCTGCGTACGGGCCTGGACTTTGGACAAGTTTAATTTTGCAGCAACAAGTTTTTGGGATTTTGATGGCGCACATACTGTTAACAGAGGTAAAGCTCAAATTTTCTCAACTTTTTACATGCCTATATTTCCACACTCCAACGTCACCTGATTCTAAATAGCATCTCATCAAAGAAGATGTAATTCTCTGCAAGAACTGAAACAAGGTGGTTCTTGAACCACAGTCCACAAGTCTCGCCTGCTTTCATGACCGCCTGCTTTCGCGATTACTTTTAGTAGAAATGAACCAGCAACAACCCATGAAGACCTCGAAATGACCTTCCAAAAATTTGGCTCTACATGTAAATGTTGGCTGAATCCACTAAGTTTCATGCCTATACAATAGTTTTTAGTAATTTGACCTCATCTGACCCCTGGATGACCCCCAAATGACCTTCCAAACATTTGGCTCTAAATGTTGAATGTAGGCCTACCCACTAAGTTTCATGCCCATATGACAGTTATTAGTAATTTGACCTCAAATGACCCCTGGGTGACATTTGGATGACCCAAAATGACCTCCAACTCCATCCCCATGTCAAAAAGAAATCTACGCCACTGTTAATGACGTACGGTATATATATATTTTTTTTTAGGAAATGAAGGGGAATCAACAAATTTTTGGGGATAAAAAATCCACCCTTTTTAAGGGGATCAAAAATTTTTGATGTCCAAGGTTCCAACTTTTCCAACAACTCTCACCAAAGTATAAATTTATGAACACTCCCTTAGGTAACTGAAAACAATTCTTGTAAAGTCACTTTATCTGAAAATATCAAGCAAATCCTGATATTCTTGGGAAAGAATGGTGGTATTAAGGGACCATTCGCAAACACTTGTTAGGGGGGGGGCCTGATGCAAAAAGGGGGGCCTGAAAATTTTTGAAAAAATTGAAAAGAAATGGAGTTTTAAATAATATTGAACTTTGGAATTTGCAAAGTGTAAATCAAATCATGATGAGTCTAATATTACCGTACTATAGAAAAATTATCAAGTTTGTGTACATCGTGGAACATACTCTTTGCTGTGCGTAGTAAGCAGTAATGTACGCAGATAGCCTCGCTATATGGACGCGTAGAGTAGCGTTGTACGGCTGTACGCGCGTGTACTTAGCATGATTAGTCGCGGAGTTACAAGCATAGTTGAATGTTCCACGATGTACACAAATTTAATATTATAGTATTAGTCTTAACAACATGTCTAAGGCTGTGCTAACACTTTTGAGTTTGACCAGAATTTTTTTATTTTTTCAAATATCTTAAAAATACAAGATAAAGAATGTATTAACTACTATGGTTTGCCCGTCATATTATACGTAGCCAAGAAAGACCCTAGATTTTGACTGCTCGTAGCTCCAAAAGACCCACCACCTCAAATTTCCGGGGGAGCAAAATTTTTTGATGTGCCCCCCCAGGTGTGTTCTAGGCGAATTTGGCTGACTAACATGTGGTAAGGTTTGCCTGGCATACCTACATACATGCTGCATGCACAGGTAAGCGTTGGATTCCTGCGCTTAGAAGGAGGTAATGAATATTGATACACTACGTCACTGTCCTGGCATCGGCTGCAAACATTTCTGTATGATAAGTAATTTGTAGGGGTGGGGGTGGTCTGATATGATATTTATATAATTATAACAGAGGCCACAATTTTGTCAAGACTTTTGGAGGTTTAGTTAAGATTAAGTTAAACCCATATTATAACATTTGCTGGGAAGAACGCCCTCAAAAATATTTTAATTCAGGTTTTTGCACAATTGTTAATGTAGGGGAGATTGGAGTTAGTTGAAACACTTTTCACAAAATCGTCTTTTTAACGCAAACCGATTACTTTCAAGAAACACTAACCATCAGTATAAACATATACATGCTACAAATACAGCCTTAAACTTTATTGGACCTGCTTATGATTATTCATATAATCCAATTTGAAAATTTGAAAAAAAGTGTTTCAACTAACCCCACCCCTGGGGTAAGTTGAAACATAGGTGAGGGTTAGTTGAAACATGGCTTGTAAAAATTTCAAAATAATTATTATTGTGTTGTTAGGGTTATACTTCCCTTGAAGGCACCCTTTAACATACAATCAGTGTGAAAGAATGAATAAATAAATATGTGGGAGTGCGGGACTGCGGGTCAATACTTTGGACACAATGTGACGAGTGTCACCATGGACCAAAATATGAGAAGCCTAAAATATTATAAAATGTACTTTCTGTGTGCAATTTTTGCTTGTATTATTGCTCTTTAACCATATTAAAGCAATATTGAAGAAATGGTAAACATGTTACAAATTTTTAAAAAGTCAAATTTTTAACCATATTTTTCTATGCGATTTTCACGTGTCAACTAACCCCACCTCAAAAGTTTCAACTAACCCCGATGCATATTTTTACATTTCAAAGTTCATTACACAAAATAAGAAATACAATAAAACTTTTATTTAACATTATTCTGGGACTTACTACTAGTGCTTATGATACTCAAAAATAATCCCTGAATCTTCAAACAACATGGAGATAACACATCTTTCTGAGGGGTATAAAATTAGTCAGCAAGTCAAAAACAGATATTCCTTTCCCAAGCCAACACTGGTGGGGCATCAGTGATGTTGCTAATTTGGTGGATGACCCTTACTAATACCTATTACTAGGTGCCAGTATTTTACGAAATTATTTTTTTGTGTCAGAAAAAAATACAATGTTTCAACTTACCCCGCGTTCCAACTAACCCCAATCTCCCCTACCTTAGTAAACAAAGATTCTCTGCAAAAAAGACTTCAGGTGCTGTAGTTTTGTCAAAATCATATCCGAGATTTTGAATAAACCACGATGGAAATATTACTCGAACCAAAGTGTATTCGATGTCAACACACCCCTACGTACACGGCGTGCGGGACACACACACATGCCAGAGGATCGTACCATATTACAACCACCGGAGTAACATGCATTGGCGCTAGTAGTAAATTCCAATTTTCTTTGCTTTACCTCACTTGTTCGGCTCAAAATTAAAGGGGACATACCGTATCTCAGTGATATCTGACAGTAAATGTAGGTACATGTATGCCAGGTGAATTCAAATTTGCCATCAAACTGCATCATTTTATAAATTTATATCAAATTAAAGCCCTTGAGTATAAAAGAAATTAAGCCAACACTGAAAACCTTTTTGTCATAGCACTTTCCGTAGCAAAATTAGGCTCTAGTCAAAGATTGACTTTCATCAAATAGATTCTGCTAGCAAAATTCCCAAAAAAAGCATTATGGGGGTGTTTCTAGATCTTAGTCTCATGACGATAGCAGCTTTTTTTAATGGAACTGCTATCAAAATCCCTCTGAAATTCCATGTGCGAGTCTCTCAAAAAAAAAAAAAAATCATATATTTGGGTCAAGTGAAGTATAGACAACATATTTATGAAGGTTTCCTTGAGCAAGCGGTTCTTTTAAATTTCAATGTAAATTTGTATTGCCGGTTTAGGCCATTTTGGCTGACTAGCAAATGTGTTAAGCCCAGGGCTGTCAACTCTCATGCATTGGCCGTGAGTCTCACGCATTGGGTCACTTTCTCACACCAAGGTAGTATAATCTCACGCCTAGGTAGTAAATCTCACGCAAAAAGCTCAAAAATGTGTAAAATCTCACGCATCGTCATGAATAATTTGTTGCTCCTACCCCCCCCCCCCGCTTTTCACATTCTCGAGCGCCGTGGCTCAAGTAATCATGGTACAAAATGAACATTGCCTTTGAGTTGGCAAATCCCGGTACGCCTCTGTCTCACGCCAAGCAATTCCAAAAAGTTGACAGCCCTGGTTAAGCCTCCAGCATACTTTTGTTTGCGTTTCAACCAATGGGCCGTATAAAATTAATGTTTTGGTTCTCGTCCCCTCCTCCTCAATTTCTGGGATTTGTCAGATTTTTTTTTTTTTTTAGATTTTCAATTATTTTAGACTTTGGAATGATTTATGAATTTTTCATACATATAAATAAGTTTATTAGAGAACAAGGACCACTTCCAAGTCTTTTTGTGGTACTCTAGGGGTTTATACCTCAGAATCTTACATTTGAAAAAAAAGTGCCTCATCGTTTCCTTGAGCACTGTTGGAAAAGACCGAAAACTACAGACAATGCTGATTTTATACACTGAAAAAAAAAAGAAAAAAAACACCTCCTCCCTCATCAATTCATGAAAATCCTCTGGACGAGAACCAAAATATTAATTTTATACGGCCATGACAAGCCTTGATTGTGGCCGTTTGTCTGCAATACGCGTATGCCACGCCGCTGAGCGGCAAGGTAGTATGAAACCAGCATTAACTGAGGTTTCCTTGTCAAACCTTAGGGGGCGGTCACTATTTACGCCAGGGGGGGAATGGAGTAGTAAATGCTAGCATTTTATTTTATTGAAAATAATGAATACTATTACTATATTTTTACACAGCCGTGACGTTAGTCACGGCTGTGTCTTTTTTCTTACAGGTTCTTTACACAGCCGTGACGTTAGTCACGGCTGTGTCTTTTTTCTTACAGGTTCTTTCTTACACAGCCGTGACGTTAGTCACGGCTGTGTCTTTTTTCTTACAGGTTCTTTCTTCTTTCTTTCTTCTTTCTTCTTCTTTCTGCCGACCACTTCATTTGCTCTAGCACTTACATGCTTACACCGATTTTGACCTTACTTGGTCACAACCATCATTGACCATGCCCCTACATGTCATATGAAACTCGTGGGGTCAAAGGTCACGCAGAGGTCATAGGGGTCAAAAACGTGATTTCAACTAAAATGCTTCTTCTCTCACAGATTACGTAGGACAGTGACACCACTTGCACACATGCATTGTTATTATCCAGTGTCTATAGGGTCCTCACAGATTTTGGGTCAAAGGTCATTAAGGGGTCACTTCCGGTATAAAACGAAAAACTTTCAAATTTTTTTATTTGCTAAGACAAACATAGGACAGTAACGGTATGTTCACACATAAATTGTAGTTATCCTGTGTATATGTGGTATTTTTATATTTAGGGTCAAAGGTCATTAAGGGGCCACTTCCGGTATAATACGAAATACGTTTGAAATGCTTCTTCTCCCACAAATTACGTAGGACAGTGACACCACTTGCACACATGCATTGTTATTACCCAGTGTCTATGGGGTCCTCACAGATTTGGGATCAAAGGTCATTAAGGGGTCACTGCCGGTATAAAACGAAAAACCTTCAAATTTTTTTATTTGCTAAGAAAAACATAGGACAGTAACGGTATGTTCACACATGAATTGTGGGTACCCAATTCATATGTGGTATTTTTTTTTGGGGTCAAATGTCATTAAGGGGTCACTTCCGGTATAAAACGAAAAACCGTCAATTTTTTTTATTTGCTAAGAAAAACATTGGACAGTAACGGTATGTTCACACATGAATTGTGGGTACCCAATTCATATGTGGTATTTTTTTATTTAGGGTCAAATGTCATTAAGGGGTCACTTCCGGTCTGAGACGAAAAACCTTCAAAATGCCCCTTCTGCCACAAGTAACATAGCAAAGTGGTGCCACATGCACCCATGCATTGACATTAGCCAATGTCTATGGCCGTTTTCATATATTTTGGGGTCAAAGGTCATTAGGGGTAACAACACGGCTGTGTTCGTGGGTTAGACCACAGCTTAGTCTAGTGTCTTTTTGTAGCTTCTAAGGTTTGCTGTAACTTTTTACACAGCCGTGACGTTACAGGTTCTTTACACAGCCGTGACGTTAGTCACGGCTGTGTCTTTTTTCTTACAGGTTCTTTCTTCTTCTTCTTTCTTCTGCCGACCACTACATTTGCTCTAGCACTTACATGCTTGTACCGATTTTGACCTAACTTGGTCACAAACATCATTGACCATGCCCCTACATGTCATATGAAATTCGTGGGGTCAAAGGTCAAGCAGGGGTCATAGGGGTCAAAAACGTGATTTCAACTCAAAATGCTTCTTCTCTCACAGATTACGTAGGAGAGTGACACCACTTGCACACATGCATTGTTATTATCCAGTGTCTATGGGGTCCTCACAGATTTGGGGTCAAAGGTCATTAAGGGGTCACTTCCGGTATAAAACGAAAAACCTTCAAAAATTTTTATTTGCTAAGAAAAACATAGGACAGTAACGGTATGTTCACAAATAAATTGTAGTTACTCTGTGCATATGTGGTATTTTTTTTATTTAGGGTCAAATGTCATTAAGGGCTACTTCCGGTATAAAACGAAATTCCTTTAAAATGCTTCTTCTCCCACAAATTACGTATGACAGTGACGCCACTTGCACACATGCATTGTTATTACCCATTGTCTATGGGGTCCTCACAAATTTGGAATCAAAGGTCATTAAGGGGTCACTTCCGGTATAAAACGAAAAACCTTCAAAAATTTTTATTTGCTAAGAAAAACATTGGAGGGTGATGGTATATTCACATGTGAATTGTGTTTACCTATTGTACATGTGGTATTTTTTCATTTGGGGTCAAAGGTCATTAAGGGGTCACTTCCGGTCTCAGACGAAAAACCTTCAAAATGCCCCTTTCTGCCACAAATAACATAGCAAAGTGGTGCCACTTGGACCCATACATTGACATTAGCCAATGTCTATGGGCGTTTTATATATTTTGAGGTCAAAGGTCATTAAGGCGTCAAAACACGGCTGTGTTCGTGGTCTTAGACCACAGCTAAGTCTAGTCTTTCTTCTTTCTTCTTTCTGCCGACCACTACATTTGCTCTAGCACTTACATGCTTTCACCGATTTTGACCTAACTTAGTCACAACCATCATTGACCATGCCCCTACATGTCACATGAAACTAGTGGGGTCAAAGGTCAAACAGGGGTCAAAGGGGTCAAAAACGTGATTTCATCTCAAAATGCTTCTTCTCTCACAGATTACGTAGGAGAGTGACACCACTTGTTCTTCTTCTTTCTTCTTTCTGCCGACCACTACATTTGCTCTAGCACTTACATGCTTACACCGATTTTGACATAACTTGGTCACAACCATCATTGACCATGCCCCTACATGTCATATGAAACTTGTGGGGTCAAAGGTCACGCAGGGGTCATAGGGGTCAAAAACGTGATTTCAACTCAAAATGCTTCTTCTCTCACAGATTACGTAGGACAGTGACACCACTTGCACACATACATTGTTATTATCCAGTGTCTATGGGGTCCTCACAGATTTGGGGTCAAAGGTCATTAAGGGGTAACTTCCGGTATAAAACGAAAAACCGTCAAATTTTTTTTATTTGCTAAGAAAAACATAGGACAGTAACGGTATATTCACACATAAATTGTAGTTACTTTGTGTATATGTGGTATTTTTATTTAGGGTCAAAGGTCATTAAGGGGCCACTTCCGGTATAAAACGAAATACCTTTAAAATGCTTCTTCTCCCACAAATTACGTAGGGCAGTGACACCACTTGCACACATGCATTGTTATTACCCAGTGTCTATGGGGTCCTCACAGATTTGGGGTCAAAGGTCATTAAGGGTCACTTCCGGTATAAAACGAAAAACCTTCAAAATGTCTTATTTGCTAAGAAAACATAGGACAGTAACGGTATGTTCACACATGAATTGTGGTTACCCAATTCATATGTGGTATTTTTTATTTCGGGTCAAAGGTCATTAAGGGGTCACTTCCGGCCTGAGACGAAAAACCTTCAAAATGCCCCTTCTGCCACAAATAACATAGCAAAGTGATGCCACGTGCACCCATACATTGACATTAGCCAATGTCTATGGGGTTTTCATATATTTTTGGGTCAAAGGTCATTGGGGGTTACAACACGGCTGTGTTCGTGGTCTTAGACCACAGCTAAGTCTAGTTCTTCTTCTTTCTTCTGCCGACCACTACATTTGCTCTAGCACTTACATGCTTGTACCGATTTTGACCTAACTTGGTCACAAACATCATTGACCATGCCCCTACATGTCATATGAAATTCGTGGGGTCAAAGGTCAAGCAGGGGTCATAGGGGTCAAAAACGTGATTTCAACTCAAAATGCTTCTTCTCTCACAGATTACGTAGGAGAGTGACACCACTTGCACACATGCATTGTTATTAGCCAGTGTCTATGGGGTCCTCACAGATTTGGGGTCAAAGATCATTAAGGGGTCACTTCCGGTATAAAACGAAAAACCTTCAAAAATTTTTATTTGCTAAGAAAAACATAGGACAGTAACGGTATGTTCACAAATAAATTGTAGTTACTCTGTGCATTTGTGGTATTTTTTCATTTAGGGTCAAAGGTCATTAAGGGGCTACTTCCGGTATAAAACGAAATTCCTTTAAAATGCTTCTTCTTCCACAAATTACGTATGACAGTGACGCCACTTGCACACATGCATTGTTATTACCCAGTGTCTATGGGGTCCTCACAAATTTGGAATCAAAGGTCATTAAGGGGTCACTTCCGGTATAAAACGAAAAACCTTCAAAATTTTTTTATTTGCTAAGAAAAACATTGGAGGGTGATGGTATATTCACACGTAAATTGTGTTTACCTATTGTACATGTGGTATTTTTTCATTTGGGGTCAAAGGTCATTAAGGGGTCACTTCCGGTCTGAGACGAAAAACCTTCAAAATGCCCCTTTCTGCCACAAATAACATAGCAAAGTGGTGCTACTTGCACCCATACATTGACATTAGCCAATGTCTATGGGCGTTTTATATATTTTGAGGTCAAAGGTCATTAAGGCGTCAAAACACGGCTGTGTTCGTGGTCTTAGACCACAGCTAAGTCTAGTTCTTCTTTCTTTCTTACACAGCCGTGACGTTAGTCACGGCTGTGTCTTTTTTCTTACAGGTTCTTTCTTCTTTCTTTCTTTCTTTCTTCTTTCTTTCTGCCGACCACTACATTTGCTCTAGCACTTACATGCTTGTACCGATTTTGACTTAACTTGGTCACAACCATCATTGACCATGTCCCTACATGTCGTATGAAACTTGTGGGGTCAAAGGTCAAGCAGGGGTCAAAAATTTTTATTTGCTAAGAAAAACATAGGACAGTAACGGTATGTTTACAAATAGATTGTAGTTACTCTGTGCATATGTGGTATTTTTTTTATTTAGGGTCAAAGGTCATTAAGGGCTACTTCCGGTATAAAACGAAATTCCTTTAAAATGCTTCTTCTCCCACAAATTACGTATGACAGTGACGCCACTTGCACACATGCATTGTTATTACCCAGTGTCTATGGGGTCCTCACAAATTTGGAATCAAAGGTCATTAAGGGGTCACTTCCGGTATAAAACGAAAAACCTTCAAAAATTTTTATTTGCTAAGAAAAACATAGGACAGTAACGGTATGTTTACAAATAGATTGTAGTTACTCTGTGCATATGTGGTATTTTTTTATTTAGGGTCAAATGTCATTAAGGGGCTACTTCCGGTATAAAACGAAATTCCTTTAAAATGCTTCTTCTCCCACAAATTACGTATGACAGTGACGCCACTTGCACACATGCATTGTTATTACCCATTGTCTATGGGGTCCTCACAAATTTGGAATCAAAGGTCATTAAGGGGTCACTTCCGGTATAAAACGAAAAACCTTCAAAATTTTTTATTTGCTAAGAAAAACATTGGAGAGTGATGGTATATTCACACGTGAATTGTGTTTACCTATTGTACATGTGGTATTTTTTTCATTTGGGGTCAAAGGTCATTAAGGGGTCACTTCCGGTCTGAGACGAAAAACCTTCAAAAAGCCCCTTTCTGCCACAAATAACATAGCAAAGTGGTGCCACTTGCACCCATACATTGACATTAGCTAATGTATATGGGATTTTTATATATTTTGAGGTCAAAGGTCATTAAGGCGTCAAAATACGGCTGTGTTCGTGGTCTTAGACCACAGCTAAGTCTAGTTCTTCTTCTTTCTGCCGACCACTACATTTGCTCTAGCACTTACATGCTTACACCGATTTTAACCTAACTTGGTCACAACAATCATTGACCATGCCCCTACATGTCATATGAAACTCGTGGGGTCAAAGGTCACGCAGGGGTCATAGGGGTCAAAAACGTGATTTCAACTCAAAATGCTTCTTCTCTCACAGATTACGTAGGACAGTGACACCACTTGCACACATGCATTGTTATTATCTTGTGTCTATGGGGTCCTCACAGATTTGGGGTCAAAGGTCATTAAAGGGTCACTTCCGGTATAAAACGAAAAAACTTCAAAATTTTTTATTTGCTAAGATAAAACATAGGACAGTAACGGTATGTTCACACATACATTGTAGTTACCCTGTGTATATGTGGTATTTTTTATTTAGGGTCAAAGGTCATTAAGGGGCCACTTCCGGTATGAAACGAAATACCTTTAAAATGCTTCTTCTCCCACAAATTACGTAGGGCAGTGACAACACTTGCACACATGCATTGTTATTACCCAGTGTCTATGGGGTCCTCACAGATTTGGGGTCAAAGGTTATTAAGGGGTCACTTCCGGTATAAAACGAAAAACCTTCAAAAATTTTTATTTGCTAAGAAAAACATAGGAGAGTAACGGTATGTTCACACATGAATTGTGGTTACCCAATTCATATGTGATATTTTTTTATTTGGGGTCAAAGGTCATTAAGGGGTCACTTCCGGTCTGAGACGAAAAATGCCCCTTCTGTCACAAATAACATAGCAAAGTGGTGCCACGTGCACCCATATATTGACATTAGCAAATGTCTATGGGCGTTTTTATATATTTTGGGGTCAAAGGTCATTAAGGGGTCACAACACGGCTGTGTTCGTGGTCTTAGACCACAGCTAATTCTTTCTTCTTTCTGCCGACCACTTCATTTGCTCTAGCACTTACATGCTTACACCGATTTTGACCTAACTTGGTCATAACCATCATTGACCATGCCCCTACATGTCATATGAAACTCGTGGGGTCAAAGGTCACGCAGGGGGCATAGGGGTCAAAAACGTGATTTCAACTCAAAATGCTTCTTTTCTCACAGATTACATAGGACGGTGACACCACTTGCACACATGAATTGTTATTATCCCGTGTCTATGGGGTCCTCACAGATTTGGGGTCAAAGGTCATTAAAGGGTCACTTCCGGTATAAAACGAAAAATCTTCAAAAATTTTTATTTGCTAAGAAAAACATAGGACAGTAACGGTATGTTCACACATAAATTGTAGTTACCCTGTGTATATGTGGTATTTTTTTATTTAGGGTCAAAGGTCATTAAGGGGCCACTTCCGGTATAAAACGAAATACCTTTAAAATGCTTCTTCTCCGACAAATTACGTAGGACAGTGACAGCACTTGCACACATGCATTGTTATTACCCAGTGTCTATGGGGTCCTCACAGATTTGGGGTCAAAGGTCATTAAGGGGTCACTTCCGGTATAAAACGAAAAACCTTCAAAATTTTTTATTTGCTAAGAAAAACATAGGACAGTAACGGTATGTTCACACATACATTGTAGTTACCCTGTGTATATGTGGTATTTTTTATTAAGTGTCAAAGGTCATTAAGGGGCCACTTCCGGTACAAAACGAAATACCTTTTAAATGCTTCTTCTCCCAAAAATTACGTAGGACAGTAACACCACTTGCATACATGCATTGTTATTACCCAGTGTCTATGGGGTCCTCACAGATTTGGGGTCAAAGGTCATTAAGGGGTCACTTCCGGTATAAAACGAAAAACCTTCAATTTTTTTTATTTGCTAAGAAAAACATAGGACAGTAACGGTATGTTCACACATGAATTATGGGTACCCAATTCATATGTGGTATTTTTTATTTGGGGTCAAATGTCATTAAGGGGTCACTTCCGGTCTGAGACGAAAAACCTTCAAAATGCCCTTCTGCCACAAGTAACATAGCAAAGTGGTGCCACATGCACCCATGCATTGACATTAGCCAATGTCTTTGGCCGTTTTCATATATTTTGTGGTCAAAGGTCATTAGGGGTAACAACACGGCTGTGTTCGTGGGTTAGACCACAGCTTAGTCTAGTTAATTTTAATTTTTTAAATGTTATAATATGGCTTTAATTTGAGCTAAATTTTCCAAAGTTATTGAAAACGTCATAACATAAATATTCATGACCTCCTTCGAAGTGCAGGAATCCAACGCTTACCGCATGCACTGCATGTGATTCACATTGCTAACTTTTAATACGCGTCTATGTATAAACCTCTACAATTAGCAATCGGTTCTCAATATTATATACATGTATGTGACCTTAAAATATTACTAATGTGTTTTAGTCAACACTCACCACCAGGCTTGGGTCCTTTAACAATGTTTATACCTTCCAAACACGTCGCGATTCTCGGTACGTACTTTCCACGTAGGCTGTCATTGTATCATGTGCTTGAAGGAGAGCCCGTTTTCAAGAGGAGCACCCCTGTGGTAGGTGAAATGGCGTTACATGTAGACTATCATCATTTTATACCGGAAGTGACTCCTAAATTACCTTTAACCCTATAAAAAAATACCACATGATACATTGGGTATAACAATTCCTGTGTGAACATAACATCATTCTCCTATTGTTTTCTTAGCTAATAAAAATTTTTGAAGGTTTTTCGTTTTATACCGGAAATAACCCTTTAATGACCTTTGACCCCAAATCTGTGAGGACCCTATAGACATTGGGTAATAACAATGCATGTGTGCAAATTGCGTCACTGTCCTACGTAATCTATGGGAGAAGAAGCATTTTGAGTTCAAATCACGTTTTTGACCCCTATGACCCGTGCGTGACCTTTGACCCCATGAGTTTCATGTGACATGTAGGGGCATGGACAATGATGGCTGTGACCAAGTCAGGTCAAAATCGGTCCAAGCATGTGAGTGCTAGAGCAAATGTAATGGTCGGCAGAAAGAAAGAAGAAAGAAAGAAAGAAGAACTAGACTTAGCTGTGGTCTAACCCACGAACACAGCCGTGTTGTGACCCCTAATGACCTTTGACCCCTAAATATATGAAAACGCCCATAGACATTGGCTAATGCATGGGTGCACGTGGCACCACTTTGCTATGTTACTTGTGGCAGAAGGGGCATTTTGAAGGTTTTTCGACTCAGACCGGAAGTGACCCTTTAATGACATTTGACCCCAAATAAAAAAATACCACATATGAATTGGGTGACCACAATTCATGTGTGAGCATACCGCTACTGTCCTATGTTTTTCTTAGCAAATAAAAAAATTTTGAAGGTTTTTCTTTTTTTACCGGAAGTGACCCCTTAATGACCTTTGACCCAAAATCCGTGAGGACCCCATAGACACTGGATAATAACAATGCATGTATGCAAATGGTGTCACTGTCTTACGTAATCTGTGAGAGAAGAAGCATTTTTAGTTGAAATCACGTTTTTGACCCCTATGACCCCTGCGTGACCTTCGACCCCACGAGTTTCATATGACATGTAGGGGCATGGTCAATGATGGTTGTGACCAAGTTAGGTCAAAATCGGTATAAGCATGTAAGTGCTAGAGCAAATGTAGTGGTCGGCAGAAAGAAAGAAAGAAAGAAAGAAAGAACCTGTAAGAAAAAAGACACAGCCGTGACTAACGTCACGGCTGTGTAAAGAACCTGTAAGAAAAAAGACACAGCCGTGACTAACGTCACGGCTGTGTAAAGAAGAAAGATCCGATAGCAAAACAGTACCTAGCTCAGGGGGTTGGAAACCCCCCCAGCTAGGTAAATATTCGGCCTTTGCGAACCGGTCTGACGCCGGCTTTGGGAAATAGGTGTAATGTTGACACTTTAAAATTTTCTGTTTTCTACATGATTGTATAAAGGCATTTTCAAAGCTGCATTTTGCAAATTGAAATTTAACATTTGAGTCAAAAAAGGTCGATTTTCATTTTCTAAATCATTATATAATTGTAAAATAACGCCATGATGTTTTGCGAAAGTTCATTCTACAAATCATATACTTTGAAAACTTGCTTGATTTGTTGTTGGTAATGGGTTATGTATATTTTACAAAGGTGATGTTGTTTCAGCCCTCTTTACAACATAACTTAAGAACCACCAGACCTACAAAAGTATATCTGTGATATTTGAATTCTTCTACACGCTCGCTATGAAATGAGCAATGCAATTTTTGCCAAAGCTCACTATCATTCGCAGATACTCTTAATTACCAAATCCCAACAATTTAGAATTGTTACTATCCTTAAGGATATACGATGGATTGTTGGTCGAAGCAGCTGAAAAAAAGTAGTTCACAGCATCTTGCGAATGGTAGTGAGCTTTAACAAAAATTGCATTGCTCAATTCATAGCGAGCGTGTAGCAAATATCACAGATATACTTTTTTAGGTCATGTGGTTCTTGAGTTATGGTGTAAAGAGGGCTGAATCAACAATACTTTTGTAAAAAAGTATATGATTTGTAGAATGAACTTTTGCACTTAAACACTAGAGAATGTTCCTGCACTAATCGTATTGGTTCTTACCCGTGTGATATGAGACGATATCACACGGGTCAGCGCGTGTGCATCGACGCGATGCGCGTACTCGCTATTTGAACCAATCGGAGGCGCATAGCAACAACGGGACTGATCGATTTTAAGCCCTAGGTATAATTCCTTGCAAAATGTAGGATTTAATTTGATTAAAATTTGTAATACTTATGATATTTTTATTTAAATTGAAGTGTTTAAGAATGAGAATAAAGGTATTGCTTTTAGCCGCTGTCGTGCATCTATCGTATTAAAAACCTCGCGTCGAGGTTTTGCCAAGTTTTAAAAATAACGGTTACTTAATGAAATAACGGTTAGTTCATGAAAAGGAAGTGAAATTTAGCAAAACGCGACGAGGTTTATTTACCCGTAAGAGAGCTCTATTGTTCCGCTATTGTATCCGCTATTGTATCCACTATTGTATTCTATTCATAAAAGCTACTGCAAGAATCGCGGCAATCCCTGATATCGCTGGTGCCTACCGCCGGCGTTTCGTATTTATTAACATTCAAAATGATCCGATACTCTTACATTTATAGACTTATTCCCGCTTTTTATATAATATTCAGAAATTGCAATTATGAAAACTACAAACTTTGAAAGTGAAAATATATTACCATCGAAAATATATCATACTTAAATTCTATAGAATCTATAGAGGCATTGCATGTGACGTATCATCCCGTAAATATGGCAGACTACTCAAATGCATTCAACAAAAGCATGATTGCAATCTACCGTGACAGTTCGTCTCACACACATAACCCTGCACTACGATCTAATAGGTTGATGACAACATTTGATTGAATGGACTGTACTCCGCCATAACTACGGTGAAGGACACCGGTTCAAATTCTTTGTTTGGAGCCAATCAATAATTTCATGCAGGGCCTCTATAGATACCCAACCCAGAAGTGCCCATTTATTTTCTAATTTTTTGTAATCGCGCCCAAATATCCCCGCAAATATCTTATACACGGTTTTATTGATTCATTTTGGGCATTTTAAAAGTTAGAAGTCGTCAAAAATGGCAACATCCATTGATAGCAATGGTTGCCCATATCAAAATATAATAGGTATCGGGATAGTATCTGGTACTAATACCTGAATAGTACCCGCTACCTAGTGGGATATTAGTATCGGTATAGTATCCGGATATGTTTCACATGCAAATTTTTTGCCCATATATGGACATATAGTATCGGGATAGTATCCGATACTGTTACTGGGAGACACTGACAAATAGTATCGGAATAGTGCCCGATACTAGTATCGGGATAGTACCTGATACTAGTATCGGGATAGTATCTGATACTATTTGTTTCGCATGTAAATTGTTTTGCCCAAATATGGTCATAGAGATATGTCCACTGGGATTTACATGGTATACGGACAAGGTCACTGGAAAATTTCAAATGATTATATAGTTGTACATACATTAAATGTGAAATGTGTAGCAATTGATTATTGCACATACATGCAGCATTGAAATTTGTGGCAAAAAGCAATTGAAAATGTACCTTATGAATGCTCAATTGCATGCTAAAACATATAATATACACATTCACATTTATTGCATGCATTGAGCACCATTTTGTCTTGGGTGCAGAATTCAACATACTCCGTGGTTTGATATAGCCTACATTGTACGATGTTCTTAAGCTTATACTAAATTTAGATAAAATATAAAGTTCTGTTCAAAACTGTCACCCAATACAACCATACCTGTATTGTGAAGCCCAGAAATAGAACACACTGTACAATTCCTTGTACAACAGTATATATTATCCTTTGAATCAGAGGAACTCATTCCTTGACTGTATAGCAATTAGGCTCCAAGCCGATATGGCAGTTATTCTAATAAGTCATGTGACTTGGATTGGCGCCAGCTGAAAGCGGGTACTATTCCGATACTATATCGTATCAGATACTAGTATCGGGATAGTATCGGAATAGTACCACTATACCGATACTAGTATCCAACTAGTATCTGCTAGCAGATACTTTTGGATAGCTCCAGAATACCTACCGGATACTATCCCGTATAGTAGCCGCAACTATACCGATACCCTTTCTTTTTGCTATGGGTGAGTAAACATTGTCTAAACACTAGATAAAAAGACAGCTTTGTACTACAGAGAAGATGTGAGGAAAAGGAGATAGATCCAGCTATCCTCAAACAAAATATGTGTGCTGCCGCTCATTCAAAAGTAATCACGCTATTCAGGTTTAACAATAAAATACAATAAAATATGACCGAAGTTCCATGGTAAATTATAATTTCTGACGCTTGTTGACTCTTTCAACCTCTACGATTTATGATACAGACTATTTTCAATTATCAAAATATCTTTATTAGGTTTGCAGGAAATGACAGGAAAATACATACAACAATAAAATAAACATGATCAACAATCATCCCTTTTCTAACAAAATCCTAAAACACTCTCCCTAAATAATTATAATTCGAAATAATAACACCTATTCATTTATTCATTATAAACCTCTCGCAAACTGGAATATGTATGTGGTGAATTGTAATTTTAATAACCGATATATGGAAACAAACAGGTACTATAATATTATTCAAAATCAAGAATAATATCAAACAAATCATCCTACTCGAACAGTACACTTAATTTAGGCCCAGGATTTAGGCCTGCATTATGATTATAGACCTAAGGTAAAAATACTTGAAGAGATAACAAGAAACCTTTCGTGCTTGGCCACTGCTTAGCTGATCCTTGCCGGATGAAGGTCAATATTGATCTATTATGTGAGTGAAATCAAACACCGTGTCCTCGTTGCTACTCCCATGTAATCGAAGGTCGTAAAAATTAATCCGATAACAATAGAGGGTATTCATTACTACATCATTGATGTGGTTGCTCAATGCTCATGCATAAATTTCTTCCACATAAGTCTTGTTCACACAGTCGGATATAAGTGAGTTATTACCGGTAATAAGCGATTTATAACCGGTATTAGTGACTTAACACCGGTATTAAGAGTCTTAAATCCGACTGTGTGAACACTACTATAGGTTGTTTAGCTTAATCTTGAATGTCAATCGGGAAGTGACCTCTTGAAATGATATCATCACAATGATCAGAATGATCTTTATGTTATTACACTTACAGTGCGGCCCACATAAAATGTTCAACACAAAGAGCGTGTTTATAGTGGTGTACGGTATTTATACGGTATCCTTATACGCATATGGGATTAGGATAGAATGTGACTTATCCGTTATCTCGGCTGTTTATAGTAGCAATCAATAGCGCTATTCTGAAACCGAGGTGATTGAACTCAGCGTGTTCGAGGTCACCGCAATGCAATGTGGGAGACACAAATATGGAGCCAGTTTCAAATAGTTTGCCGTCGAAACGATTCCGGCCATTTTTTAAACATTATTGCTACAGTACCGTACTATATTTTTAGGTGATATGTTATTGCAGTGACAAATTTGAGCTCGGAGAGTTATATTACCCTGCTCCACTTCCTTGAATAACGGTATCGTTAATCCCTGTCTGTTTATAGTGGCCGTATACGGAATGAATATACTGCAATATCCATCGATATCGAAGGATATCAGTTCCGTATAATATGTGCGGCAAATAGCGCTATTGGTCTGTTTATAGTGGCGACCAATACCGTATAAGATGTACTTATACCCTAAATACCGGATAATCTGGCTCACTATAAACAGGCTCAAAGAGCGTGTTTATAGTGGTGTACGGTATTTATACGGTATCCTTATACGCATATGGGATTAGGCTGGAATGTGATCTATCCGTTATCGCGGCTGTTTATAGTGGCGACCAATAGCGCTATTCTGAATCCGAGGTGGTTGAACTCAGCGTGTTCGAGGTCACCGCAATGCAATGTGGGAGACACAAATATGGTGCCAGTTTCAAATAGTGTGCCGTCCGAGCGATACCGGCCTACTTTATTATTATTGCTACAGTACCGTACCATATTTGTATGTGATGTGTTATTACAGTGACAAATTTGAGCTCGGAGAGTTATATGACCCTGCTCCACTTCCTTGAATAACGGTATCGTTAATCCCTGTCTGTTTATAGTGGCCGTATACGGAATGAATATACTGCAATATCCATCGATTTCGAAGGATATCAGTTCCGTATAATATGTGCGGCAAATAGCGCTATTGGTCTGTTTATAGTGGCGACCAATACCGTATACGATGTACTTATACTCTAAATACCGGATAATCTGGCTCACTATAAACACGCTCATAGTAAACGATGTTATAACTTGGAGGGCTAACAAACCAACACCGCCAAATTCGACTGACGTGTGTACAACGTGAGAAGCTATGAGGAAATGGAACACTCGTTGTCTGATAATGCATGTGTTTATGGTTCGGATAGCGGTTACTTAGCAGCTCTCGTTCCGCTTGGGTTTATTGAATACACTCTCTATATAGTCATCAATATGTCGTTTCCAGTCCCTGGCTGAACTATAGGGTTCAGCTATTATTTTTTTTAATAATTCTTTTACCCCATGCAGCTGATTGGGGTGGTTACGGGTCGTTTAAAAACCACTAACCGCGAAATGAGGATATCGAACATAGGCCCCCGCGAAATATGGATATCCAACTAGTTTGCCCCGCAGGGCTACAAAGAACCGTTAACCGCGAAATATGGATATCCAACTACTTCGCCTCGCATGGCTACAAAGAACCACTTACCGCGCAATATCTTTTTACCTCAAAAAAAGAATTAATATCTACCAAAACACGTTTCAAAACGTAAAAAGGGGCCAAGTTTAAAAAATCTTTCCTGTGTGGCTTTTCACCCTTTTTTAAACTTGGTCCCATTTATGAAAGTTTCTAAAGACCCATACGAAGTCATCTTTAGGCTACTTGTTTGCAGTATTCATTTTGTAGAGTAAATTAATTAATGTTCGTGCTTGATTGAAGTTTTTCCGTAAAGACGTTATAATGTATTTTGATTTAAGCAAAAGTAGCAAATACTCACTTTGTTAAATTCTTCATCGTCTTGTGCGATCCTGCGCCTTATGTACAGATGTAGGGCCTATAATATGTAACAGGTTGACAGACAGTCAATTTGCTAAGTATATGTAATACTCTAATACTCTTTATGAACACGCAATATAATGAAAGATAAACCTTCAAATGTTTTTGATAATACATAGCCTACGTCATATTGCACCGCTTTCGAACAGTCTTAAACCTAATTGTTGCATGTAGAAATTGGGACTCATTCTTCATGTTATTACGGTACCACTTTACTAAATGGGACCAAGTTTAAAAAAGGGTGAAAAGCCACACAGGAAAGATTTTTTAAACTTGGCCCCTTTTTACGTTTTGAAACGTGTTTTGGTAGATCATATAACACGGGCAACATCATTATTTTTGGCGTAAAACAACTAGCCTCGTTGATTAAAATAATGAAAATCGATCTTTTTTTTTTGGCTGCTTCGACCAACAATACTTCATATACCAAAGTGCCCTGCATACGCGACAGTTCTAAAGTAGGAGTGCTCTTCGTCCCAAATAATTATATACTATCTACTTCGTTAATTACCAGCCAATACTGCCTTTTACTTTAGTCGCAGACTGATTCAAACCATTCTAAAATATCTGATTCTCAAATGAAAACACAGTATTTTAAAATACGATGTTTACTTGCAGATACTGCATTTTACCATCTGATAGTAGTGAATAAATATTTGGGCTAATATGCGACACCATAGAATATAAAAAGACAATATTATTTAAGGTTGCGGCGCAGGCTTACAAAGAAACAATGTTTAATCCAAAAACAGTAGCAACCAAGCTTAAACTATAATTTAGTCCCCGATAGAGGGCAGGACCTGAAGAATGGGGAAATTATGGGGTAAAGATTAAAAAAGTCAAAAGTATGAAATGTGTGATGGGCTGCCACTAAGTATGAGTGACGAGATGGATGAGGGTACGGATGACAGCCCGTCACCCTTAAGGTTACTCCTGCCTTCTTTACTCGTGGGCCCATATATTCTATACCATCCAACCCCTCAGGTCGGGATATTCCATGTGTTAAAAACATTTGCACCAACTACTTTAAATACCAGCCTACATTCCCCACAAGTGTCCCACATTTCCAGGGATAAGGGATGGAGAAAGTAATTGATTAAAGTATAAGTGCTTCAATTTACAGCTTGTACACCAAATGCTAAATTGACAAATGAGTGTACCAGTAGACTCGTAATCACTATTCACGTTGATTGAAGTCTTAATCCGATAAAATGCAAATTACATATTTTAAGAAGTCGCCTTATGCCATTTAATCACTCGTTGTCAGACATGATTATTAAATTAATTAAAAGATAAGACTGATAAATGCATGTCTTGTCTAGTGAGCCCGACGTGATTGACGTCAATAATAAACCTTTAACGTTTTTGAATATTAATGACGTTTTGGTTAAAGATTTAACTACATTTTTATTAAAATTTAATATGCTTATGATAAATATGTCACTTTCAAAGTGTTGAGTTGCAAAGTTGTTTCTTTAGTTTGCGGTTGACAGACATACGCTTGCCGAAGTTGGCGGCAGCCTGTTTATTAATGGTACACAGGTTCTTATTGACTTTATGGCATAAAGACTGCACAAAAAGTAACGCAGGTGTTATAAATACGCCTATATTGTCATAACTAATAATTGTGTTCACAGTATTTCAACATAAAAAGAAGGATGAATTATTTACATGATTTGATATCCATGATTATCTTTCAATTTGGATTTGGATTTTCGCATGCTCGATGCATTATTAGATGTTATATCAACAATTTTAAAGCAGGATACTTTAACAGTTTGTTTAATAATCCCATCTAAAGGACACTTATTTAGTCTAATGTCACAAAATGTCCTTCAATAGACATGATAGATAATGGTGATCGTGCTGTATGAAATTAGAAACTAATCGATGAAATCATTACTTTTGGTTATTTGTAAGATAAAGTGAAACCTTAAGATTGTAAATTCAAATTTGAGCCTCAGGCGTATCGATTAGTATTAGTCAATCCTATTATTGATGAACTAATTACTGTTATACTAATTAGTACATGCACAGAGAGAAATTACTCAATATGTTCAAGCTGCAGTTCCTTTTTTACTTTCAAAGTTTATGCCATATAATTAAGACCCGGCTCGATGGGTATGAATTTGTATAGTAAAGGCAGGCTTGCAGCAGTTAAAGCCATATTATAACATTAGCCGAGGAGAACGCCCTCAAAAAAATGTTAAATTCTGGTTTTTACTCGAATGTAATGTACTTTAGTAAATAAAGATACTCTGTAAAAATCAAAACTTTAGGTGCTGTAGTTTTGTCAAAATCCGAGATTTTGAATAAAACGCAGGAACCGTCGTTTTATTATTACGATCGAAATATTAGTCGAACACGTATGCGGTGTTCATAACACAGTACGCACACGGCGTGCAAGACACACATACACACAGGGTCGTACCGTATTACAACCGCCAAGGTAACATGCATTGGCGCTAGTAGTAAATTCCAATTTTCTTTGCTCAAGATCTGTAAAGAATCTGCTAAATATGAAAATACCACTGGAAAGAGCAAATTCTACACGTATAAATCAAAAAAGGATTGTTGCAATTGCTCACAGCAAAGTCAAGATATACTCATTTGAATACAACCACCCATTTTTGTAGCTGCACACGGCTTCACCTACCTATCAATACCTATTGATTGGTAGGGTGCGATATTCAAATGCAAATAAAGTTCTGTGGCAGGTGTGGTTTCGATTAATAATTCCTACATGTTAAAGGGCTCTTTTCAATATGAATTTTACCTCATTGCACTACATTATATTATAATAAAACGGGCCAAATGACAACATGGCACTACGATTTACCGCACGGGAGCGCACGTATGATACGTGACGTACCTGTCGACGAAGTATCATAAAACTAAGAGTCCCACTGAAGTTCACCGTCTTTTTCGTCTCCGATATCCTAACGCTAACCGGGTTTCATATAAGGGAGCAGTATATAAGAATGTGAACAAGCTCAATGTGCATGGGACACTAAGGAACAGACAGCCGGAAGCTTCAGGCAGACCACGAACTGCTAGATCACAAGTGAACATTGCTAGAGTTAGACATGCGTTACAGCAAGACCAAAGATCAGCTCAATCCTTCTACCAACATTCCCCAATTCGTAAAGATTTGAATTTGTATCCCTTCAAACTATAGTACCGTCATGGACTTTGTTGAGTATTAATTAAAAGCAAAAGTTGTCTTTTCAACAATAAATCCTGTTAGCACTTTGCTGATCCATCGAAATTGAAAAGGATCAGCCGTGTGCAGCTACAAAAATGGGTGGTTGTATTCAAATGAGTATAACTTTAGTTTGCTGTGAGCAATTGCAACAATTCTGTGTTGTGTTTTTTTGTTGTTTTCTTTTTTTGTTTTTTTATTTAGACATGTAGAATTTGCTCTTTCCATAGTATTTTTTGAGCAGATTCCTGGCAGATCTCGAGTTACAGCCCCTCAAACATGAGTTTACTTCTTTTTGACTCAGCCTGTATCTGACAGTAAAAGCTAACATTTTATGGAAAATAAACACTAATCTATTTTTACAGAAATATTATAATATGGCTTTAATTTGGGCTTCATGAATAGAAATGGGGGCTTCACGAATAGCAATGAGGACAAAGACAACCACCATACCAAAAATTTCCAGGTGTTTCTTGTGCTTATTATGTTGTACTTTACCTATCATTTATAAAAATCACTTACAAGGAGTTTAAGTTTAATTCAGAATGGTGTAAGGCTAGAAATTCATTCACGTCGAAAATAATTCACTGGCATTACATGTACACAAAGCTGCAAAGTTTAATGTTGTCTAGCCTTCAATAAAAGCATCATGACTCGACAAAAGCAAAAATATCGTAATTTATTATTTCTAACCGCCATGGTGTTTCAATTACATTATGTTTGAACATTTAACCGGAAGCTACGTACTATTTATATCATTTTGATAGTGTCTAGGAAATCAAATTTTAATTCAGCTGTATGCAAGTAAGAAATCCGGTTTTTTAGAAGTGGATTGATTTTGAACAAATTCCTAACCAAATTGTCACAAATATTCGACTCTTAGGATGGAATAAAATTTTGATCTTAATTATACAGCATAAACTTAAAACTTGAGGCTCATTTCAACTTACTCATTCCATTTCTGGTGGCTCAGCATAGTATTTTATTGTCAGAAGGTTTTCTCCAAATTCATTTCCTAATGAATTAAAGGATGAGGATGTTGTGTTTCATCCTGTGAGTATGGCAGCCTTGAATATTTTAAGTTTATGCTGTATAATTAAGATCCGTTTGCGTGTTTGCAAGCAGCAGATTAGGAAATGACAACAGTAACGATCATAACCAAAATTTTCAGGGGTTTCCTGTGCTTATTATTTTGTGCTTTACCCACTAAACATCACTTACAAATAAGTTTTAGTTGAATTTGTAGCCTGTGGTATAAGACTAGAAATCGATTCATGTTGAAATATGTCACTGGCATTACAACTACATTTACAAGTTTGATATTGTTGGCACTTTGATAAAGGCACCGTGAATTGTGTTAAATGTCGTAATTTATCATTTTTAACCGTTACTTAATTTTAATGCATTAAGGGGGTACTACACCCTTCAATAAATTTGTGACTATTTTTGCACTTTTCTCAAAAATAATAACACACTGGTAACAAAATTTATATATATATTATAGGGGCAATGAATCCAATTACTACACTGGAATTTCAGTGACCTAAGACAAGCGGTTTGTTATTTATGATAAGAAATGAGGTACCGCTAGGATGTACCTCATTTCCTATCATATATACTGAACCGCTTGTCTTGAGTCACTGAAATTTCAGTGTAGTAATTAGATTCCTTGCCCCAATAATATACGTATACTTTTGTTACCAGTGTGTTTTTAGTTTTTGAGAAAAATACAAAAATAGTCCCAAATTTACCACAGGGGTGTAGTACCCCCTTAATTTTAATGATTACGTTTGAACTTATATGGTTTGCTTATAACCGGAGGCTTGGTATTAATTATTTCATCTTGATAGTGTCTTAGATTCATTATCAAATTAGTTTCAAGCTATATGTAGGAACACACAGTTTAATGTCTTGGGAATCTATCCGTCCGGACTTATCGCATTTGCGTGGTGATTTTAAATGCTCTTGGTGATTTATTAAACAAAAAACGCCTATACAGATGCTAGAGGGAATGTACAATTAATTTAAAAAGAATGAATCGGCGCTTCCATCTTGATTATACCTGAACTTCATCGCTTGTACAATCGTGTAACCTATGTCACTACGTGCTTGTATTCACGTCTATGGCATTAAGGGGGTACTACACCCCTCGATAAATTTGAGTCTATTTTTGCATTTTTCTCAAAAACTAATAACACACTGTTAAAAAAAGTTATGTATATTATAGGGGCAAGGAATCCAATTACTACACTGGAATTTCAGTGACCCAAGACAAGCGGTTCGTTATCTATGATAAGAAATAAGGTACCGCTAGGATGTACCTCATTTCCTGTCATATATACTAAACCGCTTGTCTTGAGTTGCTGAAATTTCAGTGTAGTAATTGGATTGCTTGCCCCAATATTATACATAACTTTTGTTACCAGGGTGTTATTAGTTTTTGAGAAAAATGCAAAAAATAGTCACAAATTTACCACAGGGTGTAGTACCCCCAAAATGGGTCGTTTTTCTCTTCTTTTTTTCTATCGTTTTTCTATGCGAGTTTAATAGTGACTGTTTTTGTTCACATATTCATAACTATTCATGAAGTTGTTATGTCATGTATGTGAGGACATCCTTCAACAGACCAGGCAAAAGGCTATTTTTTGGAGCAGCGCCCAGCAGGTGCGCTCCCTATTTAATTTCACCAAAACAACCTACAGACGAATGGTGGTTCTCCCTGACTTTTTTGATACACCATTGAACAAACACGCGATAAATGAGCTTAAAATGAAACCAAAAATGCAGTGTAGTCTCATCCCCGCTCTGTATTTTATTGGACACCCAACACTAAAAGCAATAATTTATACAATAATAGTGAAAACTTTCCACGAATGGCTTCAATTTGGGCCTTCATTTAACCCATCGGATTTTTCAAACTAAAATTGTACACAAATAGTGCCAGAATGGTCCACCAAATTATTATACTTTATAATTATTAAGTAAATCATGGGACAGGAAAAATACATTGTTCAGTTAGATTTACCTGGTCAATATGGTAAGCTTTACGTGCAAATGAGTGGGTTAAACTGTATTAGGTATGACGATTAGCATTTCATGGACTTCGTGGGATTCATTTTAAATGCTGGACTTGGGTGGTTTTTTTAATCATATACAAAGACAACAATGTTGGAATGAGATTACAACTAGTAAGATAATACAAAATAAAGCACACAGGTATGTATAATGTTGATAAGCATACTGCCATGTAATATAAACCACACACTTTCCTTGATTAACCCCATTTGTTCTTCAAAAGTCACTCTCCAGCAATGAATGTGTTACAAGTGGACTTTTATACATACTGGATTTCAATCAATGTGTTACAAGACTTAAATCCTGTATTTGGGTGGTTCTGTCATACATGCTATTTTTCACATGCCCATAAAACACAGAGGATGAATTTGAGTTGTTCTTTCACACATATAACAGGTCTATGTATAGCAACAATTTCCCATGCTTAACTCAATTTGGCCAAAGTATGGACTTGGGTGGGTTTTGTTTTCATATATTCAATTGTAAATTAACATAGAATTACTAGTGGTCTCGTCTTCTTTGTCGCCTTATTCAAACGTCTTTGTCTTCTGAAAAACAACTTTACAATACAAGCCACCATTATGAAAAAAGCTATATCGTGATGAGCATAATAAGGCCAGGTTAACCTGCACTTAGACCACCAAGCGGAAAGAGATTACCGTCCAATGTCAATTTCCTGCTTTCGGACATAATCAAAGCCTAACATACAACAACACGAGGGCATCCTTTCCTCTATAATGGATATTGGTACCCCTAAGGATAATACTACTTAAATAGGGTTTTAGCGAAACAGAAATAGGCAATGTTTAATGTTAAGTAAGTGTTATCTATCAATTGTCAAAGAGCAGCTAATTTTGATGAAGATCTTCGTTTTCTATTGCTTATCTAGTCAGTGAACTTATCAATTTATATATTCCATCACGTAACCTTAGATCATCGGGTAAGCATCTTCTTTCAGTTCCACGGACTTCTTCATCATTTGGCGACCGGGCCTTCTATGCTTGTGCACCTGCACTTTGGAACTTGCTTCCTTTAAATCTGCGTATTTGTGATTCACTTGATATTTTCAAAAGACTTTAAAAACTCATCTGTTTAAGATTGCTTATGACAATTGACTTCTATATGTGACTGTTTTTATAATTGTGTGTTAATTTTGAATTGTTCAATGTTTGCGCCTCGGAATAGGTTGTCTAGATAGATGGCGCATTATAAATGCATTATCATTATTATTATTATTATTATTATTACGCTTTTGTTTGAAATAAATTGATTCAGCCCAAAACTAAATTACAATATTGAACATGTGGAAGAACTAAGGTTTTCTCAAATGTAGTTTACACTTTCTTGACACGTTCCTAATTTATACCGAGATTTGGCGTTTTCATTCATTCATTCATTCATTCATTCATTTTATTTTTTCATCATCATCAATACATACATAATCAGCATAACAGATATAAACAATGTTGAAAATAATGATGTGATGAGGTAGATGCATTACAAAGCCGAAGGCCTGAAAGACAATGCATCACCTTTACATTAACTAATATATAAGTTTAGATATTTACACAAGAAAGAAAAAAAATCAGTATAAAAACAGAAAAAAAAGAGACAACACGGAACCCATCTTGAATATCACTTATATACATTAACCAGGCAAATTAATGCAATTTTTTACAAAGTGTTTATGTGTAACAGCTTCAGTAACTTGTACAATAGAGTAAAACAGAATTATTACATGAATGCGATAATCAAGAGTTAGTGATCACCTTTAACGATTCTAATAATACCAGTTTTGAATTTGGAGATGCAATTTGCTTCTTTGACTTCCTTTGGTTTTAGGCATGTAAGCTGTGTGAAAGTAAAAACAGTGTTGTTTTTTTGGCAGGAGTGGGTTGATTTTGACTTATACTTCAATATGACTGATATTTTTAAATATGTTAGCAAACATTTTCAGATTTCTTGTAGTAGTGAGATATCTGCCACCATAAACATGCATACTTGTATAGTTTCAATAGGGTTGCTTTTGACACTATTCTCATCATAAAAATCATTTGCTCAATATCCCAAATAAATCACAATTTTCAACAGAAAAACACTCACCCATTTGGATGAAACTTATAACAGCCACAGAAGATGAAACTTAACATCCGCACCGTTCAATTTGTATTCAATTTTCCAGCCGTATAGTGCTGGAGGTCAATAAAGGAACCTATTTCTAGTATAAGGAGGAAAACAAGCAGGAAATAAAAGAGATCGATGTCAGATTTGTTTGCCAAAGTTAGACACACACCTGGGACATGACACTTATATTACAGATATCTATCAATATTCCAAATCAATTCTCACGTCTATGATTTGTCATGGAGACATTCGTTCGTGATGAAGTACAGTCTTGTATAAACTTTTTACGTACAAAAACCTCATGAATATACGCGATGCCTGTGATTATATTTAAATCCCCCGGGGGCCACTCACATAAATGGTCTGTACGCATGCGTGATCAACAAGTAAAAAGGGGTGCTCTTTTAAGGCAAGGCAAGTTACGCGGTTGACGAACTTAGTTTTCTGAAACTGAACAACTTAATTCGGGTACCTTTTCAAATTGTTGGTAAATTTTGATTCCAAAAAGGGTTCGCTTGTTGCATTTTTACTCGCCAAAAACTCATTAGGGGGAAATTCTATATTAAATTACCTTATTAAGGGGCTAAATTTGCTGGTAGGGTAAAACTCGTTTAGGGGGTGTTTAAAAAAATGGTCACACATGTGTACACTATCATACTTGAGTGCCCCCGGAAAATCTCACGCATGGGACCCGGTATTACGATACATTCCTCGCCGTCTGACGTCACACCATCATCAATCGGATGCCTGATGAAGTCCGATGATTTTGAATGCAACGTAGCTATATGCCTATCAAATTAAAGAAAATCAGGGCTTAACCCACCACTAATTGTCAAAGAAACCATTTAATCACCATTCATTTCAGAAAAGTATATTACAGAAAATATCAAAAGTCCCCTAAAGTCCAAGTAGTGGAACAGTGCTTAAGGGAGTGAAATTTCAAAGTTGGTCAAATCTTGTTAAAAACCATACCAATGTCTTACTCTCATCATAAGGATACAGAAAAAGTATAGTTTGACCAGTCTCCGACATACAGTTCTTGAGTTACAAGCAAAATGTCAAAGGTCAAATTTTGGGTCCACAGTCGTTTACAATGGAAATAAGCTCTAATTTTAATCCAACTAGTCTCAAATTATTCCTTTGGCAAATATAAATCAAAATAAGAAAAGTTGCATTGTTTTAGATGTTTTGTTACATAGGAAACAATACGTCAAGGTCAATACAGCTCTATACCAAGGTAACAAGCCAACTGAGGTATGGCAAGCTATTCTTTTTATCAAATGCTTTTGCAAGCGGAACAATATGAGACCATTTTTTTTATTAAAATCAGAGAATTGTTCATTTTTTGCCTCCCTATAGAGTCTTTATTTTGACATTTGACCTTTCCCCCTATAACTCAAGAAATGTACATGTACATCGGAGATATGTCAAACAATACTTTTTCTGAATCCTTAGGACAAGAGGAATACATTGGTATGGTTTTTCTTAGCAAGATTTGACCAAATTTGAAATTCACCTTTCGAATAAGCGGCCATTTTGGATTTATGCAAATTGGATTTTTGGGGACTTTTGATATGTTTTTGTGTTAGACTTTGGGAGATGGATGCATGCAAAATGGATTCTGTTATAATTAGTGGTAGGTGATTTACTTAATTTGATTGGCCTACTAAGTGAGTTGCACATTTTCAGTTCCAGTATTAGATTTAATTTCTAAAAGATGTTTTAAACCACTGGATGAATAATGATCTACACCAAGATATGGAGGTCATTAATATTGCACTACTAGCATAAATTCTGTCACAGTTCTAAAACTAGTTAATCGACTGGGGTAAACAGCATTGAAGCAGAAAGCGCCAACCAACCCAAAAAAAAAAAAAAACCTTATCTATTAAATTAGATACAAATATCATTTCTGACAATGTCAATAACTTAGAAACATACTGTTTTAACCTTAGAACTACTGAAGAAGTTATACCACCCCCAGATTTATCCGTATTAAATAACGCGCCCGTTTAGGCCAAGTAAAAATAAAAATATGTTTCTCGTCCGGGTTTTTAAAAATTAGGAGAATGAGGGGCTTTTTATTTTCTATTTTTTATTGGAAAACGATGCTAAATACCTGTATTTGGCACCATATTTTGGGTATTCGACATACAGATTGATATCTGATAAAAGGAGGAGGCCCTTTTTATTTCATTGTTTTGAGAGGTTGGCCCCTCTAGTGATCACAAAACTCTTCTTAAATGATGTATTATGCATTAACAAAGCCGTAAAATAAGTTTCAACTTCTGAAACATCTTTTTCAACAAGTTATAACCGAACGTTTACAAAATAAAAAGAAATTTGAAAAATCTTCAAATAAGGAGGAGGGCGCGGACGAGAAACATGTTTGTTTTTTTACTCGGCCTTACGCCCTAACGTCTTTAGCTAATCGTAGATCCATCCTTATGCTCATTTTAGTGATTAAATTTTTACCCAGCACCTTACCCGGGGTACACCAACCATCAAAGATGACCATAGAGGGCGTTGGTGAGGCCCGCCATTGGTTTCTACAGTAAAATCCATGATTTTTATTTCGCTCTTGTAGAATTATTCAAAGAGCAACTGACTTTTTACCTGTTAGTCCATGCCGGGAGTCCATGTTTATGTTACAAAATATGGCTTAGTAGTTCTAGGGTTAAATGTTAAATATTCTTCACCGGCTAATGGTGATCGTGCTATATGGAAATGACAGAAAGTGATAGAAGAAAGCATTCTTTGTTGTAAATACCAGTTTTAAAATCAGGAATAAGCCTCAGGCGTAAAGCGGCGAACAATTAGCCGATCCTATTATTAATGAAAAACTAATTACTATTACGCTAATGAGTACACATACAAAGAATTTTTTCACGTTGGAATTCGTAATTTAATTTTAAGGGTAGACGAGGTATTGTTGGTCGAAGCAACATAAAAATCGATTTTCATTATCTAGATCAATATATTATTGAAAAACAACACCTTGATGTTTTGCAGAAGTTCATTCTACAAATCATATACTTTGAAAACGTGCTTAATTTATTGTTGTTTATGAGTTATGTACGTTTTACAAAAGTGTTGTTGTTTCAGCCCTCTTTACAACGTAACTCAAGAACCGCAGCACCTATAAAAGTATGTCTGTGATATTTTAATTCTTCTACACGCTCACTATGAATTGAGCAATGCAGTTTTTGCTAAAGCTCACTACCATTCGTAAGCTGCTGTGAACTACCAAATCACAACAGTTTAAAATAATTAATAACCTTAAGTACATGCCGTGTAATTAATACCGGGTATCGATATATGAATTTGTTTTGTAAAATCGGAGCTTGCAGCAGCAAATTAGGGCTTCATCAATAAAATAAAAAAATTAATAGCGCGACTTATTCCCAAAATTCACTACTGGTTGCTACATGTATGCAAATCATGCCATAGGCTATTAAAATCATTGCGAAATTTTTTTTAATATAACGGCTTTATATTAAGTATGATTCTTGATAATGTCGTTATTTATTATTTGTAACCGCTACGGTGTTTCAATTGCATTATATTTGGACTTGTTCGGTTTCAATGTAACCGTAGGCCTGGTGTCAATCATATCACATTGATAGAGTCTGAGAAGTCTTGTCAAAGCTTGAAGCTATGTAGAAACCCACGATTTAATGTCTTGGGAATCTATCTGTAAGGACTTGCCACATTTGTGTGATTTCTTGTAATGTTATTAGGGATTTTATAATAGAACAACACCTCTTAGACGCCAGGGGAAAATAAAAAGAAGTTACAATTAAAGAAGAAAGAATCACCGCTTCGATCTTGACGATTCACATTCGATCATCCTTCACCTTTATAAAATAAATCTAGGTAATATATGTGACCGTTCACGGCGAATGAGCCGTAAATTCCTCCTCAGTCAATTTTGTTATATTTTGTGTTTAGAAATTATACATCATAAGCTTTAAAATGGTATATCATTTGACTTCAAACGATATCCAGAAGCGGGGTTATGGTTTGTTAACTTTGCTCAACAAAATTATAGCTTTTTTCGTTTCTACATGTGTCACTTTTTCCACATTGCTGGCAATAAATATCAAACAGTCATAATTGGCGGTCATTTCAACTCATCCCCGAGTTAAGAAAGTTCTCTTATTGTTAATTGTTCGTTATACAATGCCTGGTAACCCACCACTTGAACAGGATTTAGCCACAGCAAACAAAGACCAGAGCTATTAAAATGTCTATAGCCATCTAAGGTAGAAGCTTATTATCCACTTCAACAATAGGATTATTGATTGGTGTTTGACTATCAAAATGAGATCGGAAAATCCGAAATTATTAGTAGTATGTTCTTAACCTGTTTTTTTTTTTTTTTTTTTTGTCTTCTTTATCATCTTTGTCTCCTAAGAAACATTAATAATGAAAATAATACTTTTAACAATAGATTTGATGGTGAAATCTATGTACATTGCCATGCCACGATTATTGAAAATATAGTAATACCGAGCTTATCTCAATAAGGTCAGGTTAACTTGTAACTAGAAAACTAAACTGAAGGAGATTCCTATCTACTTCCTGCTTTCTAACACACAAGCACAATGAGAGTATCCTTTCTCTTATAATGGATAATGGCACCCCTGAGGATAATACAAGACAAACAAAAAGCTACAAAGGAAGACAGTGGTTTAATAGCGTTGTTGCGGCTCCCGTATGCATATGCACCGTCGATTTTGATGAATAGACTTACGGTTAAAAGTCAATCAGCCGTAAAATTTAAAGTAGCTCCACGTGCGTGACGCACCACGAATGCAGGCTGATATCAATCAATAAATCCTACCGTGAAGTCTTTAATGCGACCCTGACAGTTGTGCCTCATACAATTAAAGAGCTGGGTGGGTGCTGTCCACTATATCTGCAGGGCTACGACACTCAGCTCATTTGCATGGCCAAATTACCCGTCTCCTCCGCAGCCAATTTGGTTTCGCTCAATCGAAATCAAGCTGGCCACGGAGGAGACTACCCTCCTTTGTGTTTGTTCATTTGTGTATGGAGAGCCATTATCGGAGTCTATAATGACTTAGGCTACGCTCTCAGCTAGAGTCCGACGCTGCATTGTACTAGAAATACATTTTCTGTGAAATCGCTATAGAGCCAACCGGGAACACGTATTCGTTTTGAAAATATAGCATTAAAATTAGTATCACCCTTGTGGCCCCGTGCAGTGGAAAACCTTAATTCTTTCATTAAAAGAAATGAAAATTAAAAACAACACGGATCTACCTGTGCACCTATAAAATGGGCACAGCAATTTGTCTCAAATATGAGTGAATTTTATGAAACATACGGGATATGATGAACATTGACCTGACGCCATGATAGCAGGATCTATTAGTCGTTTTATATACAATGTATATACCGTATTGTCATAATACCAATATTTGTCATAATATATAATGAGTAATATTTAGCAGGCGTAAACGTGCAGTTCATATGCACAAACGAATACTGATCTTTATGATATTCAGATTTTTGTACATCACATATGTGGCTGGACGCGGCGAATGAGCCGTAAACTCGGCAAACTTCATTTCGAGCTACAGGTGAAAATATATGCAAATCTCGTATTTTGGCGAAGTTGAGATTTTTGCAGATTTTAAATGTTTAAGCTTTCTTCTAAACACATACAAAGTTTTATTTTAAAGAAATAAGTGGAAATATGAAATAATCTACATTTTCTGAGGCCCGTCTGATGAATGGTCATTATGCTTCCCTAACTTTGAACACGTTTTGCTCAGTTTCGCGTTTTGATTCATGACAACCTATAACAAGCCATAACTTCGCTTCTGATTGTCATATGAAGTTCATTGAGGTGTCATTTTAATCCCTGAAACATGCTCTTTGCAAATATGCAAAAATGTAAAAATGACCAGAGGGGGACTTTACGGCTTATTCGAGGTGTCCAGGCACATATAACATGTCACATAGGAGGTCATACGTGTTGACCTTCATCTATTGTATTTGTTCAACTGTGTATGGAGAGGATTAACGCCATTAAAACTCTATCAGTATTAAGGCGTAGTTCAGTGAACTCACCGGATTGCTATTCCAAGTACTTTGATAATACAGATAATATGGATTAATGGGTCGAGGCGATTGCATTGAAAAACCTAATAAATTATTCATAACAGTTACGTAATCAATCGATAGTGCGGACACTTTTCATTTGCAAACCACCAAAATTCGTGATCTTTTAGCGTTGGAAAAGAAACCACGTGAATAGAGTGCCCTCTCAAGAATAGGTTCTCTGTGATATCTGTTAGGTTTCAAGGTTTGATAGACACCGATGTTTGAATTGGTCTAGCGTCCTCATTGCCCATAATAATTTTTTAAATGTTGGATTCGGGGCGAGTTTTTATAAAATAGGGTATTTTGGTGATAGTGATGAAATTGGGAACACCCAATCTGATAACTTTCTTTCCTTCCACTTTCTGCCTCCTGTCGTCTCCCGGCCGGGCCTTTCCCTGCTCCGCTCGCGATTTTTTTCATACATCATAGGGCCTACATATTTGAAAATTTGTTCCGTTGTTCATAATCAAACACGAAATATTTAAAGCAAACTCAGCCTGAAAAATCAACTGATTTTACCACATGCGTTACAAATATATAGGCCTAATTATGATGTACGAAAAAATAATCGCCCCGCTCCTATCCTGTCCTCCTCGGCTGTCCTCGATCTCTTTTCTTCGCCTTTCCTCTCCTCTCATCTCATCTCCACAGATGTCCGCATCATTCTCATAGGTTCCTCAAAGTTTAATTTGTTGGGTAGGCCTACACCCTGTCAAACCGAAACACCGTCAGTCCGAACCACTGTCAATCCGAATTTAAAAAAAAAATCTAACCCGAACCCTAAACAATTCTGACTGACGGTGGTTCTGACTGACGGTGGTTCTGACTGACGGTGGTTCTGCCTGGCGGTGGTTCTGACTGACGGTCTTTTAGTGAATTGACGGGGAGACATAGCGGCGTAGCTGTGATTTTTTCCAGGGGGGGCAAGCCTGTATGTTGCGGGGGGCCCAAATCCACCAAATTTCCCTGCACTTGGGGGGGGCAAATAGACACTTTTGCCAGGATTATTGATAATAATCGTATGGTATTGCATATCGTATGGATTCCCCATCTCTCTGTCCCTCCTCTCCCTCTCCCCCCCCCCTCTCTCTCTCTCTCTCTCCTCTCTTTTTCCTCTTTCTCCCTCCTTTTTCCTCCTTTTTCCTTGCACTAGTGGGCGGGGGCCAAAATAGTTATTATTATCATGAGAGAGAGAGAGAGAGAGATCAGTGGGTACCGTGGCCGCCCCTACCCCGGGGAGCTGAAGAAAATTAAATTTTGGCGCCCTTCCTCAACAGCCCGAAAAGGTGGTTTGAAAAAGTGAAGAGCAAAATTTACTAATTCTTTTTTGCCGCTCCTTCTTCCTTTTGCCGCCCCTTCTTCCGCCGCCCCTTCTTTTTGGCCGCCCCTACCTTCACCCCCAAAGCCCCCCAATACTCGCATGGAGAGAGAGAGAGAGGGCGCCTGACCACTTCAATGGCAGTATAATAAGCCCAATATATATCAGTATTTGGCAGCATGCTGAATTCTATTAAAAAGATAAATTGATGTGCAAATCTTGTTTAAAGAAGCCAAATTATAAATCAACTCACATAACCCCGTTTGTTTTCGTTTGGTACAATAAACAACCAGAAAGTGAGATAAAAAAAGACTTTTTGCTCCATTTTTGCGCAAAATGGGTTGATTCTACCCACCCCCTGAAATTCACTTTTCCCCCTCCCCACCCTTGTACCCCCGAAAAATGGCTGTCGCCGCCACTGCCTCCCCCAACATTCCCCACCTCCCCCACCCCACCACTGATATGGTTAATTTGCGTAAGAGATTAGAGAGACTGCTCAGCTGCGCAAGCCCGCTCATTGTTATGCTAATTCTCTTCATTGTTTTACCGTACAGGTTAGACACCTTAGGTAAAGGTTTACACCCAGTCGCCTTTGGAACAGCGATTTTATTCAATAAAAGTCAATCAATCGTCGCGATAGCGTAGCGACTGAGTTTAAACCTTTACCTAAGGTGAGTAACCTGTTCCGTAACAAACAATGAAGAGAATTAGCATAACAAGCGGCTTGCGCTCTCTAATCCTTTACGGAAACTAACAATGAAGGCACGGAGTAGTCATGGTTCCGGTCATATCCTTTATTCAGAACAATCAAATGTACGGTATCTAACAAAGGAGAATTAGCATATTAACAAAGGACGTACCTAGTAGCCATGGTACCCGTGATACATAACAATGAAGGCACGGAGTAGCCATGGTTCCGGCCATCCTTTATCCAGAACAATCAAAATGTACGGTATCTAACAAAGGAGAATTAGCATGTTAACAAAGGAGGTACCTAGTAGCCATGGTACCCGTGATACATAACAATGATGTACCGAGTAGTCATGGTTCCGGTCATATCCTTTATCCAGAACAATCAAACGTTCGGTAACTAACAAAGGAGAATTAGCATACTAACAAAAGAGGTACCTTAGCGGTCATTCACCTAATCCCAGAGAAGTGGGTGTGTTTACATATTCGTTTAATTTCGAAAGTAACTTGCGAGTGTGTCCACACGAGACGTCGGCCTACTTGTAAGTTCACTCCCGGGAGAGGAGCGAGTGGACGGGGCGCGGGGTGGGTGGATTGGGGCCATATGTGGGAGAGAGAAGAAAGGGAGAGAGAGCAGATAAGGAAAGGGGATGGACTGGGAGAGGAGGAAGAATTAATGTTACAGGAGGGAAGCGGACTCTGCCATTGTATATAGTTGGTAACTTCAATCAAAGGCGGTCAGCCCTGCCCCCGCCTAGAGGGAAAGAGGGGGGTGTATTTCATGGAGTTGTGTGTGGAGAGAGAGAAGAAAGGGAGGGTGGGGTGAGAAAGGGACCGGGAGATGAGGGACAGGTGAAGAGGGAAGGGAAAATTGGATCAAGTTCCCAATTGCGGCACCACTTTCACTAAAATACCTTTCAAGTTTTGTTAACTGAACTCATAATATCGAGTTGGTTCAAATAGTGATAATAATAATTATTATTATCATGAGAGAGAGAGATCAGTGTACCGTGGCCGCCCCTACCCCGGGGAGCTGAAGAAAATTACATTTTGGCGCCCCTTCCTCAACAGCCCGAAAAGGTGGTTTGAAAAAGTGAAGAGCAAAAAAAGAAAAAAGGGGTTTTAGCGTTAGCGCCCTAAAACAAATGTATAGTACCATTTTTTCCAAGTTTTTTTTATGTTATTTCCATTTTTTTCGCCTTTTTCTTTACTAATTCTTTTTGCCGCCCCTTCTTCCTTTTGCCGCCCCTTCTTCCGCCGCCCTTCTTTTGGCCGCCCCTACCTTGACCCCGGGGGCTGGCGCCCCAAAGCCCCCCAAATACTTGCATGGGAGAGAGAGAGAGAGGGCGCCTTACCACTTCAATGGCAGTATAATAAGCCCTATATATATATATCAGTATTTGGCAGCATGCTGAATTCTATTTAAAAAGATAAATTGATGTGCAAATCTTGTTTAAGGTTAAATACAATTGATTTTCAAGGCTTGATTCCAGAGGGGCGTAAGTTAATAATGGAAACAGCCATGCAGAAAAGAATGAACTCACGCGTACAATAGTGTATCAATCTGAACTGGGGCCACGGACAAACCGCGGCTCGTGAGTCATCCTATATGTTGCAGGGATTATTAGATAGGGAAGGGGCGACCATGATAGGACCATATGGGCTGATGGGGGGGGGTGATTGTGGGCAGCCGTTTTCGGCAATTTTCCTTTGGATTTTTTAAATTTTAAATTTTTAAAATTATCCGGGATGATATCTGTCGTGAAATAAATCAATGCTTCTATAGGCTATAATAGGCCTAGTATGCCTATTTATACCCTGATTATGCAAAATATAGGCCTACAACAATAACTACAACAACAGTAACAAAACCAACAACCAATATTTTGTTAATCTAATTTGTAAAAATAATAGGCCGCGCCTATTAGACTAGTATAGCCTAAAAATTCCTGAATTATATAATGAAAAAAACGGGCAAAAACAATCAATCGCTGCAGTCGGAAAGAAACGAACAAGAAAAAAAGAAAAAGTGAGAGAAAAATAAAATAAAATAAAATAGATGGAACGGACCACATAGGGACTCGAACACGTACCAAAGTTTTCCAGCTCAAAACTATAGTATTATATTTAGTCGAACGTGAGCCAGCGCGCTAACCGATTGAGCTACTGAGTGATCTGTGAAATCGATTGATCTCAAACTGACTATTATGGAATAGTGCATACCAGGCTCTTATGATAAACAATCCCATCACCGCTGTAAATGTCGGAGGTATCGATGGCGAAAAACCTCGATTTTTGCAAAAGTAGCTTAAATTTGGAGTGAAATTCAAATGGTAAAGGAATCGACATACTTTTGAGAAATAATGTAGGCAGTTAGAAATCAAAATTAATGTTCCACAATCCAGATATCGATAATGTAACATAACAGTGTTTTGTGGTCCAAGATTCTCGAAAATTGTTCCCAAAAACGGGCTAATAAAATTTAATCGGTACTGTTTTTGGTTCTTCCCCATGGCAACATTATTTCTTTGGTCGATTTGTAGTACAATACAAAAAAGGAGAAAACAATCACTCGGCGTAGTTTTATACGGAGCGAATATTTGAAAAAAACTGCATGGAACGTGTTTTTGATCTTGTTAACATGGTGCGTAAAAATGATTTAAACGAAGGATTTTCAAACGGATTCTAAAAATTTGTATAAACACACAAAAATAATGTTAAGATACATCCATGCACCGACATTTGACTCACTGCGATATTTGATTGCTGAGAAAACGCGGTTTTAGAGAACAACTTTATACGTCTTTTATACGTTTATTATACGTTTCTTCGTGTAACCTTAAAGAAGCCAAATTATAAATCAACTCACATAACCCCGTTTGTTTTCGTTTGGTACAATAAACAACCAGAAAGTGAGATAAAAAAAAAAAAAAGACTTTTTGCTCCATTTTGCGCAAAATGGGTTGATTCTACCCACCCCCTGAAATTCACTTTGCCCCTCCCCACCCTTGTACCCCCGAAAATGGCTGTCGCCGCCACTGCCTCCCCCCCAACATTCCCCACCTCCCCACCCCACCACTGATATGGTTAATTTGCGTAAGAGATTAGAGAGACTGCTCAGCTGCGCAAGCCCGCTCAGTGTTATGCTAATTATCTTCATTGTTTTACCGTACAGGTTAGACACCTTAGGTAAAGGTGTACACCCAGTCGCCTTTGGAACAGCGATTTTATTCAATAAAAGTCAGTCAATCGTCGCGATAGCGTAGCGACTGAGTTTAAACCTTTACCTAAGGTGAGTAACCTGTTCCGTAACAAACAATGAAAAGAATTAGCATAACAAGCGGCTTGCGCTCTCTAATCCTTTACGGAAACTAACAATGAAGGCACGGAGTAGTCATGGTTCCGGTCATATCCTTTATCAAATGTACGGTATCTAACAAAGGAGAATTAGCATATTGACAAAGGACGTACCTAGTAGCCATGGTACCCGTGATACATAACAATGAAGGCACGGAGTAGCCATGGTTCCGGTCATCCTTTATCCAGAACAATCAAATGTACGGTATCTAACAAAGGAGAATTAGCATGTTAACAAAGGAGGTACCTACAATCAACGAAAAATGTCTTGGAACGCTTGCGTGTAAATAACGGAAAACTGTCACCCCCTCTCCCCCGTGCAATGTTGAGAAATAGCAAAGTCTTCAGCGGTTTCCCGATGTGTTCCAACATTGATTGATGGGGAGAGGGAAGGGTAAATCATTGTTGTAGATGTCATGCTTGTTCCCAGGCAAAATATACGTCATTTCCATGATCATGTGAAATTCTGCACGGAATTTCGACAGAGTGTATACCAAGCGTTCCAAGGACTTTTTCGTAGGTTGTCTCTGCCGAATGCAAAATATTTCATCTAAATTTCGTTTTTGTCTCATAACTCAAAAACGGAATGTCGTATGAGTTTCTCATTACACACGATTTGAGAGTGGAGTATATGCTTTGGAATCATAACAAAATTGTTGATAAAGAAATTGGCTTCTTTAGGAAGTGGTCACTGCAATCACCCCCTATGCTAAAATACACACATTTCGCAATTATAGCTCTAAACTGCTCTAAAATGTAGTTTTTGTCCCATAACTCAAAAACAGAATGTTGTATGATCTTCATATTTCACAGGATTTGGAAGTAGACCATGTACTTATGAATCAAAATACAATTGTTGATAAAGAAATTGGTTGGTTCAGGGAGTGGACACTGAAACACCCCATACCCTAACATACACGCATTTAATGACATTTTTATACTATATCTTAAAACCGAGAAATCGTATCACGGCTCTAAGCTGCATGATTCCGAGTTGTTTAATTTATTTTTGAAATTAATATTTAAAGTTCACCTTCATAGCACTTGTCAGATAGGTGAACGAGCGTTACAAAACAGAAAAATGAGTTTTAATTAAATACTGAAACCGCATGTACGTTAAGATTGTAATGAAGTCAATAATAAACTACGACTGTCTTCAGTAGATAGCATTAACTTGTTTTTGACATGATGTAACAACTATCTTCAGCAGATTTGTGCTTCACATTTTTGTGTATGGGGTGTGTGTATAATGTGGTGGTGTGTGCGTGCGAGGTGTTGGGCGTGGGATGTATGTGGGGTAGGGCGGAGGGAGTTGTAGGACTATTATAAGATCACATTTAAATCGGAAAGTATTTCATTTGGGGCTTTTGGGAAAGAAAGAAAGAAATAATTAAATTAATTAATCAAACATAGAGAAAGAAAGGAAGAAAGAAAGACAGAAAAAATAAATCAAAAATGTATACTTCATGTATTTATAATAAACAAATATTTTCACCGGGTTCACCGTCGCAAATAATAAATGAAACATAAAAAGTAATACCGCCTGGGAATCGAACCCAGGACCTCATGTTTACAAGACCTATGCCTTAACCACTCGGCCACGTGAGCTTCGTGATTAAGCGGCTTGCAATTTGAACCTATAAGCGGTCACTTCAAACTTTTTCCACGTTCATGTTTTATTTATTTCAAATGTCTTTCGTTGATTCATTCATTCATTCATTCATTCATTTTTCTTTCCTTCTTTTTCTTTCTTTTTCTTTCTTTCCTTTTTCTTTTTCTTTCTTTCTTTCTTTCTTTCTTTCTTTCTTTCTTTCTTTCTTTCTTTCTTTCTTTCTTTCTTTCTTTATTTATTTTTAATACAAAGAAAGAAAAAAAAGAAGCATTGAAAATAATGAATGCATAAATTAGCAATGATTCACGCAAACAAAACACGAATAGTCAAAGGGTGTAAAGTGTAAACCCATAATGGTAATCTGTAATGGTAAACTGCTGCATTGAATAGCGTGCATACTGAGCAGTTTGCCCTGCATTGATAGTAATATATACGTATAGATATTTATTTCAATTCAAAATGGCAAACTGTTAACAAATGTCATAAATGCGATCAATTTGTCATTCCTTTTGTATTCAAACATCCTCAATTGGTATAGTCAAGGTAAACGAACATCACGCTCCATGAGATGCGGCTTAAAAACCATAAAATGTCGATTTTGGACCATTTTGTCATTATGGTAAACTGATCCACTTTGCCATTTTGCACTATGCAGCTTTACACTTTCCCCGATACCTGACTACTATAAAAGACCAAAACTGATTACTTCGATTGCGAAATGGCAGCGTGGCGCAACGGCTTAGTCCTTCGACTGGTAATCTTTTGACTATTGATTGATGCGAATGGTTCGAGTCCCCGTGGTGGTCGATTTTTTTCTTTAAGTGTATTCAATTGTTGTTTTCTTTTTTTTTTTTTTCTCACCGCAAAAGCGTATTTTATTATAAATAATATTCAGAAATGAGTTGTTTCAAATTGTTATATCACAATCTTTCTGATTCGTTCGGATAAGCCTATACTCAGCAAACGCAAGTTTTACAGAAAACATTTACATGTTGGGTTATATTATAAAGGGTACAGAACGTTTTAATAACATTCAAAAACATTTTGGAAAACATATTGCAAAACATTGTAATATTTTTTAAAACTATATTTGTAGTGTTTTTGAATTATGAGACAAAATCGAGATTTTAGTCATAATTACGAAATGTGTGTAATTTAGCATAGGAGGTGTTTTCAGTGACCATTCCTAAATAATCCAACATCTTTATCAACAATTTTATTGTGATTCAAAGGGATATTATATACTCCCAAATCGTGTGCAATATGAAGCTCATACAACATTTTGTTTTTAAGTTATGGGACAAAAATGACATTTTAGAGCAGTTTAGAGCCATAATTACGAAACGTGTGTTGTTTAGCATAGGGGATGGTTTCAGTGACCACTCCTAAATAAACCAATTTCTTTATTAACAATTTTGTTATGATTTCAAAGCATATAATCCACTCTCAAATCGTGTGCAATATGAAGCTCATACGACATTCCGTTTTTTAGTTATGACACAAAAACGAAATTTAGATGAAATATTTTGCATTCGGTAGAGACAATCAACGAAAAATGTCTTGGAACGCTTGCGTGTAAATAACGGAAAACTGTCACCCCCTCTCCCCCGTGCAATGTTGAGAAATAGCAAAGTCTTCAGCGGTTTCCCGATGTGTTCCAACATTGATTGATGGGGAGAGGGGAAGGGTAAATCATTGTTGTAGATGTCATGCTTGTTCCCAGGCAAAATATACGTCATTTCCATGATCATGTGAAATTCTGCACGGAATTTCGACAGAGTGTACCAAGCGTTCCAAGGACTTTTTTCTTAGGTTGTCTCTGCCGAATGCAAAATATTTCATCTAAATTTCGTTTTTGTCTCATAACTCAAAAACGGAATGTCGTATGAGTTTCTCATTACACACGATTTGAGAGTGGAGTATATGCTTTGGAATCATAACAAAATTGTTGATAAAGAAATTGGCTTCTTTAGGAAGTGGTCACTGCAATCACCCCTATGCTAAAATACACACATTTCGCAATTATAGCTCTAAACTGCTCTAAAATGTAGTTTTGTCCCATAACTCAAAAACAGAATGTTGTATGATCTTCATATTTCACAGGATTTGAAGTAGACCATGTACTTATGAATCAAAATACAATTGTTGATAAAAAATTGGTTGGTTCAGGAGTGGACACTGAAACACCCCATACCCTAACATACACGCATTTAATGACATTTTTATACTATATCTTAAAACCGAGAAATCGTATCACGGCTCTAAGCTGCATGATTCCGAGTTGTTTAATTTATTTTTGAAATTAATATTTAAAGTTCACCTTCATAGCACTTGTCAGATAGGTGAACGAGCGTTACAAAACAGAAAAATGAGTTTTAATTAAATACTGAAACCGCATGTACGTTAAGATTGTAATGAAGTCAATAATAAACTACGACTGTCTTCAGTAGATAGCATTAACTTGTTTTTGACATGATGTAACAACTATCTTCAGCAGATTTGTGCTTCACATTTTTGTGTATGGGGTGTGTGTATAATGTGGTGGTGTGTGCGTGCGAGGTGTTGGGCGTGGGATGTATGTGGGGTAGGGCGGAGGAGTTGTAGGACTATTATAAGATCACATTTAAATCGGAAAGTATTTCATTTGGGGCTTTTGGGAAAGAAAGAAAGAAATAATTAAATTAATTAATCAAACATAGAGAAAGAAAGGAAGAAAGAAAGACAGAAAAATAAATCAAAAATGTATACTTCATGTATTTATAATAAACAAATATTTTCACCGGGTTCACCGTCGCAAATAATAAATGAAACATAAAAAGTAATACCGCCTGGGAATCGAACCCAGGACCTCATGTTTACAAGACCTATGCCTTAACCACTCGGCCACGTGAGCTTCGTGATTAAGCGGCTTGCAATTTGAACCTATAAGCGGTCACTTCAAACTTTTTCCACGTTCATGTTTTTATTTATTTCAACTGTCTTTCGTTGATTCATTCATTCATTCATTCATTCATTTTCTTTCCTTCTTTCTTTCTTTTTCTTTCTTTCCTTTTTCTTTCTTTCTTTCTTTCTTTCTTTCTTTCTTTCTTTCTTTCTTTCTTTCTTTCTTTCTTTCTTTCTTTCTTTCTTTATTTTTAATACAAAGAAAGAAAAAAAAGCATTGAAAATAATGAATGCATAAATTAGCAATGATTCACGCAAACAAAACACGAATAGTCAAAGGGTGTAAAGTGTAAACCCATAATGGTAATCTGTAATGGTAAACTGCTGCATTGAATAGCGTGCATACTGAGCAGTTTGCCCTGCATTGATAGTAATATATATACGTATAGATATTTATTTCAATTCAAAATGGCAAACTGTTAACAAATGTCATAAATGCGATCAATTTGTCATTCCTTTTGTATTCAAACATCCTCAATTGGTATAGTCAAGGTAAACGAACATCACGCTCCATGAGATGCGGCTTAAAAACCATAAAATGTCGATTTTGGACCATTTTGTCATTATGGTAAACTGATCCACTTTGCCATTTTGCACTATGCAGCTTTACACTTTCCCCGATACCTGACTACTATAAAAGACCAAAACTGATTACTTCGATTGCGAAATGGCAGCGTGGCGCAACGGCTTAGTCCTTCGACTGGTAATCTTTTGACTATTGATTGATGCGAATGGTTCGAGTCCCCGTGGTGGTCGATTTTTTCTTTAAGTGTATTCAATTGTTGTTTTCTTTTTTCTTTTTTTTTTTTCTCACCGCAAAAGCGTATTTTATTATAAATAATATTCAGAAATGAGTTGTTTCAAATTGTTATATCACAATCTTTCTGATTCGTTCGGATAAGCCTATACTCAGCAAACGCAAGTTTTACAGAAAACATTTACATGTTGGGTTATATTATAAAGGGTACAGAACGTTTTAATAACATTCAAAAACATTTTTGGAAAACATATTGCAAAACATTGTAATATTTTTTTAAAACTATATTTGTAGTGTTTTTGAATTATGAGACAAAAACGAGATTTTAGTCATAATTACGAAATGTGTGTAATTTAGCATAGGAGGTGTTTTCAGTGACCATTCCTAAATAATCCAACATCTTTATCAACAATTTTATTGTGATTCAAAGGGATATTATATACTCCCAAATCGTGTGCAATATGAAGCTCATACAACATTTTGTTTTTTAAGTTATGGGACAAAATGACATTTTAGAGCAGTTTAGAGCCATAATTACGAAACGTGTGTTGTTTAGCATAGGGGATGGTTTCAGTGACCACTCCTAAATAAACCAATTTCTTTATTAACAATTTTGTTATGATTTCAAAGCATATAATCCACTCTCAAATCGTGTGCAATATGAAGCTCATACGACATTCCGTTTTTAGTTATGACACAAAAACGAAATTTAGATGAAATATTTTGCATTCGGTAGAGACAATCAACGAAAAATGTCTTGGAACGCTTGCGTGTAAATAACGGAAAACTGTCACCCCCTCTCCCCGTGCAATGTTGAGAAATAGCAAAGTCTTCAGCGGTTTCCCGATGTGTTCCAACATTGATTGATGGGGAGAGGGAAGAATAAATCATTGTTGTAGATGTCATGCTTGTTCCCAGGCAAAATATACGTCATTTCCATGATCATGTGAAATTCTGCACGGAATTTCGACAGAGTGTACCAAGCGTTCCAAGGACTTTTTTCGTAGGTTGTCTCTGCCGAATGCAAAATATTTCATCTAAATTTCGTTTTTGTCTCATAACTCAAAAACGGAATGTCGTATGAGTTTCTCATTACACACGATTTGAGAGTGGAGTATATGCTTTGGAATCATAACAAAATTGTTGATAAAGAAATTGGCTTCTTTAGGAAGTGGTCACTGCAATCACCCCCTATGCTAAAATACACACATTTCGCAATTATAGCTCTAAACTGCTCTAAAATGTCGTATTTGTCCCATAACTCAAAAACAGAATGTTGTATGATCTTCATATTTCACAGGATTTGTACGTAGACCATGTACTTAGGAATCAAGATACAATTGTAGATAAAGAAATTGGTTGGTTCAGGGAGTGGACACTGAAACACCCCATACCCTAACATACACGCATTTAATGACATTTTTATGCTATATCTCAAAACCGAGAAATCGTATCACGGCTCTAAGCTGCATGATTCCGAGTTGTTTAATTTATTTTTGAAATTAATATTTAAAGTTCACCTTCATAGCACTTGTCAGATAGGTGAACGAGCGTTACAAAACAGAAAAATGAGTTTTAATTAAATACTGAAACCGCATGTACGTTAAGATTGTAATGAAGTCAATAATAAACTACGACTGTCTTCAGTAGATAGCATTAACTTGTTTTTGACATGATGTAACAACTATCTTCAGCAGATTTGTGCTTCACATTTTTGTGTATGGGGTGTGTGTATAATGTGGTGGTGTGTGCGTGCGAGGTGTTGGGCGTGGGATGTATGTGGGGTAGGGCGGAGGGAGTTGTAGGACTATTATAAGATCACATTTAAATCGGAAAGTATTTCATTTGGGGCTTTTGGGAAAGAAAGAAAAGAAATAATTAAATTAATTAATCAAACATAGAAAAGAAAGGAAGAAAGAAAGACAGAAAAAATAAATCAAAAATGTATACTTCATGTATTTATAATAAACAAATATTTTCACCGGGTTCACCGTCGCAAATAATAAATGAAACATAAAAAGTAATACCGCCTGGGAATCGAACCCAGGACCTCATGTTTACAAGACCTATGCCTTAACCACTCGGCCACGTGAGCTTCGTGATTAAGCGGCTTGCAATTTGAACCTATAAGCGGTCACTTCAAACTTTTTCCACGTTCATGTTTTATTTATTTCAAATGTCTTTCGTTGATTCATTCATTCATTCATTTTTCTTTCCTTCTTTCTTTCCTTTTTCTTTCTTTCTTTCTTTCTTTCTTTCTTTCTTTCTTTCTTTCTTTCTTTCTTTCTTTCTTTCTTTCTTTCTTTCTTTCTTTATTTTTAATACAAAGAAAGAAAAAAAGCATTGAAAATAATGAATGCATAAATTAGCAATGATTCACGCAAACAAAAAACACGAATAGTCAAAGGGTGTAAAGTGTAAACCCATAATGGTAATCTGTAATGGTAAACTGCTGCATTGAATAGCGTGCATACTGAGCAGTTTGCCCTGCATTGATAGTAATATATACGTATAGATATTTATTTCAATTCAAAATGGCAAACTGTTAACAAATGTCATAAATGCGATCAATTTGTCATTCCTTTTGTATTCAAACATCCTCAATTGGTATAGTCAAGGTAAACGAACATCACGCTCCATGAGATGCGGCTTAAAAACCATAAAATGTCGATTTTGGACCATTTTGTCATTATGGTAAACTGATCCACTTTGCCATTTTGCACTATGCAGCTTTACACTTTCCCCGATACCTGACTACTATAAAGACCAAAACTGATTACTTCGATTGCGAAATGGCAGCGTGGCGCAACGGCTTAGTCCTTCGACTGGTAATCTTTTGACTATTGATTGATGCGAATGGTTCGAGTCCCCGTGGTGGTCGATTTTTTTCTTTAAGTGTATTCAATTGTTGTTTTCTTTTTTTTTTTTTTTTCTCACCGCAAAAGCGTATTTTATTATAAATAATATTCAGAAATGAGTTGTTTCAAATTGTTATATCACAATCTTTCTGATTCGTTCGGATAAGCCTATACTCAGCAAACGCAAGTTTTACAGAAAACATTTACATGTTGGGTTATATTATAAAGGGTACAGAACGTTTTAATAACATTCAAAAACATTTTGGAAAACATATTGCAAAACATTGTAATATTTTTTTTAAAACTATATTTGTAGTGTTTTTGAATTATGAGACAAAAACGAGATTTTAGTCATAATTACGAAATGTGTGTAATTTAGCATAGGAGGTGTTTTCAGTGACCATTCCTAAATAATCCAACATCTTTATCAACAATTTTATTGTGATTCAAAGGGATATTATATACTCCCAAATCGTGTGCAATATGAAGCTCATACAACATTTTGTTTTTTTTAAGTTATGGGACAAAAATGACATTTTAGAGCAGTTTAGAGCCATAATTACGAAACGTGTGTTGTTTAGCATAGGGATGGTTTCAGTGACCACTCCTAAATAAACCAATTTCTTTATTAACAATTTTGTTATGATTTCAAAGCATATAATCCACTCTCAAATCGTGTGCAATATGAAGCTCATACGACATTCCGTTTTTTAGTTATGACACAAAAACGAAATTTAGATGAAATATTTTGCATTCGGTAGAGACAATCAACGAAAAATGTCTTGGAACGCTTGCGTGTAAATAACGGAAAACTGTCACCCCCTCTCCCCCGTGCAATGTTGAGAAATAGCAAAGTCTTCAGCGGTTTCCCGATGTGTTCCAACATTGATTGATGGGGAGAGGGGAAGGGTAAATCATTGTTGTAGATGTCATGCTTGTTCCCAGGCAAAATATACGTCATTTCCATGATCATGTGAAATTCTGCACGGAATTTCGACAGAGTGTACCAAGCGTTCCAAGGACTTTTTCGTAGGTTGTCTCTGCCGAATGCAAAATATTTCATCTAAATTTCGTTTTTGTCTCATAACTCAAAAACGGAATGTCGTATGAGTTTCTCATTACACACGATTTGAGAGTGGAGTATATGCTTTGGAATCATAACAAAATTGTTGATAAAGAAATTGGCTTCTTTAGGAAGTGGTCACTGCAATCACCCCCTATGCTAAAACACACATTTCGCAATTATAGCTCTAAACTGCTCTAAAATGTAGTTTTTGTCCCATAACTCAAAAAACAGAATGTTGTATGATCTTCATATTTCACAGGATTTGAAGTAGACTCATGTACTTATGAATCAAAATACAATTGTTGATAAAAAATTGGTTAGTTCAGGGAGTGGACACTGAAACACCCCATACCCTAACATACACGCATTTAATGACATTTTATACTATATCTTAAAACCGAGAAATCGTATCACGGCTCTAAGCTGCATGATTCCGAGTTGTTTAATTTATTTTTGAAATTAATATTTAAAGTTCACCTTCATAGCACTTGTCAGATAGGTGAACGAGCGTTACAAAACAGAAAAATGAGTTTTAATTAAATACTGAAACCGCATGTACGTTAAGATTGTAATGAAGTCAATAATAAACTACGACTGTCTTCAGTAGATAGCATTAACTTGTTTTTGACATGATGTAACAACTATCTTCAGCAGATTTGTGCTTCACATTTTTGTGTATGGGGTGTGTGTATAATGTGGTGGTGTGTGCGTGCGAGGTGTTGGGCGTGGGATGTATGTGGGGTAGGGCGGAGGGAGTTGTAGGACTATTATAAGATCACATTTAAATCGGAAAGTATTTCATTTGGGGCTTTTGGGAAAGAAAGAAAGAAATAATTAAATTAATTAATCAAACATAGAGAAAGAAAGGAAGAAAGAAAGACAGAAAAAATAAATCAAAAATGTATACTTCATGTATTTATAATAAACAAATATTTTCACCGGGTTCACCGTCGCAAATAATAAATGAAACATAAAAAGTAATACCGCCTGGGAATAGAACCCAGGACCTCATGTTTACAAGACCTATGCCTTAACCACTCGGCCACGTGAGCTTCGTGATTAAGCGGCTTGCAATTTGAACCTATAAGCGGTCACTTCAAACTTTTTCCACGTTCATGTTTTTATTTATTTCAAATGTCTTTCGTTGATTCATTCATTCATTCATTCATTCATTTTTCTTTCCTTCTTTCTTTCTTTTTCTTTCTTTCCTTTTTTTCTTTCTTTCTTTCTTTCTTTCTTTCTTTCTTTCTTTCTTTCTTTCTTTCTTTCTTTTTCTTTCTTTCTTTCTTTCTTTATTTTTAATACAAAGAAAGAAAAAAGAAGGATTGAAAATAATGAATGCATAAATTAGCAATGATTCACGCAAACAAAACACGAATAGTCAAAGGGTGTAAAGTGTAAACCCATAATGGTAATCTGTAATGGTAAACTGCTGCATTGAATAGCGTGCATACTGAGCAGTTTGCCCTGCATTGATAGTAATATATACGTATAGATATTTATTTCAATTCAAAATGGCAAACTGTTAACAAATGTCATAAATGCGATCAATTTGTCATTCCTTTTGTATTCAAACATCCTCAATTGGTATAGTCAAGGTAAACGAACATCACGCTCCATGAGATGCGGCTTAAAAACCATAAAATGTCGATTTTGGACCATTTTGTCATTATGGTAAACTGATCCACTTTGCCATTTTGCACTATGCAGCTTTACACTTTCCCCGATACCTGACTACTATAAAAGACCAAAACTGATTACTTCGATTGCGAAATGGCAGCGTGGCGCAACGGCTTAGTCCTTCGACTGGTAATCTTTTGACTATTGATTGATGCGAATGGTTCGAGTCCCCGTGGTGGTCGATTTTTTCTTTAAGTGTATTCAATTGTTGTTTTCTTTTTCTTTTTTTTCTCACCGCAAAAGCGTATTTTATTATAAATAATATTCAGAAATGAGTTGTTTCAAATTGTTATATCACAATCTTTCTGATTCGTTCGGATAAGCCTATACTCAGCAAACGCAAGTTTTACAGAAAACATTTACATGTTGGGTTATATTATAAAGGGTACAGAACGTTTTAATAACATTCAAAAACATTTTGGAAAACATATTGCAAAACATTGTAATATTTTTTTAAAACTATATTTGTAGTGTTTTTGAATTATGAGACAAAAACGAGATTTTAGTCATAATTACGAAATGTGTGTAATTTAGCATAGGAGGTGTTTTCAGTGACCATTCCTAAATAATCCAACATCTTTATCAACAATTTTATTGTGATTCAAAGGGATATTATATACTCCCAAATCGTGTGCAATATGAAGCTCATACAACATTTTGTTTTTAAGTTATGGGACAAAATGACATTTTAGAGCAGTTTAGAGCCATAATTACGAAACGTGTGTTGTTTAGCATAGGGGATGGTTTCAGTGACCACTCCTAAATAAACCAATTTCTTTATTAACAATTTTGTTATGATTTCAAAGCATATAATCCACTCTCAAATCGTGTGCAATATGAAGCTCATACGACATTCCGTTTTTTAGTTATGACACAAAAACGAAATTTAGATGAAATATTTTGCATTCGGTAGAGACAATCAACGAAAAATGTCTTGGAACGCTTGCGTGTAAATAACGGAAAACTGTCACCCCTCTCCCCGTGCAATGTTGAGAAATAGCAAAGTCTTCAGCGGTTTCCCGATGTGTTCCAACATTGATTGATGGGGAGAGGGAAGGTAAATCATTGTTGTAGATGTCATGCTTGTTCCCAGGCAAAATATACGTCATTTCCATGATCATGTGAAATTCTGCACGGAATTTCGACAGAGTGTACCAAGCGTTCCAAGGACTTTTTCGTAGGTTGTCTCTGCCGAATGCAAAATATTTCATCTAAATTTCGTTTTTGTCTCATAACTCAAAAACGGAATGTCGTATGAGTTCTCATTACACACGATTTGAGAGTGGAGTATATGCTTTGGAATCATAACAAAATTGTTGATAAAGAAATTGGCTTCTTTAGGAAGTGGTCACTGCAATCACCCCCTATGCTAAAATACACACATTTCGCAATTATAGCTCTAAACTGCTCTAAAATGTAGTTTTTTTTCCCATAACTCAAAAACAGAATGTTGTATGATCTTCATATTTCACAGGATTTGGAAGTAGACCATGTACTTATGAATCAAAATACAATTGTTGATAAAGAAATTGGTTGGTTCAGGGGGTGGACACTGAAACACCCCATACCCTAACATACACGCATTTAATGACATTTTTATACTATATCTTAAAACCGAGAAATCGTATCACGGCTCTAAGCTGCATGATTCCGAGTTGTTTAATTTATTTTTGAAATTAATATTTAAAGTTCACCTTCATAGCACTTGTCAGATAGGTGAACGAGCGTTACAAAACAGAAAAATGAGTTTTAATTAAATACTGAAACCGCATGTACGTTAAGATTGTAATGAAGTCAATAATAAACTACGACTGTCTTCAGTAGATAGCATTAACTTGTTTTTGACATGATGTAACAACTATCTTCAGCAGATTTGTGCTTCACATTTTTGTGTATGGGGTGTGTGTATAATGTGGTGGTGTGTGCGTGCGAGGTGTTGGGCGTGGGATGTATGTGGGGTAGGGCGGAGGGAGTTGTAGGACTATTATAAGATCACATTTAAATCGGAAAGTATTTCATTTGGGGCTTTTGGGAAAGAAAGAAAGAAATAATTAAATTAATTAATCAAACATAGAGAAAGAAAGGAAGAAAGAAAGACAGAAAAAAAAAATCAAAAATGTATACTTCATGTATTTATAATAAACAAATATTTTCACCGGGTTCACCGTCGCAAATAATAAATGAAACATAAAAGTAATACCGCCTGGGAATCGAACCCAGGACCTCATGTTTACAAGACCTATGCCTTAACCACTCGGCCACGTGAGCTTCGTGATTAAGCGGCTTGCAATTTGAACCTATAAGCGGTCACTTCAAACTTTTTCCACGTTCATGTTTTTATTTATTTCAAATGTCTTTCGTTGATTCATTCATTCATTCATTCATTCATTTTTCTTTCCTTCTTTCTTTCTTTTTCTTTCTTTCCTTTTTCTTTCTTTCTTTCTTTCTTTCTTTCTTTCTTTCTTTCTTTCTTTCTTTCTTTCTTTCTTTCTTTCTTTCTTTCTTTTTTTTAATACAAAGAAAGAAAAAAAAAGCATTGAAAATAATGAATGCATAAATTAGCAATGATTCACGCAAACAAAACACGAATAGTCAAAGGGTGTAAAGTGTAAACCCATAATGGTAATCTGTAATGGTAAACTGCTGCATTGAATAGCGTGCATACTGAGCAGTTTGCCCTGCATTGATAGTAATATATACGTATAGATATTTATTTCAATTCAAAATGGCAAACTGTTAACAAATGTCATAAATGCGATCAATTTGTCATTCCTTTTGTATTCAAACATCCTCAATTGGTATAGTCAAGGTAAACGAACATCACGCTCCATGAGATGCGGCTTAAAAACCATAAAATGTCGATTTTGGACCATTTTGTCATTATGGTAAACTGATCCACTTTGCCATTTTGCACTATGCAGCTTTACACTTTCCCCGATACCTGACTACTATAAAAGACCAAAACTGATTACTTCGATTGCGAAATGGCAGCGTGGCGCAACGGCTTAGTCCTTCGACTGGTAATCTTTTGACTATTGATTGATGCGAATGGTTCGAGTCCCCGTGGTGGTCGATTTTTTTCTTTAAGTGTATTCAATTGTTGTTTTCTTTTTTCTTTTTTTTTTCTCACCGCAAAAGCGTATTTTATTATAAATAATATTCAGAAATGAGTTGTTTCAAATTGTTATATCACAATCTTTCTGATTCGTTCGGATAAGCCTATACTCAGCAAACGCAAGTTTTACAGAAAACATTTACATGTTGGGTTATATTATAAAGGGTACAGAACGTTTTAATAACATTCAAAAACATTTTGGAAAACATATTGCAAAACATTGTAATATTTTTTTAAAACTATATTTGTAGTGTTTTTTGAATTATGAGACAAAAACGAGATTTTAGTCATAATTACGAAATGTGTGTAATTTAGCATAGGAGGTGATTTCAGTGACCATTCCCTAAATAATCCAACATCTTTATCAACAATTTTATTGTGATTCAAAGGGATATTATATACTCCCCAAATCGTGTGCAATATGAAGCTCATACAACATTTTGTTTTTAAGTTATGGGACAAAAATGACATTTTAGAGCAGTTTAGAGCCATAATTACGAAACGTGTGTTGTTTAGCATAGGGGATGGTTTCAGTGACCACTCCCTAAATAAACCAATTTCTTTATTAACAATTTTGTTATGATTTCAAAGCATATAATCCACTCTCAAATCGTGTGCAATATGAAGCTCATACGACATTCCGTTTTTAGTTATGACACAAAAACGAAATTTAGATGAAATATTTTGCATTCGGTAGAGACAATCAACGAAAATGTCTTGGAACGCTTGCGTGTAAATAACGGAAAACTGTCACCCCTCTCCCCGTGCAATGTTGAGAAATAGCAAAGTCTTCAGCGGTTTCCCGATGTGTTCCAACATTGATTGATGGGGAGAGGGAAGGGTAAATCATTGTTGTAGATGTCATGCTTGTTCCCAGGCAAAATATACGTCATTTCCATGATCATGTGAAATTCTGCACGGAATTTCGACAGAGTGTACCAAGCGTTCCAAGGACTTTTTTCGTAGGTTGTCTCTGCCGAATGCAAAATATTTCATCTAAATTTCGTTTTTGTCTCATAACTCAAAAACGGAATGTCGTATGAGTTTCATATTGACCACGATTTGAGAGTGGATGATATGATTTGGAATCATAACAAAATTGTTGATAAAGAAATTGGCTTCTTTAGGAAGTGGTCACTGCAATCACCCCTATGCTAAAATACACATTTCGCAATTATAGCTCTAAACTGCTCTAAAATGTAGTTTTGTCCCATAACTCAAAAACAGAATGTTGTATGATTTCATATTTCACAGGATTTGGAAGTAGACCATGTACTTATGAATCAAAATACAATTGTTGATAAAGAAATTGGTTGGTTCAGGGAGTGGACACTGAAACACCCCATACCCTAACATACACGCATTTAATGACATTTTATACTATATCTTAAAACCGAGAAATCGTATCACGGCTCTAAGCTGCATGATTCCGAGTTGTTTAATTTATTTTTGAAATTAATATTTAAAGTTCACCTTCATAGCACTTGTCAGATAGGTGAACGAGCGTTACAAAACAGAAAAATGAGTTTTAATTAAATACTGAAACCGCATGTACGTTAAGATTGTAATGAAGTCAATAATAAACTACGACTGTCTTCAGTAGATAGCATTAACTTGTTTTTGACATGATGTAACAACTATCTTCAGCAGATTTGTGCTTCACATTTTTGTGTATGGGGTGTGTGTATAATGTGGTGGTGTGTGCGTGCGAGGTGTTGGGCGTGGGATGTATGTGGGGTAGGGCGGAGGGAGTTGTAGGACTATTATAAGATCACATTTAAATCGGAAAGTATTTCATTTGGGGCTTTTGGGAAAGAAAGAAAGAAATAATTAAATTAATTAATCAAACATAGAGAAAGAAAGGAAGAAAGAAAGACAGAAAAATAAATCAAAATGTATACTTCATGTATTTATAATAAACAAATATTTTCACCGGGTTCACCGTCGCAAATAATAAATGAAACATAAAAAGTAATACCGCCTGGGAATCGAACCCAGGACCTCATGTTTACAAGACCTATGCCTTAACCACTCGGCCACGTGAGCTTCGTGATTAAGCGGCTTGCAATTTGAACCTATAAGCGGTCACTTCAAACTTTTTCCACGTTCATGTTTTTATTTATTTCAAATGTCTTTCGTTGATTCATTCATTCATTCATTCATTCATTTTCTTTCCTTCTTTCTTTCTTTTTTCTTTCTTTCCTTTTTCTTTCTTTCTTTCTTTCTTTCTTTCTTTCTTTCTTTCTTTCTTTCTTTCTTTCTTTCTTTCTTTCTTTTTCTTTCTTTCTTTATTTTTTAATACAAAGAAAGAAAAAAAAGCATTGAAAATAATGAATGCATAAATTAGCAATGATTCACGCAAACAAAACACGAATAGTCAAAGGGTGTAAAGTGTAAACCCATAATGGTAATCTGTAATGGTAAACTGCTGCATTGAATAGCGTGCATACTGAGCAGTTTGCCCTGCATTGATAGTAATATATACGTATAGATATTTATTTCAATTCAAAATGGCAAACTGTTAACAAATGTCATAAATGCGATCAATTTGTCATTCCTTTTGTATTCAAACATCCTCAATTGGTATAGTCAAGGTAAACGAACATCACGCTCCATGAGATGCGGCTTAAAAACCATAAAATGTCGATTTTGGACCATTTTGTCATTATGGTAAACTGATCCACTTTGCCATTTTGCACTATGCAGCTTTACACTTTCCCCGATACCTGACTACTATAAAAGACCAAAACTGATTACTTCGATTGCGAAATGGCAGCGTGGCGCAACGGCTTAGTCCTTCGACTGGTAATCTTTTGACTATTGATTGATGCGAATGGTTCGAGTCCCCGTGGTGGTCGATTTTTTTCTTTAAGTGTATTCAATTGTTGTTTTCTTTTTTTTTTTTTTTTCTCACCGCAAAAGCGTATTTTATTATAAATAATATTCAGAAATGAGTTGTTTCAAATTGTTATATCACAATCTTTCTGATTCGTTCGGATAAGCCTATACTCAGCAAACGCAAGTTTTACAGAAAACATTTACATGTTGGGTTATATTATAAAGGGTACAGAACGTTTTAATAACATTCAAAAACATTTTGGAAAACATATTGCAAAACATTGTAATATTTTTTTATTATTATATTTGTAGTGTTTTTGAATTATGAGACAAAAACGAGATTTTAGTCATAATTACGAAATGTGTGTAATTTAGCATAGGAGGTGTTTTCAGTGACCATTCCTAAATAATCCAACATCTTTATCAACAATTTTATTGTGATTCAAAGGGATATTATATACTCCCAAATCGTGTGCAATATGAAGCTCATACAACATTTTGTTTTTTAAGTTATGGGACAAAAATGACATTTTAGAGCAGTTTAGAGCCATAATTACGAAACGTGTGTTGTTTAGCATAGGGGATGGTTTCAGTGACCACTCCTAAATAAACCAATTTCTTTATTAACAATTTTGTTATGATTTCAAAGCATATAATCCACTCTCAAATCGTGTGCAATATGAAGCTCATACGACATTCCGTTTTTTAGTTATGACACAAAACGAAATTTAGATGAAATATTTTGCATTCGGTAGAGACAATCAACGAAAATGTCTTGGAACGCTTGCGTGTAAATAACGGAAAACTGTCACCCCTCTCCCCCGTGCAATGTTGAGAAATAGCAAAGTCTTCAGCGGTTTCCCGATGTGTTCCAACATTGATTGATGGGGAGAGGGAAGGTAAATCATTGTTGTAGATGTCATGCTTGTTCCCAGGCAAAATATACGTCATTTCCATGATCATGTGAAATTCTGCACGGAATTTCGACAGAGTGTACCAAGCGTTCCAAGGACTTTTTTTCGTAGGTTGTCTCTGCCGAATGCAAAATATTTCATCTAAATTTCGTTTTTGTCTCATAACTCAAAAACGGAATGTCGTATGAGTTTCTCATTACACACGATTTGAGAGTGGAGTATATGCTTTGGAATCATAACAAAATTGTTGATAAAGAAATTGGCTTCTTTAGGAAGTGGTCACTGCAATCACCCCCTATGCTAAAATACACACATTTCGCAATTATAGCTCTAAACTGCTCTAAAATGTAGTTTTTGTCCCATAACTCAAAAACAGAATGTTGTATGATCTTCATATTTCACAGGATTTTGAAGTAGACCATGTACTTATGAATCAAAATACAATTGTTGATAAAGAAATTGGTTGGTTCAGGAGTGGACACTGAAACACCCCATACCCTAACATACACGCATTTAATGACATTTTATACTATATCTTAAAACCGAGAAATCGTATCACGGCTCTAAGCTGCATGATTCCGAGTTGTTTAATTTATTTTTGAAATTAATATTTAAAGTTCACCTTCATAGCACTTGTCAGATAGGTGAACGAGCGTTACAAAACAGAAAAATGAGTTTTAATTAAATACTGAAACCGCATGTACGTTAAGATTGTAATGAAGTCAATAATAAACTACGACTGTCTTCAGTAGATAGCATTAACTTGTTTTTGACATGATGTAACAACTATCTTCAGCAGATTTGTGCTTCACATTTTTGTGTATGGGGTGTGTGTATAATGTGGTGGTGTGTGCGTGCGAGGTGTTGGGCGTGGGATGTATGTGGGGTAGGGCGGAGGGAGTTGTAGGACTATTATAAGATCACATTTAAATCGGAAAGTATTTCATTTGGGGCTTTTGGGAAAGAAAGAAAGAAATAATTAAATTAATTAATCAAACATAGAGAAAGAAAGGAAGAAAGAAAGACAGAAAAAATAAATCAAAAATGTATACTTCATGTATTTATAATAAACAAATATTTTCACCGGGTTCACCGTCGCAAATAATAAATGAAACATAAAAGTAATACCGCCTGGGAATCGAACCCAGGACCTCATGTTTACAAGACCTATGCCTTAACCACTCGGCCACGTGAGCTTCGTGATTAAGCGGCTTGCAATTTGAACCTATAAGCGGTCACTTCAAACTTTTTCCACGTTCATGTTTTTATTTATTTCAAATGTCTTTCGTTGATTCATTCATTCATTCATTCATTCATTTTCTTTCCTTCTTTCTTTCTTTTTCTTTCTTTCCTTTTTCTTTCTTTCTTTCTTTCTTTCTTTCTTTCTTTCTTTCTTTCTTTCTTTCTTTCTTTCTTTCTTTCTTTCTTTCTTTCTTTCTTTATTTTTAATACAAAGAAAGAAAAAAAAGCATTGAAAATAATGAATGCATAAATTAGCAATGATTCACGCAAACAAAACACGAATAGTCAAAGGGTGTAAAGTGTAAACCCATAATGGTAATCTGTAATGGTAAACTGCTGCATTGAATAGCGTGCATACTGAGCAGTTTGCCCTGCATTGATAGTAATATATACGTATAGATATTTATTTCAATTCAAAATGGCAAACTGTTAACAAATGTCATAAATGCGATCAATTTGTCATTCCTTTTGTATTCAAACATCCTCAATTGGTATAGTCAAGGTAAACGAACATCACGCTCCATGAGATGCGGCTTAAAAACCATAAAATGTCGATTTTGGACCATTTTGTCATTATGGTAAACTGATCCACTTTGCCATTTTGCACTATGCAGCTTTACACTTTCCCCGATACCTGACTACTATAAAAGACCAAAACTGATTACTTCGATTGCGAAATGGCAGCGTGGCGCAACGGCTTAGTCCTTCGACTGGTAATCTTTTGACTATTGATTGATGCGAATGGTTCGAGTCCCCGTGGTGGTCGATTTTTTTCTTTAAGTGTATTCAATTGTTGTTTTCTTTTTTCTTTTTTTTCTCACCGCAAAAGCGTATTTTATTATAAATAATATTCAGAAATGAGTTGTTTCAAATTGTTATATCACAATCTTTCTGATTCGTTCGGATAAGCCTATACTCAGCAAACGCAAGTTTTACAGAAAACATTTACATGTTGGGTTATATTATAAAGGGTACAGAACGTTTTAATAACATTCAAAAACATTTTGGAAAACATATTGCAAAACATTGTAATATTTTTTTAAAACTATATTTGTAGTGTTTTTGAATTATGAGACAAAAACGAGATTTTAGTCATAATTACGAAATGTGTGTAATTTAGCATAGGAGGTGTTTTCAGTGACCATTCCCTAAATAATCCAACATCTTTATCAACAATTTTATTGTGATTCAAAGGGATATTATATACTCCCAAATCGTGTGCAATATGAAGCTCATACAACATTTTGTTTTTAAGTTATGGGACAAAAATGACATTTTAGAGCAGTTTAGAGCCATAATTACGAAACGTGTGTTGTTTAGCATAGGGGATGGTTTCAGTGACCACTCCCTAAATAAACCAATTTCTTTATTAACAATTTTGTTATGATTTCAAAGCATATAATCCACTCTCAAATCGTGTGCAATATGAAGCTCATACGACATTCCGTTTTTTAGTTATGACACAAAAACGAAATTTAGATGAAATATTTTGCATTCGGTAGAGACAATCAACGAAAAATGTCTTGGAACGCTTGCGTGTAAATAACGGAAAACTGTCACCCCCTCTCCCCGTGCAATGTTGAGAAATAGCAAAGTCTTCAGCGGTTTCCCGATGTGTTCCAACATTGATTGATGGGGAGAGGGAAGGGTAAATCATTGTTGTAGATGTCATGCTTGTTCCCAGGCAAAATATACGTCATTTCCATGATCATGTGAAATTCTGCACGGAATTTCGACAGAATGTACCAAGCGTTCCAAGGACTTTTTTCGTAGGTTGTCTCTGCCGAATGCAAAATATTTCATCTAAATTTCGTTTTGTCTCATAACTCAAAAACGGAATGTCGTATGAGTTTCTCATTACACACGATTTGAGAGTGGAGTATATGCTTTGGAATCATAACAAAATTGTTGATAAAGAAATTGGCTTCTTTAGGAAGTGGTCACTGCAATCACCCCCTATGCTAAAATACACACATTTCGCAATTATAGCTCTAAACTGCTCTAAAATGTAGTTTTTGTCCCATAACTCAAAAACAGAATGTTGTATGATCTTCATATTTCACAGGATTTGGAAGTAGACCATGTACTTATGAATCAAAATACAATTGTTGATAAAGAAATTGGTTGGTTCAGGGAGTGGACACTGAAACACCCCATACCCTAACATACACGCATTTAATGACATTTTTATACTATATCTTAAAACCGAGAAATCGTATCACGGCTCTAAGCTGCATGATTCCGAGTTGTTTAATTTATTTTTGAAATTAATATTTAAAGTTCACCTTCATAGCACTTGTCAGATAGGTGAACGAGCGTTACAAAACAGAAAAATGAGTTTTAATTAAATACTGAAACCGCATGTACGTTAAGATTGTAATGAAGTCAATAATAAACTACGACTGTCTTCAGTAGATAGCATTAACTTGTTTTTGACATGATGTAACAACTATCTTCAGCAGATTTGTGCTTCACATTTTTGTGTATGGGGTGTGTGTATAATGTGGTGGTGTGTGCGTGCGAGGTGTTGGGCGTGGGATGTATGTGGGGTAGGGCGGAGGGAGTTGTAGGACTATTATAAGATCACATTTAAATCGGAAAGTATTTCATTTGGGGCTTTTGGGAAAGAAAGAAAGAAATAATTAAATTAATTAATCAAACATAGAGAAAGAAAGGAAGAAAGAAAGACAGAAAAAATAAATCAAAATGTATACTTCATGTATTTATAATAAACAAATATTTTCACCGGGTTCACCGTCGCAAATAATAAATGAAACATAAAAAGTAATACCGCCTGGGAATCGAACCCAGGACCTCATGTTTACAAGACCTATGCCTTAACCACTCGGCCACGTGAGCTTCGTGATTAAGCGGCTTGCAATTTGAACCTATAAGCGGTCACTTCAAACTTTTTCCACGTTCATGTTTTTATTTATTTCAAATGTCTTTCGTTGATTCATTCATTCATTCATTCATTCATTTTCTTTCCTTCTTTCTTTCTTTTTTTCTTTCTTTCCTTTTTCTTTCTTTCTTTCTTTCTTTCTTTCTTTCTTTCTTTCTTTCTTTCTTTCTTTCTTTCTTTCTTTCTTTCTTTCTTTCTTTCTTTCTTTATTTTTAATACAAAGAAAGAAAAAAGAAGCATTGAAAATAATGAATGCATAAATTAGCAATGATTCACGCAAACAAAACACGAATAGTCAAAGGGTGTAAAGTGTAAACCCATAATGGTAATCTGTAATGGTAAACTGCTGCATTGAATAGCGTGCATACTGAGCAGTTTGCCCTGCATTGATAGTAATATATACGTATAGATATTTATTTCAATTCAAAATGGCAAACTGTTAACAAATGTCATAAATGCGATCAATTTGTCATTCCTTTTGTATTCAAACATCCTCAATTGGTATAGTCAAGGTAAACGAACATCACGCTCCATGAGATGCGGCTTAAAAACCATAAAATGTCGATTTTGGACCATTTTGTCATTATGGTAAACTGATCCACTTTGCCATTTTGCACTATGCAGCTTTACACTTTCCCCGATACCTGACTACTATAAAAGACCAAAACTGATTACTTCGATTGCGAAATGGCAGCGTGGCGCAACGGCTTAGTCCTTCGACTGGTAATCTTTTGACTATTGATTGATGCGAATGGTTCGAGTCCCCGTGGTGGTCGATTTTTTCTTTAAGTGTATTCAATTGTTGTTTTCTTTTTTCTTTTTTTTTTCTCACCGCAAAAGCGTATTTTATTATAAATAATATTCAGAAATGAGTTGTTTCAAATTGTTATATCACAATCTTTCTGATTCGTTCGGATAAGCCTATACTCAGCAAACGCAAGTTTTACAGAAAACATTTACATGTTGGGTTATATTATAAAGGGTACAGAACGTTTTAATAACATTCAAAAACATTTTGGAAAACATATTGCAAAACATTGTAATATTTTTTAAAACTATATTTGTAGTGTTTTTGAATTATGAGACAAAAACGAGATTTTAGTCATAATTACGAAATGTGTGTAATTTAGCATAGGAGGTGTTTTCAGTGACCATTCCCTAAATAATCCAACATCTTTATCAACAATTTTATTGTGATTCAAAGGGATATTATATACTCCCAAATCGTGTGCAATATGAAGCTCATACAACATTTTGTTTTTAAGTTATGGGACAAAAATGACATTTTAGAGCAGTTTAGAGCCATAATTACGAAACGTGTGTTGTTTAGCATAGGGGATGGTTTCAGTGACCACTCCCTAAATAAACCAATTTCTTTATTAACAATTTTGTTATGATTTCAAAGCATATAATCCACTCTCAAATCGTGTGCAATATGAAGCTCATACGACATTCCGTTTTTTAGTTATGACACAAAAAACGAAATTTAGATGAAATATTTTGCATTCGGTAGAGACAATCAACGAAAATGTCTTGGAACGCTTGCGTGTAAATAACGGAAAACTGTCACCCCTCTCCCCGTGCAATGTTGAGAAATAGCAAAGTCTTCAGCGGTTTCCCGATGTGTTCCAACATTGATTGATGGGGAGAGGGAAGGGTAAATCATTGTTGTAGATGTCATGCTTGTTCCCAGGCAAAATATACGTCATTTCCATGATCATGTGAAATTCTGCACGGAATTTCGACAGAGTGTACCAAGCGTTCCAAGGACTTTTTTCGTAGGTTGTAGTAGCCATGGTACCCGTGATACATAACAATGAGGCACCGAGTAGTCATGGTTCCGGTCATATCCTTTATCCAGAACAGTCAAACGTTCGGTAACTAACAAAGGAGAATTAGCATACTAACAAAGGAGAAACCTTAGCGGTCATTCACCTAATCCTATAGAAGTGGGTGTGTTTACATGTTCGTTTAAATTCGAAAGTAACTTGCGAGTGTGTCCACACGAGACGTAGGCCTACTTGTAAGTTCGCTCCCAGGAGAGGAGAGAGTGGAGGTGAGAGGGAATGAGAGAGACAGGGTGGGTTGATTGGGGTCGTATGTGGGAGAGAGAAGAAAGGAGAGAGAGCATTATGATGAGAGAAATAGAGAGGGCGCCTGACCACTTCAAAGGCCAGTATAATCAGCCCTATATCACCCCTTCGGTTTGTATTTAGTACAATAGAAATTGAGATTAAAAAATACCTCATTTAAACAAACACATACAGGTGGCGCCGCGGGGGTGGGGGTGACATGGGAGAAAATTTGTTGATTTAGCCGCCTCCCCATGCCCCGAAAAAAAAATACTCGCCCGACATTGTTTAAATTCACTTTGCTCCTATCCCCGAAAGAGAAATTTATGGCGCCGCCACTACCTCCCCCTCTCCTTGAGAGGAGCCTGAGAGAGGGTGAGATAAGGATAAAGCCACCCTTTGCCGGAAATATTTGAGGAGAGAGGTATATAATTTATTTTGCTTTCCAAGGCCATGACAAGAACCTACATATATAATCAAATCAACTCCGCAGTGGCTCCGGAATCGGGGGGGGGGGGGGTGGGGGTGGTGTGGAGGCAATAATTTTGGTGGGGCCAAGTACCCTAGGCCCCTTCCCATTAATCTAGGGTAAAATTCATAATTTAAGGGTAAAGTTCATAATTTTAAGACCAAATTCACAATTTCAAGGTAAAATTCATAATTTGAAGGTATTCAAATTTTTTTTTTAATGTATTGTATTTTAAGGTCAAATTCATAATTTTAGTTTAGTAATTTATAATGTAATTGATTTTAGGTTAACATGTATGCATTTCAAAACCCGCCCTCCCGCACCCACCCCTTCAGCATGTCGCGTCTCGGAACTGGCTCAAAACTATTGCCCCCCCACCTCTCCCTATATTCAAAATCTTCCCAGGCCTTCTGCTCCGCGATGACCATGGAGCTTGTTAATCGCAAGTCACCGCCCTCATCGAAGAGGCTTTGAAACATTAAACCTACTATTATATATGCATCGATGCACAAACCCTCTCATTGTTATGTGTATAGACTTTGGATTCGATTTCAAGTGGGATTTATTGATTTATATCAGCACGTTCTTCGTGGTGTGTCACGCAGGTTGAGTACTTCAAATTATACAGCTGATTGACTTTTAACCGTCAGTCTATTCATCAAAATCTACGGTGCATATGCATACGGGAGCCGCAACAACGCTAATTGAAGCCGTACACTTTATCGCGAATTTACGACCGTAAAATTTAGACACTTCTTTTGTCTAGATTAGCATCAACCCTCTCATCTCACGTTTTTCATGTCAGAAATTAACATAACTCCCGAAACCGAAACAGAAGTTATCTTCGTTCAACTTTTCTGTAGTCAACAAAAGACTAGAATAAAAGGATTGTTCACACGTACCATGCTAACACTTCAAAATAACAATGAGATCCGAAACCGAAACCGGAAACAGAAACAGAAACAGAAAAGATGAAAGGACCCTTACCCTCGTTTCATCTTTTCTGTTTCGGGAGCTCTATTGTTCAGAAACGAAAACGGAAGGGATTACAATAGCGTTGTTGCGGCTCCCGTATGCATATGTACCGTAGATATTGATGAATAGACTTACGGTTAAAAGTCAATCAGCTGTAAAATTTGAAGTAGATTCACGTGCGTGACGCACCACGAATACAGGCTGATATCAATCAATTAATCCCACCGTTAAGTCTTTATAAATGTGACCCTGAAAGTTGTGCCTCATACATCAATAGAGGCCCTGCATGAAATTATCGATTGGCTCCAAACAAAGGATTTGAGCCGGTGTCCTTCACCGTAGTTATGGCGGAGTGCAGTCCATTCAATCAAATGTTGTCATCAACCTATTTGATCGTAGTCATGGTAGTGCAGGGTTATGTGTGTGAGTGAACTGTCACGGTAGATTGCAATCATGCTTTTGTTGAATGCATTTGAGTAGTCCGCCATATTTACGGGATGATACGTCACATACAAGGCCTCTATTATAGAGCTGGGTGGGTGCTGTCCACTATATCTGTCGGGTTTCAAGGTTTGATAGACACTCGTGGTGTTTGAACTGGTCAAGCGTCCTCATTGCTCATAATAATTATTTTATTGATGGAATCGGTGCAATTTTTTTTAAAATATAAAATAGGGTCTTTTGATGATAGTGATGAAATTGGGAACATCATCTAAATCTAATTCCACCCTTTTCCCCTTCTCTCATCTCCGGCCGGGGCTTTCCCTCCCCCGCTCGCGATTATTTTTTTCGTACATCATATTTGAAAATTATTTCCGTTTTTGATAATCAAACACGGAATAAAGCAAAACTCTGAAAAATCAACTGATTTTACCACATGCGTTACAAATAGGCCTAATTATGATGTACGAAAAATAATCGCCCTGCTCCTATCCTGTCCTCGATTTCTTTTCTTCGCCTTTCCTCTCCTCTCCTCTCATCTCCACAGATGTCCGCATTTTTCTCAAATGTTCCTCAAAGCTTCAGTTTTTGGGTAGGCCTACACACCGTCAGTCCAAACCACTGTCAGTCCGAATTTTTAGGGTTTCTAACCCTAACCCTAACACTAACGCTAAACCTAACCCTAAACCTAACTCTAACCCGGACCATAAAAATTCGGACTGACGGTGGTTTGGTCAGGCCCCCCCCCCGCCAAATGGGTTGATCTCCCCTCCTGAAATTCACTTTGCCCCTCTGCGGACTCTGCCATTGTAGTTGGTAACTTCAGTCAAAGGCGGTCAGCCTCCCCCTCAGCCTAGAGGAAAAGAGGGTGTATGTGTGTGTTTCATGGAGTTGTGTGTGGAGAGAGAAGAAAGGGAGGGTGGGGTGAGAAAGGGACCGGGAGATGAGGGACAGGCGAAGAGGGGAAGGAAAAATTTGATCAAGTTCCCAATAGCGGCACCACTTTCACCAAAAGACCCTTGAAGTTTTATTAACTGAACTAATAATATCGAGTTGGTTCAAATAGTGATAATAATTATTATTATTATGAGAGAGGGGCGCCTGACCACTTCCAATGACAGTATAATAAGCCCTCTGCTGAATTCTATTTAAAAAGATAAATTAATGAGCAAATCTTTGTTAAAGAAGCCAAGTTATAAATCAACTCACATAATCTCTTCGGTTTTCGTTTGGTATAATACACAAACAGAAATTGAGTTAAAATAGTGATTATAATATTACATGTATTATGATGAGCGTTTGACCACTTAAAAGATAACTAACCCTACATAGTATATCTATCGGTATTTGGCAGCATGCTTAATTGTATTTAAAAAGATAAATTGATGTACAAATCTTGTTTAAAGAAGCCAAGTTATAAATCAACTCATATAAACCCACAATAAAGAACCAGAAATTGAGATAAAAAAGACCTTTTGCTCCAATTTTGCGCAAAATGGGTTGATTCACCACCCTGAAATTCACTTCGCCCCTCCCCACCCTTGTACCCCCGAAAATGCCTGCCGCCGCCACTGCCCCCCCATCCCCCACCTCCCCACCACACCATGGTTAGTTTGCGTAAGGGATTAGAGAGACTGCTCAACTGCGCAAGCCCGCTCAGTGTTATGCTAATTCTCTTCATTGTTTTACCCGCAAGTTAGACACTTTAGGTAAAGGTTTACACCCAGTCGCCTTTGGAACAGCGGTTTTATTCAATCAATCGTCGCGATAACGTAGCGACTGAGTTTAAACCTTTACCTAAGGTTAGTAACCTCTTCCGTAACAAACAATGAAGATAATTAGCATAACAAGCGGCTTTGCGCTCTCTAATCCCTTAACAATGAAGGAACGGAGTAGTCATGGTTCCGGTCATATCCTTTATCCAGAACAATCAAATGTACGGTATCTAACAAAGGAGAATTAGCATATTAACAAAGGATGTACCTAGTAGCCATGGTACCCGTGATGCATAACAATGAAGGTACCGAGTAGTCATGGTTCCGGTCACATCCTTTATCCAGAACAATCAAACGTACGGTAACTAACAAAGGAGAATTAGCATACTAACAAAGGAGGCACATAGTAGCCATGGTACCCGTGATACATAACAATGAAGGCACGGAGTAGTCATGGTTCCGGTCATATCCTTTATCCAGAACAATCAAACGTACGGTAGGAGAATTAGCATACCAACAAAGGAGGCACCTTAGCGGTCATTCACCTAATCCCAGAGAAGTGGGTGTGTTTACGTAGGCCTACTTGTAAGTTCACTCCCGGGAGAGGAGCGAGTGGAGGTGAGAGGGAATGAGAGAGACGGGGTGGGTGGATTGGGGCCATATGTGGGAGAGAGAAGAAAGGGAGAGAGAGCAGATAAGGAAAGGGGATGGACTGGGAGAGTAGGAAGAATTAATGTTACAGGAGGGAAGCGGACTCTGCCATTGTAGTTGGAAACTTCAATCAAAGGCGGTCAACCCCCCCCCGCCCCGCCTAGAGTGAAAGAGGGTGTGTGTGCGTATTTCATGGAGTTGTGTGTGGAGAGACTGAGAAGAAAGGGAGGGTGGGGTGAGAAAGGGACCGGGAGATGAGGGACAGATGAAGAGGGGAAGGGAAAATTGGATTAAGTTCCCAATTGCGGCACCACTTTCACTAAAATACCTTTTCACTCAAATTCTTTTTGCCGCCCCTTCTTCTTTTTGCCGCCCCTTTTTCTTTTTGCCGCCCTTCTTTTTGTCGCCCCTTCTTCCGCCGCCCCTTCTTTTTGGCCGCCCCTACCTTGACCCCGGGGGGCTGGCGCCCCCAAAAGCCGCCCCCCCAAATACTCGCATGGAGAGAGGAAAGAGAGGGGCGCCTGACCACTTCCAATGACAGTATAATAAGCCCTATATATCAGTATTTGGCAGCATGCTGAATTCTATTTAAAAGATAAATTGATGTGCAAATCAATCTTGTTTAAAGAAGCCAAATTATAAATCAACTCACATAACCCCGTTTGTTTTCGTTTGGTACAATAAACAACCAGAAAGTGAGATAAGAAAAACTTTTTGCTCCAATTTTGCGCAAAATGGGTTAATTCTACCCACCCCTGAAATTTACTTTGCCCCTCCCCACCCTTATACCCCCGAAAATGCCTGTCGCCGCCACTGCCCCCCCCAACATTCCCCACCTCCCCACCCCACCACTTATATGGTTAATTTGCGTAAGAGATTAGATAGACTGCTCAGCTGCGCAAGCCCGCTCAGTGTTATGCTAATTCTCTTCATTGTTTTACCCTACAGGTAAGACACCTTAGGTAAAAGTTTACACCCAGTCGCCTTTGGAACAGCGATTTTATTCAATAAAAGTCAATCAATCGTCGCGATAGCGTAGCGACTGAGTTTAAACCTTTACCTAAGGTGAGTAACCTGTTTCGTAACAAACAATGAAGAGAATTAGCATAACAAGCGGCTTGCGCTCTCTAATCCTTTACGGAAACTAACAATGAAGGCACGGAGTAGCCATGGATCCGGTGTTATCCTTTATCCAGAACAATCAAATGTACGGTATCTAACAAGGAGAATTAGCATATTAACAAAGGATGTACCTAGTAGCCATGGTACCCGTGATACATAACAATGAAGGTACCGAGTAGTCATGGTTCCGGTCATATCCTTTATCAAACGTACGGTAACTAACAAAGGAGAATTAGCATACTAACAAAGGAGGCACATAGTAGCCATGGTACCCGTGACACATAACAATGAAGGCACGGAGTAGTCATGGTTCCGGTCATATCCTTTATCCAGAACAATCAAACGTACGGTAACTAACAAAGGAGAATTAGCATACTAACAAAGGAGGACCTTAGCGGTCATTCACCTAATCCCATAGAAGTGGGTGGTGTTTACATGTTCGTTTAATTTCGAAAGTAACTTGCGAGTGTGTCCACACAAGACGTTGGCCTACTTGTAAGTTCACTCCCGGGAGAGGAGAGAGTGGAGGTGAGAGGAATGAGAGAGACAGGGTGGGTGGGTTGGGGCCACGTGTGGAGAGAGAAGAAAGGGAGAGAGAGCAGATAAGGAAAGGGGATGGACTGGGAGAGGAGGAAGAGTTAATGTTACGGGAGGGAAGGGTACTCTAGCATTGTACTTGGTATAACTTCAATCAAAGGCGATCAGCCCCTCCCCCCCCCCCCACACACCCACCTAGAGGGGAGGGGTGTGTGTGTGTGTGAGAGTGGGGGTGAGAGGGAGTGAGAGAGACGGGGTGGGTGGGTTGGGGCCATATGTGGGAGAGAGAGAAGAAAGGGAGAGAGAGAGCATTATGATGATAGAGATAGAGAGGGCGCCTGACCACTCCAAAGGCCAGTATAATCAGCCCTATATCATCCCTTCGGTTTTTATTTAGTACAATAGAAATTGAGATAAAAAAATACCTAATTTAAACAAATACATATAGGCGGCGCCGCGGGGGGGGGCATGGGAGAAAATTAGTTGATTTAGCCCCCTCCCTATGCCCCCGAAAAAAAATCCTGGCCCGCCATTGTTTATGACATAGTACACAAAAAATTATGCAAATGTAAACTTGTGGCGCCAATTTTGAGCAAACGTTGTCTACCCCACCCCAGACATTCACTTTGCCCCTATCCCCGAAAGAGAAATTCATGCCGCCCCACTACCCCCCCCCCCCCCCTCTTCTTGAGAGGAGCCTGAGAGAGGGTGAGATATTAGACCTACTATTATATATGTATCGATGCACAAACCACAAACCCTCTCATTGTTATGTGTATATACTTTGGATTCGATTTCAAGTGGGATTTATTGATTGATATCAGCACGCTCTTCGTGGTGTGTCACGCATATTGAGTACTTCAAATCATACAGCTGATTGACTTTTAACCGTAAGTCTATTCATCAAAATCCACGGTGCATATGCATACGGGAGCCGCAACAACGCTAATGTTAAGTAAGTGTTATCTATAAACAAGTCATAGCGCAGCTAATGGAGATGAAGACTTCACCGTGACTATTGCTGAGCATGCTGAATATTTTGCAGCTACTTATATTACACAGCTGTCACCAAATGACAATCCTAAGAGAGGAAAAGTGTAATTCCACATGCCTGAAGCTATATTGATATCTTGTAAGTAGCTCGGGAAACAGTTACTTTAGTTTTTGGTAAGGCACCACATCGAGTTCAGTTGGTCCTATAGCGCTATCGGTGTACGGTAAGGTACCAATAGCTTTTTCCATCATAGCTTAGTCATGTGTAAATTGTACCAAGCATAGTAATTCACTTTTGCATAATGTTATCGGTTTTCATTTGATTGAAAAACAAAAGCACTGTATTCAGGGTGCGATTGATATCGGTACTGGGGCACCTATCGGGGAACTGATAGCACTATAGAACCAAATTAGACGTTATGCCTAAGTAACCTGCTTTATTCCTGTATTAGTGTGTACTTCTCAATGATCATGGGGAAATGGAGAAAGGCATGAATAAAGTCCGTGCGATTAGTGTTTTTAGACAAAACGATAGTTTCACTAATTGTATTGACCATGAGCGGTGATAATTTGACAAGAAATTCTTTCGTTTGGGGGCGTTTGATAAAATAATAAAATGTGGGTCCCTATTTTCATGGTTACCTATTTCTCCAAGCAATAAAATATACATGACTTATACGTTGAACACGGATCGATTGGCGCGAGGTTCATATTGGTGCGTATGCACCAAATATGTATCTTGTTTTGCACTGCTGTGGTGCTTTGAAGAGTAACACCATTTCAAGTAAGATGTGCTTTGGGCGACGAGAAACAACCTGCTGTACGCAAGTAAAAACAGCCGGGGTTTTTTTGGCAGATGTGGAATTGTGAATTTATTTTGACTGATACTTTGCGATGCAAAAATGATCAGATTTCTTTAGGTAGTGATTGAGATATCTGTCACCACAAATTGCATACGTGAATGTTTTTAATTGGTTGCTTTTAGACACTTTTATGATCATAACAACTCATTTGTTAATTTTTCAAAATAAATTGTCACAGAATTTCCAACCGACAAACACTCCTTATATAATTATTTAAGGCAGCCACACAGAATGAAACTCAACATATGTACAGTGTATATCCTTCAATTAGTTCCTGCTTTTCAGCCGTATAACGCTGGAGGTCAGTATGGAACCTATTTCTAGTATAAGGAGAAAAAGCAGGAACTAAAAAGAGATCGATGTCGGATATATTTTCCAAAGTTAGACGCACACCTGGGACATGACACTTATAATACAGAGAAATCTATCAATATTCTGCTGGGATGGTTACTTTTGCATGCTCGATACAAATATCACTTATGTCAATAACTTAAAAACAGGTTATTAAAATGTATACACCACATTTCGCCATAATACATTCTAGAAACGCTTGCTGTTAGAATAAGAAACATTTTAATGCTAATTTATTGCACATTCTAGGGAAGCGTGGTTACCTTTTAAAATAACTGAGTGAGAGGGTTTTCAAGAAAATATTTTTCCTGTCAAAACTGAAGCATCCTCTGTATAAAAGAAAATATGAATATTAACTGCACATCATATATAACGATTCGTGATACCCAATTGTGGCACATTTGATGTCGTTTAAGAAGCAGAGAATTTTATTTCAATTTTATATACGCCAAAATATTTTTTTAATTGAGCAAGAATAAGGATAGAATAAACGTTGAAAATCCTATGTGAATATTACATTAGACCCAACCAAAGATTACTGTTTCGTTTTTATGGTAATCTAATCTTTTATTTCCTGAAAAAACATTTTGGGTCTAATGTCGAATATTCACATACTTGATCAAAACATCGAACGTGTATACAAGAAAATGGTAGGTTTTCCTCTATAGTATTTTACTGACCATGGAAATGCACTGAGACACAAGCATGTGTCAAAATCGATATAATGTATTGTCCATATAGACGCCCAGTTATCATGTTTATTGTTGGATTTTTTTTGTATAAAACACGCAGTTAACAATAATTGAGCGCTAATAATACACATAAATGTTTTAGGCAAATAAAATTCCAAAATATGGTACGTTTTCTGCCTTTGCTTGTCACGTGGTAGGCCTATGTTGAAGTTGCGATTATATCTTCAAATAAGTTTCAAATGAATTCCAACAAGACTAGTGGCCGAGTGGTCTAAGGCGCTGGGTTCATAGTGTGTCCAAAGCGGTCCGCCGCCGTGAGTTCGAACCCCGCCTCCGCCAAACTTTAATGAAGTAAAATTAAAATTAAAATTTTACTTTAAAAAAATTTCATATTGGGGAAATGTGACTGGCAGAATTTATGTATGGCGTGGAGTGGTGTGTAAAATGTAATCCCTATTTAAAGGAAAGTTGCATGATCTAATCGGTAATTTCAAATATTGAGTTTTAGTTTTGGTTTTGGTCACGTGGTTTTCTATAATCCTGCCTAGGCTCTTGAGTGACATCATTATCGACATCTTTGTCTGTTCCCGTTGTTGAAAACTTAAAATTCCATTGCTATATAACCAGAAATCACGTTTGAAGTTACCTTGATCAAATTATACAAAAGAAGTTTTCAATTTCGCAGTGCAATATTCACGAACAGAGAAGTCGAACGAGTCAATCTACATTTGAAGGCGCGACTTAGTTTTGGAAATAGCCTAGGCTTATTTGACTGAGAATAGACACTTGAGTGAAACGTACACTTTTATACACTTCTCTATATGCATGCGATAGGATCGATATAATATAAAGCTATATGACGTCCAATATCTAGGCTGGTTTAAATTGACTTGTATTTATTATTCGAAAGCAATGAGCAAAGAGAGGGGGAAGAGGGTGTGGGGATGTAAGGGGGAGAAAGAGGGAAGTGGGAAGGGTGTGTAGGGGAGAGTAGATATCGAATGTGGGGCAGGCGGGGGAGGAGGTTATATAGGCGGGGAGAATGGAGCCCAGGTAAGAGATATGGGTTGTGCTTTCCGGGGACAATAAACTATACCGTCCACGTGTGATCGATATCCGATCCATGATTGTCTACATTCAATAAAAACACAACCGAATATGTAACCCATATTTGCTTAGCACAATCATGACAATAAGCAAGTAATTATTATTACTTTTGGTTCTACTACACAAAAGTTGAATTTATTACTCTATCATTGAGCAAAAAGCGGTTGGTATTGGATCAATGAGATAGTGGCGCCTTTCCCAACACAACAAAAATCGCCATACTTCATTGGGTAAAAACCAATCGCGTGTCGCTCAGCTATGTAGTATAAATTAAGCTTTAGATGTTATGATTGCAGACAAGTTCACCCCTCTTTTTAATCCGCTGCTTTTAGTTTCTGAACAAATGAGAAACTAAAACTTATAATTTGAAACAAGGGCTGTCACAAACTTTTCTTCAACCGCTAATGGTGAAGTGCTTGTGCGGATATCATTACTTTTTGTAAATATAAAACAAAATATTAGAATCAGTTATAGGCTTCAGGCGTAAAGAAGCGATCAATTAGAAAATCATATTATTAACAAGCCACTAATTACTACATGTATTGCGCTAATGAGTAAACTCGCAGAGAAATGAATCCAGCTGCCGTTTGTATTTTATCATTTAAGTTTGTAAGTTTATGCCATATAATTAAGACCCGGTCCCGATAGTTATGAAAAAGCCGGGATTGCAACAGTCAGTCAATTAGGGCGTGTGTGCTTCATGAATAGAAATGAGGACAAAGAAAACGATCATGCCAAGACTTTCCAGGTGTTTCCTGTGCTTATTATTTTTTATTTTGCCCACCATATCTAAAAATCACCTATCATGACTTTGAGTTGAATGCAGCCTATGGTATAGACGAATCCAACGAGCCAAGTCATGGTCGGGATTTGGTCGGCCAATACTGGGTCCCCGCAACACCAAACTGATGTTGTGACTGCCCAATTGGGTGGATTAAAGCCGCTTAAAAATCGATGTTAGAATCCTTTTGTGTTGTAAACTGTCATCATTTTTTGTCTACGTGTAACACGGGTGACAGAATACAGTTAAAATACCCTCCAAGGCCGCATTATTTCGCATTTTAGGTGAGAATAAGCCGACGGGGACCCAGCTATGGCTGCCATTGAGGTGTAGAAATGCATGGAATTGGATTCGTCTATAAGACCAGATATTAATAGGAATTAATTCATGCCGAAATATTTGACTGGCATTACTATTACATGTACACAAAATTTGATATTCTTGCTCCTTCTAAAAAGGTATCATGAATTTAGTTAAATGTCATAATATACGGTATTATTTCTAACTGCTACATAGTTTTAATGCATTATATTTGAACATATAAACCTATTGCTTTCAATATATACGGACGCTTGATGTTAATTATATCATTTTGATAGTGTCTGTGAATTCTTACCACATTATCTTCAAGCCATGTAGAAACAGTTTTAATGTCTTGGGAATTTAGCTAATTCTGCTAATGTTCTTGCTGATTTATAACATAATGACGTTGTATAGATGTCCGGTGAATATGAAGAGAAGACACAATTAATTAAAGTTAAATTTATCGCCGCTTCAGTGTTGATTACAACTGAACATTCATCGCTTATTCCATGTCACTATGTGTCTGTATCCATGTCTAGGATTATTAGATTAGTTTCTTTGCTATATATCTCTTTTTCTATCCCACTAACACATATCATTTCCTGGAATTTCGTATTTTTTGTAGTATATTTATCAGGTTATCATCTCCTATTATGTGGGAGGGCAAGATTAATCTGGAATAGCCCATTTTTAAATCGCACTGATTTTTATCAATTAAATTTGGATGCGTAATTTCTCACGTTTTCAGTGGTTTGAAGGTTTTTATAAATTAGCTTTTTACTTTCGCTTCGCATGCTCGATACAATTATAATTTCTGTTAACAATTATTTAAAAACTGACTATTAAAATATAATTGCTATTAATATAATATAATGTCACAACATTTTCATCAACCGTTAATGGGAATCGCACTGCTGAGTGATAATTAAAGAAAGTGGAAACCATTACCTTTGGTAAATATAAAATAAAACCAATAGTAAAATCAGGTGTAAAAGCCTCAGGCGTAAAGAAGATATCAATTAGTCAATCATGTTATTATATTAATGAACCACTAATTACTATTACGCTAATAAGTTCACGCACAGAAATTATTCAACCTGCAGTTTGTGATCTACTTTTTACGTTTGTAAGTTTTTGTCGCATAATTAATACCCGGGTATCGATAGATATGAATACGTATACTTAAATCGGTGCTCGCAGCAGCCAATTAGGGCTTTATGTTGAAAATATTTCACTGGCATTATATGGCATTATATTTACACAAAGTTTGATGTCGTCGACCCTCCTATAAAAGCATCGTGACTTTAGTTAAGTGTCGTAATTTAGTATTTTTAAACGTTATGATGTTTCAATTATATTTATTGTTTGAACATGAGAACTTGTTTGACTACGATACAACCGAAGGCGTGGAATTAATTATATTGTTCTGATAGTGTCTGAGAATTCTTATCAAATTATATTCAAAACCAATGATTTAATGCCTTGTTAATATACTCATCCGGTCTTGTCACATTTGCGTCATATTCTCTTAATATTGTTGGTTATTCATAACGGAATGACGTTCTATTTATGTCAGGTAGATACAATTAATTAAAGAAGAATGTATATCCACTTCGGTCTTGATTACACCTGAACATTCATCGCTTGTAACAATCGTGTAAACAATGTCACTACGTGTTTGTATCCACGTCAGGGGTATTAACTAGATTGTTCCCCGCTCCAACCCTCCCTCCCCCTCTCCCTATACTTCCTCTATCTCATCTATTTCCTCTCATATCCTTTTCTCCCTTTTTCCTGTCACTATATTTATTTCCTGGCTGTGGTGGATTATGGAGGTGTGCAGAGGCCTTGTGGTTTTAAAAGGGCATTTCGTCATCCACAGCCTCATCCCCCCACTTTTCTCAAAAAAAAGTTGAGATTTTTATATCACTGGAATACTCTGGCTACATAATGTTTATGTACAAAATATTTCTTGCAGATTAATTCGTTTAGCAAAGATATCGCGAAATTTGAATTTCGTTCTGGTGCACCAGAACGAAATTACAACGTATTGTCTCTGGAGCAGTGTAATACACATAATCATGCATAACTCGCAAACGCAAAATCGGAATCAACTGAAATTTTGGGAATATGCTTTTTTCGTGGATATATACTGATGCTAGGATCACACGAAATACTCCTTTAAGAGCGACTCATTGATTTTTCCTCATAATTTGTGTGGGGTTGGGGTGTGTGTGTATTGTATCAGAGGGTGTTGTATACAAGTAAGAACATTAATTTATTTGTTTGGTAGATGTGGTATTGTGGATTTATTTGACAAATACTTTGTGAAACAAAAATTACATTCGTGAAACAAAATTACATTCGTGAAACAAAATTACATTCGTGAAACAAAAATTACATTCGTGAAACAAAAAATTACATTCGTGAAACAAAATTACATTCGTGAAACAAAAATTACATATTTTAAATATCAAACAGGATTGCCTTTTGATCAAATGAGTTGTTATGATAAAAATATTATCATAACAACTCATTTGCTCAATTTTTACAAATAGATTGTTATAAAAACCACTCACTCATTTCGAGGGAGTTTACAAAATCATGGCAAAATTAACCTCAGCATCCGTATCCTGCAATTAGTATCTATTTTTCCAGCCATATAACGCTTGAGGTCAGTATGGATCTCTAGTAAATGGAGAAAAAGCGGGAACTAAAAAGAGATCGATGTCAGATTTTTTTGCCAGAGTTAGACACACACCTGCGACATGACACTTAAATTATAGAAATATATCATTATTTCAAATCAATACGCGCTTCTATGATTTATTATGGAGACATTAGTTCGCTATCGAAGAACAGAACATTGCTTGACATGTGGTTAGCTTTGTACGTCAATAACACGATTATTATAAATAATTATAATCCCAATGCTGCAATCATGATTATAAGAAATATTTGGGACCCTCATAATTTTGACTAACTTTGAGAAATTTGCACCAAAAAATACTCAATTTTCAAAAATATCATAAAAAAGCCGAATTTTCGCCCAAATTTCAAATATTTGGTCAAAATTTAAAAAAAAAAAAAACGGTTCCTAGATATTTTATCTAGTTTTTAAAAATTCATTTTTTTTTTTTCAAAAACGAGCATTTTGGCCCAGATTTGGCCTCACAGATGAATTTATCAAGTCTTTGCCATTCTAAATATGTATACTTTTATATACTTTCGACCAACAATTTAGCAGTTATGAGGCCCAAAAGTTTCCATAATTCCAGGGGTTAAGACCACCCTTTTAATTATTGCTTTTGTTTTTAGTGTACGGATATGTTTTGTGCGCAGTATGATAAGCTAGATTTCCATGTACCTCATAAAACTATACAATATGATAAACAACTCGGTCTTTACTATAAAATATCTCGCAAACATGACACTATTTTGTAGCCCATGAAATGACACTATTTTGTAGCCCAATGAAGATGCCAGATATCATACTGTATTACTAGTAGTAAGCTAGTAGTAATTGACTTGAAAATAGAATGCAATGTACATGTATATAGATATTTTGTTGCTAGAATGTAGATTTAAAATAATACATCCTTCTCCAAAGAAACCCGCACGCCCATGTTGTCCTTCACATTAATTAGGACATAACAAGTGTAAACTTCCTGTTATTTAAGTACTGTTTTTGTACTTTAAATCTCTTGAAGTATAATTTAACTTAATGGGATAAAACAGGTTGAGCTGATTTTACGGTAATATTTAATCATTAAGGCGAGTGGGGGGATGAGTAGTATTTTTTCCACATTTAATTAAGCAAACTACAGTATCCTTCTTAATAGTAATATACCGTAAAACCTCGTCTATAAGCATATATAATCCTTTTGAAGAAAGCTAAATTAATCCATCCGCCATTCATAGACAAAATGATAACATATAATGTAGTTTTAGCAAATAATATTACAGATACAATCATATACAAATAAGTACTATTTGTAGACCAATTTATTGTATTAGCTGTTTTATATTAACTAAGCTTTCATGAACAAATATTATGCTTGTAGACAAGGTTTTACGGAACTTTGATTGTATAGGAAATGAGTCATAAAGTTAATACTAATTATATTTATGTTTTCATACGTCTTGCGGTTCTTAAGTTAAGACCAATAATATATCAAAACGAAATGTTTGGGGCGTTTTCCTCCTCCTCCCAAGAAAAAAATCATGCACATGGAATGGTCTCCCTTACAGAACACATACATTTCCACTTGAGGATTATTCTTACTTACCACTATTTCAATGAAAATACCGCAAAGTCATACTCCCCTCCGACCCTCTTTAATGTTGATAAAATTGCAACTTATACCAAGTCGTGGCTTTATGTTGTCCGTGAGACCTTGACGTCTTTACTTCTATTTGCATTCTGAATGTGAGTTTACGCCAAAAACAGGAAACTCAAAGATTACGTTTACCGTTCCATTTCAATTTGTAAAAAAAAATCACATTTTCGTAATTTTGGGGTATTTGGTCTTTACAATATTGTTGGTAACTTTCTTCTCATTTTTATACTTCATTTGACCTTTCTCATTTCTTTGGTATTGTCGTTGTCACCGGTGTTCTATCGATTTCGCGATAATCACAGCTTTTAAGAAATATCTTGACTCAGGCTGAAATGATACATTTTACTATAGCTTATAGCTGAAATTTTACAATTGATAGAGCTAAAAGGATGCATTCAACTGAAAATATAATAAAACGCTGAGATAGAAAGAAAAAGACATTAATGGGGTTCTCTACTATCGATATTATGAAAATAATAATTGAGATAGAAAGAAATGGTTTAAGATTTTGTAACGTGATGATGTACCAATACGACAAGGCAATTAAGAGAAAGAGGCATGATGTCAACCCAAATATGCATAATGATATAAACTATGAGCCCAATTAACCCTTAACCATGCCATATGCAAGGTATTTGTTTGTAACACGCTTTACCAAGGCTGTGTTGGTAGGCCTACACCCCTTTCTGTAATTATATGAAGAGCTTATTTCCAAACCGTGTTAAGTCCACAACAACAAGTTCCACATTTAATTGTGTGATACAATCACAATACTTTGACAAGTTTAACATTAGCAACAATGAGTTGTACCATCAAGAAGCCATTAATGGTGGTTAACAATATGCAGACTATTGTTCTCATTTGGGAATCAAAGGCCTCACACAGTATTGTTACTGTGCGTCCATCCACTGTTTGTTTTGTAATGGTGCATCCAACTGAAATTATAATACCTATAGCATCACAGCCCATAGCAATATCGTACAAGTAAATCAGACACATGTTTTATACAAATGGATGGCTATATTCATTCTGTATCCAGTGGTACCAAAATAAGTACACTGTTTAGATATGGTACGTATCCATACGGCGTGTTCGGTGTAGATATGGATGAATGGGGTGATGTAAGTGCGCCCAAGCAAAATTTAGGAAATTTTGGCTATGTACAAAGTAAAAGCGAAAAATCAAGTATCAAGCTTGAAGTCAATATTATTGTGTAGGAACAAATATTGCTGGGCCTCAGTGGCATTGCATCATAGGGGCACGGGGAGGGGCACGTGCCCCCCCATCGATTGCAAAATTTAGAAATTCCCATAGGAAAATTGGCGAAAAACGGCTTGTGCCCCCCCACACCCATCAGACCCGGTGCCCCCTCAACCATGGTCGCCCCCCATATGATGACCGCGCTACGCCACTGCTGGACCTCAACAACCCCCAGCCATGAAGGTTGATCGACCATACTACCTCCGGGTATTTTTGTGGTTTAAATGAGCCCCAAGGATGGACTAATGACTAGCTTGAGTTATATGAACGCTTATTTCTATTTTTTCGTGGAAAATCTATTAGGGGATTGGAACCAATTTCATTGGGAGGATTAAGGTCAGTTTCTACAAAATGAAATATAATGTGAAATAGTTTGCAATACAACTACGATAGAAAATGCAGCTCCAGTATAACAGCCTCCACTAAGCCGCAATCCAGTGCTTCGATCTCGACCTAAGAGAATTGACCCAATTCTATATAGTACAAGTCTTCCTAGCCTATGTTATTGTTGTTGTTGTTGCTGCTGCTGTTGTTACAGCTGCTACTCTTGTTGTTGTTGTTTTGTAATACGGATACAAGAGTAACATTATGTTTCCTTTCTTATACAATGTGTTGACCCAATTAGTAGACCCTTCTGCTACATGAAATAACAAATTCTTTCACATGACAACACTTAGCGGATTCGCTTGAGAGCTCTTCTTGTTTGATGCATTTGTAAGTTAAATGCTCCTAACATTATTATAAGCATGCAGATCTTCATTCTACGTTTTTAATGCATCCAAAAGTGTCAACTATAATAGTTACTGAACAAAGTCTAGCCTCTAATGCGTAGAGGCTACACTCCGTGTGCTTGGAAATATCTGTGTGCTCGGGTGTATCGAGATGGAAACTGTGCGTAGATGCAATCGTTTTTGTAGTCAAACCTTTTCATATAGATTTTAATAATGTGGTGTGTGTGTGTGTGTATGTATCAGAGGGTATTGTATACAAGTAAGAACATTAATTTATTTATTTGGTAGATGTGGTATTGTGGATTTATTTGACAAATACTTTGTGAAACAAAAATTACATTTTTGAAACAAAAATTACATTCGTGAAACAAAAATTACATATTTTAAATATCAAACAGGATTGCCTTTTGATCAAATGAGTTGTTATGATAAAAATCATTTGCTCAATTTTTACAAATAGATTGTTATAAAAACCACTCACTCATTTCGAGGGAGTTTGCAAAAAAATGGCTACAATTAGTATCTATTTTTCCAGCCATATAACGCTTGAGGTCAGTATGGATCTCTAGTAAAAGGAGAAAAGCAGGAACTAAAAGAGATCGATGTCAGATTTTTTTGCTAGAGTTAGACACACACCTGCGACATGACACTTAAATTATAGAAATATATCATTATTTCAAATCAATACGCACTTCTATGATTTATTATGGAGACATTCGTTCGCTATCGAAGAACAGAATATTGCTTGACATGTGGTTAGCTTTGTACGAAAAACACGATTATTATCAATAATTATAATCTCGATACTGCAATCGTGATTATAAGAAATTGGTATGTATTGAAATATTACATAAATATTTGGGAAACTCCGAAAAAATATATATTTGACCAACTTTGAGAAATTTGCACCAAAAATGGTTTTAAAAAAATGCTCAATTTTAAGCCGGATTTCGCCCAAATTATCAATATATTTTTGGTGAAGTTGGTCAAAACAAAAAATAAATAAAAACACGGTTCTTAGATATTTTTATCTAATTTTTAAGAATTAATAAAAGAAATGTTTGGCCCAAGAATTTGTTTGTTACGTTGACCGAAAAAAACAATTAGCCCAAAAACCGTTTTGGGGGGATTTTCTCCAAAATGGGCATTTTGGCCCAAATTTGACCTCACGGATGAATTTATCAAGTCTTTGCCAATCTAAATATGTATACTTTTATATACTTTAGACCAACATTTTAGCAGTTATGAGGCCCGAAAGTTTTCATAATTCCAGGGTTAAGACCACCCTTTTAAGATATTGCTTTTTTTAGTGTACAGATATATTAGCTAGACTTTCCTGTACCCTCATAAAACTATACTATGATAAACAATCCATTCCTTACTATAAAATATCTCGCAAACATGACACTATTTTGTAGCCGAAATGAAATAAAGATACCAGATACTATACATGTAGTATCCTGTATTACTAGTAGTAAGTGACTTAAAAATAGAATGTAATGTACATAGATATTTTGTTGCTAGAACGTAGATTTAAAATAATACATCGTACTCCAACGAAACCCGCACGTCCATGTTGTCCTTCACTTTAATTAGGACATAGCAAGTGTAACTTCCTGTTATTTAAGGACACTGTTTTTGTACTTTAAATCTCTAGAAGTATAATTTAAACTTAATGGAATAAAACAGGTTGAGCTGATTTTACGGTAATATTTAATTATTATGGCGAGTGGGAGGGGAATGAGTCGTATTTTTTCCACGTTTACTTAAGCAAACTGCAGTATACTCTTAAAAGGGTATTTCGTGATCAACAGCGTTATCCCCCCCCCCCACTTTTCTCATAATGTTTATGTACAAAACATTTCTTGCAGATTAATTCGTTTGGCAAAAATATCGTGAAATTTGAATTACGTTCTGGGACACCAGAACTAAATTACAACATATTATCTATGGAGCGGTGTAATAAACATAATCCTGCATTACTCGCAAACACAAAATCGAAATCAACTGCAATTTTGGGAATAGGCTTTTTTTGTCGATATCTACTGAAAATTGTCATAAAAAGAGGGTACTAGGATCACGAAATACTCCTTAAATAATAATACTTTGATTATAGGAAATGAGTCAAAAAGCTAATACTAAATTGCATTTACATTTCCATACGTCTTGCGGTTCTTGAGTTAAGGCCAATAATATATTAAAACGAAAAGTTTGTGGCCCTTTCTTCCTCCCGAGAAAAAACCATGCACATGGGATAATCTCCCTTGCGGAACACATACATTTCCACTTGAAGATTATTCTTACTTACTTCACTATTTGAGTGCAAATACCGCAAGGTTATACTCCCCTCCGACCCGCTTATACCAAGTCGTGGCTTTATTTTGTCCGTGAGACCTTGACGTCTTTACATCTCTATTTGCATTCTGAATGTGAGTTTACGCCAAAAACAGGATACTCAACAAAGATTACGTTTACCGATCCATTTCACTTTGTAAAAAAAATCGCATTGACGAAATATAATAAAGTAATTCTATTTTTTACGTGAATTTGTTGAATCATTTGTGCATCATGAAGTCTACCATAATTAGTAGAAATTTGCAAGTACCTGTTTGTTGATTCAGTTTGGGAGGTATTGCAAAGGCAGGAAAGTGTACAGTCTTGTATACATTATCAGTGGGGGCATTATGGGCAAAGTGAATTTCAAAGGAGACAAAGGGCTCAATTTTCGTAATTTTGGGGTACTTAGTCTTTACAATATTGTTGGTATCTTTCTTCTCATTTTTATACTTCATTTGACCTTTCTCATTTCTTTGGTATTGTCGTTGTCACCGGTGTTCTATCGATTTCGCGATAATCACACCTTTTAAAGAAATATCTTGACTCAGGCTGAAATGATACATTTTACTATAGCATGTAGCTGAAATTTTATAATTGATAGAGCAAAAAGGATGCATTCAACTGAAAATATAATAAAACGCTGAGATGGAAAGAAAAAGACATTAATGGGTTTCTCTATTGTCGATAACTCAAAATTATGGAAATAATAATTGAGATAAAAAGAAATTATTTCAGATTTTGTAACGTGATGCTGTACCAATACGACAAGGGAATTAAGAGATAGAGGCATGATATCAACCCAAATAAAGATATAAACTATACTGCGCCAATAAAGTATCCTTACACTTGGAAAAATAATCACAATTTCAAACCTGAACAATATTGGGGTAAATTTGTTTTTTAATAGATGCACTATATGTGGAATCATAATGTGCAGGATTATGTAGTGCATTTAATAAAAAACAAATTTACCCCAATTCGCCCCAATTGTGATTATTTGTCCAAGTGTAAGGATACTTTATTGGCGCAGTATATGAGCCCAATTAACCCATGCCATATCCAAGGTATTTGTTTGGTACATGGGTAACACGCAAATGTACAATTTATAGAATAAAATTATCACAAAAAAAGCAGAAAAAGATGAATAATTTGATATTGATACGAAATTCTATGTTAACAATAACTAAAAAATATGTGTGAATATTAGTGCGATAGCTGTTGGTATTGTCCAGGTCTAGAATTGTACATTATGGAATTGGTTAAATTCCAAAATGTTCAAATGTTTTGTTAGAAAGATTAATAAATGACCTCATCTAACAACCGTGCTGGGTTGGTACAACCCCCCTTCTGTAATAATTTATTAAACCGTTTGCTGCTCTGTTTTATACCTATGGATGGCTATATTCATTCTCTATCCAGTGATATGAAAATAAGTACCAACATTCGCTATGTTATACCGCTATGAAGGCCATGGAAGTGCGCCCTCGCAAAATTTAGGATATGTTGGCTATGTACAAAGTAATGGCCAAAAATCACATCTATTTTAATTATCAAGCTTGAAGTCAATATTATTGTGTAGGAACAAATATTGGTGGCCCTCAACAAACTCCAGCCTTGAAGATTGATCGACCACCCTACCTCCTGGTATTTTTTGTGGTTTAAATGAGCCCAAGGATGGACTAATGACTAGCTTGAGTTATATGAACTGATGAACGCTTTACTATTTTTCGTGGAAAATCTTTTAGGGGATTCCATTTGTAGGATTAGGGTTAGTTTCTACAACATGAAACATAGTGTAAAATAGTTTGCAATAAAACTACGATAGAAAGTGATGCTTTAGTAAAAGCCTCTATTATCCTAACCGCAATCCAGTGTTTTGATCTCAATCTAAGAAAACTGACCTATTTCTATATATTACCAGTCTTCCTAGCCTCTGTTGTCGATGTTGCTGCTGATGTTGTTGCAGCTGCTGCTCTTGTTGTTTTTGTTTTATAATACGGATGTAACATTATGTTTCCTTTCTTATACAATGTGTTAACCCAATTAGTAGATCGTTCTGCTACATGAAATAACAAATTCTTTCACATGACAACACTTCTAGCTTGATGCATTTGTAAGTTGTTAATTTACTTAAGTGCCCCAAGCATTATTATCTTCGTTATACGTTTTTAATGCATCCAAAAGTGTCAACTATATTAGTTACTGAACAAATTGTCTTGAGACTTTAAAAGCTATTTTCAACATGTCACATACACGATGGACAATTGATTTTGTTAAAGGCTGACTTATCAATTCTCAAAAGAGAAAGTAATAATTCTTACATTTTTGAAGAGTTGGAAAAACATCTATTGAAAATTGAAATTAACTAATGTCAATCAAATCCTTAGCCTTTGGCAATGGACATCTTTCATATCTATTTGTGAATAATTATTGATGATCATTGTATGTATTTTTGATTAAAACTAACATGTTCATAAACGATTCTGTTTAAACACGTACACTTGCTTCAATAAAATAATCATAACGTTATATTGAAATTGACATTGCCTATAGTAGAATAACAAAACTTGAAATAGCTAAAGATCTTGGTTTTGTTGCGAATTGTATTTTGATTTTTGTTGTTTTAAATGTTGGTATTCAAATGTGAGAAACGTTTAACGCGGATTATTGTTAAATATAGAACCTTGTCCATTCAAAGGTAAATGCTGACTTATCAATTCTCAAAAGAGAAAGTAATAATTCTGACATTTTTGAAGAGTTGGAAAAACATCTATTGAAAACTGAAATTAACTAATGTCAATCAAATCCTTAGCCTTTGGCAATGGACATCTTTCATATCTATTTGTGAATAATTATTGATGATCATTGTATGTATTTTTGATTAAAGATAACATGTTCATAAACGATTCTGTTTAAACACGCACACTTGCTTCAATAAAATAATCGTAACGTTATATTGAAATTGAAATTAGCCTATGCTAGAATACCAAAACTTGAAATAGCTAAAGATCTTAGTTTCGTTGCGAATTGTATTTTGAATTTTTTTGTTTTAAATGTTGGTATTTAAATGAGATTCCTGGGCCTCAAGGAAGAACAGATGATTAATTGTGTTTTCAACTGATTGAGTGTCCCAGGTTAAAGAAGAAATAAAACAAACAAACAAACAAACAAGAGAAATCCACTATCATGGGCCGTTTAACGTGGAGCTCTATGGAGATTATTATCTCAATTCAGATAATATATAATATTTTTTTCAACCTTTATGTGGTTCAGTAAATAGATGTGTTTGTACACTGCAAATAATGTTGGTCAAAAAAATGACCAACAGTTTGGTCTATATACAACACATGAAACAGTTGGTCAAAATTTGACCAACAAGAGTTGTACAAAAATTATGACCAACCGTTGGTTTACAAAAACTTGCTCAAATATTGGGCAAAGTATTTACCCAACACAGTTGGGCAATTTGTTGTTTTACCAATTATTGTTCAAAATTTGAACAAACTGTTGGGCATTTTTACACGGTATTGGCTATGCGTGCATATCACGAGTGTCTGACTCGTACATGTCGTAAAACAACTTCACTAAATTTCTCAGTATTTTTTCATACACAGTGGTCAGAATGAAATGAGGCAAGTAACACCGTGTAATAATGTATGTATTTATAAATAATTTAGGGAAAACTCACCTTTAAAGGTGTCAATTAGATGTGCCAGCCCCACTCTGCCAGCACCCATGTCATCCGCCATTTTACGATAAGATCGAAAATGTGCTTTCCAGAACCGAACCGCGCGAATGTTGACCAACTGTTGTTCAATGAAAAGACAACAGTGCGCATGATCGAAAACTTTGCTCAACATTTTACATCTTTTTGCCCAACAACTTGTAATTCACGCAATTTACCACAAAGTTGCCCAACTGATGTGATTTATTTTGCACAACATAACAGTCGTATATAAATTACGTGGCCAAAAACTTAACCAACTTTACTCCTCTCGTAGTAAAATAAAGATAAATAAATGGTCAAAATGAGAGGTTGCCCAATAAGAATTTAGATTTAACTATTATTGGGCAAGCCGTGACCAACAAAGTAAAAGAGTTTGCCCAACCAAATAGGTAGAAAGATTTGACCAACTTTTTTGCAGTGTAGGATTGTAGATTAAATGATTAAACATTTTGCTAGGCAAATCCAATAAAAAGTAACTCACTACTTTAGCTTTCGCCATCTGGGCTGATGGCTTGATCACAAGTGTCTTGGTCCACAAGTGTCTTGGCTCAAAACAAAAACAACATCACTGCCGGGAAATGTCAACAAGCCGTTTCGCGGGAACAGCAGTGGACCAAGACACTTGTGGTCATTATTTTCCTAAAATGCCCCCCCCCCAGATTTGTGCACTTAAACAGGTGATTTACTTCAGAAATAAAGTCAGAAATACTGGAATATATCTACACGTGTGCCATTTCAATTAATGTTATACTGATGTATTTGATAGGGTCTATACTAGAGGTTGTGCATATGACGTATCATCCTGTAAATATGGCGGACTATTCAAATGCATTCAACAAAAGCATGATTGCAATCTACTGCGAAAGTTCGTCTCACACACATAGCAAATGCACTACGATCAAATAGGTTGATGACAACAGAAAAAATGGAGGGCACAATGAGGGTTCTGCTTTTATTGGGACACCTTGTATATATCACCATCCCGATCGGCATGTAGTCCTAGTTTTATCACATCCATAGAAAATAAAAACATCCCTTGCGCAACACACTTACATCTTAATGAAATATGATGAGTTCTATAATTGAAGACATAGATATAAAAAAAAAGACTAATTTGCGTCTGACGTCACTGTCAATCAAATTCCATACGATTCTTGATTGGTTAAAAAAAAAATAGCAGAAAATGGCAAAAAATTACGTACTTTTACAAGGCAAAAAGCAACTTTTCTAGGCAATGTTGACATGGTGCCTTCGGGAAAGAAAGTTTCCTACTATAAAGACCTAACTTTTGAGATGGTTTGTATGTTTGAAGGTGCAATATTAACAATAAGACGCCCGGTTTTACTTCCGCGTTCAGCAACTCATATCATCACGACACTTGTAAACAAGCCGTGCTCGAGTTTGATTGACAGATGAGGTCAGACGCAAACTAGTCTTTTTATCTTTGTCTTCCATTATACTTGGCTGTTGCCTTATTTTCTGGATTGCACTTGCTTCAGGGTAGCCCAACTTAACTTAGTTACGTGTTGCGGCATCCAGACACATCTCCTAATTGGGTCATTTAACATGATTGCAAGTGTCACATTCCACCTGGTAACATATAAAACTAGAGTAGAAAGTGATTACGCTACCAAGTATGCAAAAAGAGACAAAGGAGGAATACATACAGTATTGCATATTTGTCACAGTCCACCTAACATTTTGTTCTAGTGTTCTTGTCTTTGGTGCCATATACAATTTTTGCTTTCAATATGCATACGTGTAAATTAAGTTTTAAAAGTACATAATCATCAGCTTACCAATAACACGTGTCAATTTCGACTCTCTACTCGCAAAAATATAATCTGAATCAAACTGTAGCAGTTAAACAAAGAGGCGTGATATCAACCCAAATATGCATAAAGATATAAACTATGAGCCGATTTTACCCATGTCATATGCAAGATTGAGTTATATGAACTGATGAACGCTTATTTCTATTTTTCGTGGAAAATCTATTAGGGGATTGGAATGAATTCCATTGGTAGGATTAGGGTTAGTTTCTCGACATGAAATATAATGTTTAATAGTTTGCAATCAAGCTAAGATAGAAAGTGCAGCTCCAGTAAGAGCCTCCACTATCCTAACCGCAATCCAGTGCTTCGATCTCGACCTAAGAAAACAATTTCTATATAGTACCAGTCTTCCTGGCCTCTGTTATTGTTGTTGTTGTTGCTGCTCTTATTGTTACAGCTGCTACTCTTGTTGTTGCTGTTTTGTAATACGGATATAGGAGTAACATTATGTTTCCTATCTGATACAATGTGTTGACCCAATTAGTAGTCCGTTCTGGTACATAAAATACAAAATTCTTTCACATGACAACACTTAGCAGATTTGCTTGAGAGCTCTTGGTGCATATACAAGTTGTTAATTTAACTAAGTGCTCCAAGCATATTATAAGCATACTGCAGATTTTCTTTGTACGTTTTTAATACATCCAATAGTGTAAAACTATAATAGTAACAAATTTTCTTGATACTTGAAAAGCTATTTTCAAAATGTCACATACACGATGACTATTGATATTGTTAAATATAGAACCTTGTCTATTCAAAGCTAAAGGCTGACTTATATCAAATCTCAAAAGAGAAAGTAATAATTCTTATACCTTTGAAGTGTTGGAAAAACATCTATTGAAAACTGAAATTAACTAATGTCAATCAAATCGTTAGCCTTTGGCAATGGACATCTTTCATATCTATTTATGATTATGTTTTGATGATTATTGTATGTATTCTTAATTAAAAATAACATCTTCGTAAACGATTTGTTTTATTACGTAGCTTGAAAAAGAAACACAGTCATAACGTTATATTGTCGTAGTTCTTATAATTGAAATAGTCCTAGGGTAGAATATTATTGAGTAAAATATTTCAGTATCATTAAAACTTAAATTGCTGAAGATCTTGGTGTCGCTGCGAATTGTATTTTGAATCCTTTTGATTAATAAATATAATAAATAAATTGCGGTGTTTTATATAGCGCCTTTTCCGGATCTTAGAGGGATCAAAGCGCTGTAATTCCGCTGCCATGGTGGATCATCACAATCAGATCGCATCAACTAGGATGGTTGCAGCCGAACTTGGCACAAATCTATCCGCACTTAGATTGTAACATCCACCAATTATCTATGCAACTCCCCAAATTCCATTGGGTGCAGGAAGTTTTTGATAGCAAAACAACTAATCACCGATTTTTTTGGTTGTCTCTTGATTGTTGGTATGTCTCTTTTACATTTCCTTTTATGTTACTAATTACACATACACATAAATATGGCAACATCCTCTTCTTCTAAAAATGAGTAACCACTCAATTGTATCCTATCGATTGTGCATTATGTAGTATATGTCAAGATTCCTTCCATAAAATAGTTAATACTAGCCTAGTCACAGGGCTCAAAGGTGTTTAGTTTGGTGGCAACATACTCAAGTTACAAGAGCTTAAAATGGCGGAAGTGTTAGGAATCTTCTAACGCGGAGAGAGTGAGGCTTTTGGTACAGAGAATTCCCAGAAGGCTTCAGTATTGGAGCCAGTGGGTTTGTTTGGCCTGAGTAAAATGTCCAGGAAATGATGACCAGATGACTGAAGAAAGTTGCACAGAAGTGGTGATTAGACAGAACACACAGGGAAAGAATATAGAAGTATTCCAAAGATTGCGAGACTGAAAAAGACAAAGTATTTTTCCACCAAATTAAACAACACTTCGCCCCGTGACTAGGTTAGTTTTGCTGTTTCATGGAAAGAATCTTGACATATATTACGTAATGTAGAATTGATAGATGCCGATTGAGTGGTTACTAATTTTTTTACAGAAAAGCTCTATTTTAGAGATGTTGCAATACGTATCTTTAGTGTGAGACTGTAGGTACTTCCATAACGGAACATTTGAAAACAACGAATCATAGCCAAAAGCTTACTGTAATGACTTTCCCCTGTAAAGCCATACGATTTTCGTCAATGTTTTATTTTGTTATTCTTCAGCAAGAATTATGAAATAGTATTGGTAATAATTGTCAAGATGATTTTTCCCCATTTTAATACAAAATAATGAGGTAAAAGTCCACCACTATGGGTCGTTTATCGTTGAGCTCTATGAGGATTATTATCTCAATTCAGATAATAATATTTTTTCAACATTTATGTGGTTTCCTAAAAAAGGTTAGGCCATGTACAGACATTGCAAATGAAGACCTGAGCGCAAGAAGACCGTAAGTCCACTTGGCCCCTCAACATGTATACACTACTTAAGTTGCGTATAGTTTCCTATAGTTTGGTAATGTTTTATACATGTTCAGGGGCCAAAACAAATCTTTCACAACCTTTCATGATTTTTTCACCCTGGAACATGTATTAAACATTATAAAACCCTAAGAAACTATACGTAACTTTAGTGTATACATGTTGAGGAGCCAAGTGGACTTACGGTCTTCTTGCACTCAGGTCTTCAAATATATTTAAAAGTCAAGTTTGAAAAGATTGTACACAATTCCAGTCCATAATAAAACGACAGCAGTATAGACAGAAAGTCATCGAACTGTGAAGTAACCTTAAATGTACCAGATTTATTGAATTTGTCTTTCCTCTGAAACTCAACACACACAATAGAGTCATTTCCCTTGGTTAATTTGAAGTGATTGGAATTGAGTTAGTGTCATTTAGCTCGGGTATTTGTTCCTGCTTGAATTGACTGCTGGTAGATAAAAAAAATTAATATTCATTTGAAGTTAAATAGTCTTGTGTAAATTTTCAACTTGTTTCTCATGGGATGTTAATTTCAATCTTTGTATAGCGCAGATGTTATATTAATGCAACATTTATTAAAATGTTAAAGTGAAATATGTCATTTAACTTTAAATCTTTAGAAAAAAATTTTTGTAAATATTCTGAATCATCTAGGTAGATAAATTAAGGAAAATTAAATATTAAACTGTTCATCTGGACTTATAGTTTTGAGCAATATCACGTCTCCTCCGGGACGCATCTTCAGCCTAGTGGGTTGGCGCTGAATTGTTGACCCGTGACTGGGTTGGAGTGACGTCAGGGAGAATCGTCAAGGAACCCTTTGGATGGTTACGTCGTAGGCCCTTTTGAAAAATTAATTTAGCATCGCTTATTGAATATCGGCATCCCAATCGCCATATAGTCCTAGTATTATCACATCAAAAAGAAAGAAACCATCCCGTGCGCAACACACTTATATCTTAAAGAAATATGATGAGTTCTACTTGGCTGTTGCCTTGTTTTCTGGATTGCACTTGCTGCAGGGTAGCCCTACTTAAATTAGTTATGTGCTGCAGCATCTAAACACATCCACTAATTGGACCATTTACCATGATTGCATGTGTCACATTCCACCTGGTAAAATCTGAAACCAAAGTAGAAAGTAGAAAGAGATTACGCTACCAACTACATGTATACGTATACGTGGGCCATATGTATTTTTTTTTTTTTTTTTTTTTTGCTTTCAATATGCATACGTGTAATTAAAGTTTAAAAGTACGTAATCATTCAATAATCATTGTCAATTTCGACTCTCTACTCAGAAAAATGATCTGAATCAAACTCTCAAAAAGGCAAGAATATCACTTTCACACTCTCATTATACTTCCGGTATGGGATATGATAAAGATTGGGATAGCCTAACTACAGTTATAAAGTTTATGGTTGGCATTATGATATTATAATTAATGGCAAGGACTATGAAATCTGAAAAGGGTGACGTAACACTACTTGATTAAAATATACTTCACTTACTTACACATAAGAATTTCGGCATTGCGATCGCCACGTAATCATATTTTTATCATATTCAAAGAAAGAAAACATCCTGTGCACAATGCTCTAAAATTTATGAAACATGATAAGTTCTACTTGCATGTTGCCTTGAAGATTGCTCTTGCTGCAGGGTAGCCCTACTTAAGTTAGTTACGTGCTTCGGCATCTAAACACATCCCGTAATTGGGTCATTGAACATGATTGCATGTGTCACATTCTATCTATTGCGTAGAAACCGAAGTAGAAAGCGAATACGCTGCCAAGTATACGTATATATGCAAATTAATTGGAAGAAAAGGGACCCCGGAGGAAAGCCATTCTACATGCTTGTATGTGTCACGGTCCAAACAACATAATATTTTGGCAGGTTCTTTACCTATTATCAGGGAAAGTAGGTCTTTATTCTTTTTTTCCTGCATGGTATGTGCATTTTAGACCAAATTTGTTCAGATTTGTAAAAGTATTGTTCACAATATCTCTGGTTAAAATCGATTCTCTCATGTCAAGAACAAACAAACAAACAAATAAACAAAAAGGAAGAAACTGGTTTACGATGTACATTGCTTTACGTTTTACGTTTCTGTCACATTAGCTTGTCTCAAAATAATATTGTGCAAGGGAAAGCGCCCTCTTTGTCAATTTGAAAATACCGTTGTGACATGATGCTTACGTCAACGTCAAAGGCATAGTCTTTAAAATGCCGTTTGTTCTGTTCAATTTGCTTGTTCTCATCTCGAGATATGTTTTGTTAACAACGAATGGGTACAATCACAGTGGCTACTTGACTCGTTTCAGTGTCAAACCGATATCCAAATGCAAAACATTTTTCGAATAATGTCATAGTTTCATTGTGGACAACACAGTTCAAACCGCGTTTATTGCTTGTATCAGAATACTAATTTCTGTCCTATTTCATATGGGCACGTGTATGGGTGTTAAAGTTAGCAAGGTAACTAAGTGAGTGAAGGCAGCACTTTTTGAATGACCCTCGCATAAAGCAGAAGTAAGATACAGAACCGCGAGTATTTTGATCCACGAATTCATTTTGCCTGAAACCAACTCTGGGTATTAAGATTACTAATACGATAAATTAAAAAGTTACGTATCAAATTACAGATATACTACCGCCGTTCAGCCATGTTGAAATCGGCAATCGCTCAAGAGAGTTCAAAATTTTAAATGAATTGTGCTATTATGATTAAATAGAGCAGCGAGTAGCGAGCAAAAAGGGTGACTATTAGCGCCTTGAACATTTTAACTTCAAGGTATAGAGTATATCTATATCAAGTCCACAAAAATAGAAATAAATGCTCTCGATAATTTTTGAATTTGCCCTCAAGATATAAAGAAATGAAATAATAGAAACCACGAATATAAGTGCATACACAAAGTGTCCCAAACATGTTAGCTTCGACAAAACTGTTGATATTTATTTCAAAATATTCAGATCCAAGTCATGTTTTAGATTAATGTTGCAACCCTTAGCTGAAGTACTTTATCAAATGTATGCGTAAACAAACAATTGCAAGCATGAACTAGCTATGTCCACATTTACATGGTACTCATTTCGGCAACAAATGGATGGTTAATTCTGCCCTCCAAAATAAATGCAAGTGACTTTGGGGTATATGCATGGTCACTTAAACAGCATGGTTGGTTAGACGCAAGTGACCATGTATTTTGTACATACCCCCCCAAGTCACTTACATTATATTATAGAGGGCAGAATTAACCGTCCATTTGTTGCCTAAATAAGTAATATGCAATTATGGACATAGCAAGTTCTTGCTCAAGCCCTCGAAATAAATGAATAAGCAAACAATAAACAAAGAAATAAACAACATAATCGTAATAATAACTTTTTATCCGAGTAGTATATAAACTGTAATGTGATGATATAAGTCGGAACATTATTGCAGCTTTATCAAAGAAAAATTCATTTTAACTGAAACTTGCATCACCAAATTAATGCCAAACCAAACCATCTGGTAATTAACTGATAGAACTAATAAGACTGTGAAGCGTATTGTGTAAACCCTTAGAGAGCCATTGCATTAGTGTGCGTACATATAGGTAAAAATAATTTTAACTAAATAACCGAGATGAGTTAAGTGGGATGGGAATTCCTGCTTCATTAATATGTATATACAGGTGACGTTCGTATATTAGCTTGACTTCATTATAATAGATTGATACTTTCATTTCCTCTAATTCCTCTTCATTTCTTTCAATATCAACGTTAACAGCGTTAAACGCAAGCTAATTGTAACAGCATTACCGACATTCTACAGGGTGTCCCAGAAAAAGAGGCCCCTCATTGCGCCCTCTTATTCTCCTATTTCTGACAATTTAATCAAATATATTTTGTTATGTAAAAAAAACCTTGAGTCGTTAACTTTAATAAACCAAAACAATTTTATCAATCGGTTCACAACTTTTGAAGATATGCTCTTTTAAAGAAATGGACCCGTTTTCACTCTGTCCACGGAGAAGGTTTGGCTACTTCAAAGATTGAAAAGGAGTACACATACCATGCATGAATATCAAACATTCCTCATTGATAACTTTATAAAAATAACTATATTTATGGAATGGGCTTTACCGATGGGTTTATGGGCAATGGATTTTGTTAATAGTGTCATTAATTTGTGGGTAAAATGGATGCAGAATGGGACTTTGCTTGAATTGCAATTACTTATTTTTTCTTGGTTATTATGCCTTTTTGTTTTATTATGCTTCTTACTTTCTTACTTTGTTGTTTCTTGATTTCTTTTTTTATTTACAATATAAGTCATTTCTCTTTTTAGGATAAAAGGTAGCCCTAAAAGGCTGTTTGGTTTGTCTTTGGTTCTTCTGAACTGAGTTTACTGTGCTGCTCTGCCCTCTACCTGGTTGCCTCCTTGGCGAATACCAAAGTCTGTCACCAAAGTAAAAATACAGTATCTACAAGTAAATAACATAGCAGATGCTGTGTTTTGATTTGGAAGGCAAGTGTTTTTGAATCAGTCTGTCGCCAAAGTATAAATACAGTATCTACAAGTAAATAACATATCAGATGCTGTGTTTTGATTTGGAAGGCAAGTGTTTTTGAATCAGTCTGTCACCAAAGTAAAAATACAGTATCTACAAGTAAATAACATATCAGATGCTGTGTTTTGATTTGGAAGGCAAGTGATTTTGAATTAGTCTGTCACCAAAGTAAAAATACAGTATCTACAAGTAAAAAACATAGCAGATGCTGTGTTTTGATTTGGAAGGTAAGTGTTTTTTTAATCAGTCTGTCACCAAAGTAAAAATACAAAATCTACAAGTAAATAACATAGCAGATGCTGTGTTTTGATTTGGAAGGCAAGTGTTTTTGAATCAGTCTGTCACCGAAGTAAAAATACAGTATCTACAAGATGCTCTTTTTTAACTATCGGATGCCAAATACTTCTCCATGTCAGTGACATTTTAATACAGCTTACAGATATGACGTCTAAGAAGTTAATTCTACATTTAGATTAACAAACCAATGTCAATCCCAGGGGCCGAAGTGGGGATCTAGGGAAATGATTTTTAATGGGATCTTGTCATGTATTCCATGTTTCATTTGTTTATAGATTGAATATATTAGGATATTCATTCTCAATTGAATTGCCAATTGAATTTCAAAACTCATTTTTCAATCTACGTCTTTATTTAATAATTGTTAATTTTGTTCTTAATCAAATTGTCAATTACATTACTTATATAAGTAAATTATTTCTTAGACTAATTCTTAAGTTAAATAACAATTTAATTGTTAATTTATTTACTTATTTCCATTGCTAATGCAATATTTAATTTAATTCTTCATTTAAATTCATACTATTAAATTAACCACTTGTCGCCACGGACTCGCAAGAAGGTATCAACATTATACATATTTCGAAATGTATATGTGACCGTACAGTTCGAATGAGCCGTAAATTCCCTAAATTGTATTCTGAGTTAGAGTGTAAAATGTCTATGAAGGTCGTATTCATCGGTAACTTAAGCTGGCGCGACATCTTTCTCATTTTTATAGTCAAACACCAATCAATAATCTTATTGTTGATGTGGATAATAAACTTCTACCTTAAATGGCTATAGAATTTTTAATACGCTGGTCTTTGCTTGGTTTGGCTAAATCCTGTTCAAGTGGTGGGTATCCAGGCAAAGTATTTTGTATAGGTATGTATAACCAACAATTAACAATGAGAGAACTTTCTTAAACCTCGTTGACATGGGGATGATTGGAAATGACCGCTAATTATGACTTGTTTGATATTTATTGCCAGCAATGTGGAAAAAGAGTCACATGTAGAAACGAAACAAGCTAACATTTTGTTGAAGGAGCAAAGTTTAGCAAACCATAACCCCGCTTCTGGATATCGATTGAAGTCAAATGATATACCATTTTAAAGCTTATGATGTATATTTTCTAAACACGAAATAAAACAAAATTGACCGGGGAGGATTTTACGGCTCATTCGCCGTGTCGGGTCACATATGCGAAATTAATCCGTCCGCTGAATGCATTTGAAGCGAATTGCACGTGTGGATCTGGTAGCTCTGCATTGGGTTTCTTCAAGTTTATTGTCGTCGGCCTTCAGGTACATTAGTCCACTTTTCAGGATCTATTTGCCTATTTGGATGACTGAAAACTCTCACATTTCACAAACATATATCCGCAGAGCACATCTCATTTATGAAACGGGCTAGATGGAATTGTTTATCGTAGCAGTTTTGTAATTACAGTAAAATTTAAATGTTTACAATAAATCCGAAGATTTCCGCTTTTATTTCGTGTTCACCGATCGAGGATTTCAATGCTCATGACTGACTCGTCTCGTACATGTGTATCATTGAATCAGGTGTATCATGACCTCATTTGTCTTGAAATGGCGCTTTATAAGTGTTGTAGTATGTATGTAGTAATCAGTGATGTATAAACTTTGTATACGGTATTTCGCTATTCGTCTTACGTTTTATTTATAGGTCTCTGCTGCGTGAAGCTGAAAGACAATCGGCCAGCTTATAGACATACAGCCTGTCTCAAAAAAAATTGTGCAAGTGAAAAGCGCCCTCTTTGGCAATTGGAGAATACTCTTGTGACATGATGATAACATCAACGTCAAGGGCACAGTCTTAGCTCTCACATACCGTTTGTTCTGTTCAATTTGCTCTTTTTAATCCCGAGATATGTTTAGTTAACAACGAAAGGGTAAAATCACAATTGTGCCACTTTTACTAGGGAATAGGCTGTACATGTAAATCAATGATAGCTGATGTTGATGCATCTAATGCACTCCCCCTTCGGGGCTCGTGCATTAGACGCATCAACACCAGCGCGCGTGCATTATTTTGTCTAGTTTCATTAAATTGTCAAATGTCATGAACTTTTCAAAGTTCATTTACCTATAAGTGTGCAATATTTGTTTATCTTTTAACATGTCTTGAATGACAAAGAGAACAGTATTTACCATGGTAAAATCATTGACATGCACATGTATTTAATTTTACAGCAGAATGTGAAATATTTATTTATCGTTTAATTTGTCGTAAGTGGAAAAAGAGAATCATTATACCTTTATCATGATAAAACATTAAAAACAATTTTGTATTGTTGTGTAATTGATGCATTCTTTTGATTTCACGAAGGAACCATTGATAAACTTGATGCTATCATTGATTTACATGTACAGCCCTCTTACCTAGTAAAAGTGGCACAATTGTGAATTTACCCTTTCGTTGTTAAGTAAGCATATCTCGAGATTAAAACAAGCAAATTGAACAGACTAAACGGCATTTGAGAGCTAAGACTATGCCCTTGACGTTGATGTAAGCATTATGTCACAACTTTATTTTTTTATTGCCACAGAGGGCGCTTTTCACTTGCACAATTTTTTTTGAGACAGGCTGTATTGACGATACTTATAAAAATTGCGATTCTGTTTTCTTACCTCATTTGTTGGCTCGAAGGGGACATGTGATCAGTGAAAACTAGCATTTTGTGGAAAACAAATAAGACTCTATTCTTTATTGAACCCGCACACTATTTATATTGTTTCTATTTAAAACTAGAGCATATGTAACAGGTATAAAAAAAAGGCGCAATGATTTATAGTGCGCTACGCACAGGCACAACGCCTAGACGTTGATCCACAAGCCTCAGCACACTTTACAGGTTGTCGGCTGACCACTATGGCCCCACATCATTCCATAAACCATTAAACAACAATAAACCATATCGAATTATCAACTTTGTATTTCCTATCAGGATATTGCTGAATCAAGTGTTGACAACCTTAGTAAGCTATATTTAGATAATTGAATCCAATTATACTCAGAAAAACACCTGACTTTCAAACAGACTTTAGGAAAACAAATTAGCTAATACGAAGTTAAAGTATAATAGCCAACGAAAACATGCTATAAAGATGGTTGGAACGAAAACAATCGTTCTATTTTTACACCACTCAATTTTATTTGATTAACTACACTTAAAGCTTCTCAGTGCAGTATCAAAGTGTTGCATCAACACTCCTTGTCCACGCCACAACTGAATGAGATATAAAGAAAATATTAACACAGGTTTGACGTCACTGTTGCTATAATTGCCACTGTGTTACTCACTGGGCCAATCTACACGAGGCAATTAACAGCGCCAATTCCGCACCAATGCGTACTTCCGACTCATCTAAATGGTAAACTTGCTATCTAATAAGTTTCTAAACAAAGCAAATGTAGCGATGTAACAGCATGAATGTAATTGTATATTATGCAACGCGTTATGGAAGCGCGTCTTAAGCGTTGCCTTACAAGACATTGCTCTTGAAGAGCGACACCTGTGCGCGTTCACCGCGCAACGCATTATGGCGGTACGACTGTTTATACGCAATGCAGGTAAGGAATAACCCATTAATTCGCATCAATGCAGATCTCTTATCCCGTGTAGCTTACCACAATGTAGCAATATACTTTGACTAAAATAGCCCCGTGGGAGTGAAAAATAAGATTAAAATAGAACTCCGTTGGACAGGTGTGAAAATATTTTCTGAAATAATAATAATTGTTGCATGGGGTTTCAGATGGCAGACGACATTCGTTTCTTCGTCATCAAAGTAGGCACTTATTGAGCTGGTATGCTATATTATGTAGTTGTAACTGATCCGAGTAAGCTCAGGTATCTCACTTTCTTGGAAATACCCCAATTAATTTTACTCTCCGTAACCGTATATGATGTATGAGGGAATTTGAAGTGTTGAATGAGAGTTGTTAAACAACCCAATAAATCAGAATGGAATTACTCAAATCGAATTCGAGTGGTTTCAACTACAATGCTGTATCCAGAACATGAGTTGCAATTCCGTGGTACCAAGGACATACAATGCCGATAAGTTTTTGGTCGATAGTGTAATAAGACCTTTCATAACATTAATCTACAAATTGTATCTTAATATTGCAGTTGGATGCAACAATATTTCACATAAACACTAAAAACTGATGGGTATCAATTATTTTGATACAAGCGCGGTGCGGTTTTGTGAGAAATCGCTCACATTTTGGGTTTTGCAATATCTTAAAGACACTAAACCTAAATTACCAGCAATCAATAGATGGATACTTTTTTACATTTTATGCTTACGGTACCAGACAGTTATAACTTCTCAAGTTATACTAATTGGGTGGAAATGATGTTTTGTTTGTCCTTTTCCTCTGCCATGTCTATAATATTTGATCATAAAAAATATAAATTTTTTATAATTAAGGAAACGTATAAATGACAATGTTATTTTATATCGTATCACTGTAAATAAAACCATAATGAGTTCTACAAATGACAAATACAATTTAATGTAATTTAATGTAATTACAGGAAAACTCTTTCTGTCAAACCAAAATTATGCAAATTTGATAGCATATAATATTTACATTGTTCTCTTTACTTTGCTTTCGTTTCATAATTTTCATATTATATTTTCGCTTCAACAAAATGCCCGAAGATTTCCCTTCAGCCAAAACATAATTTATTTAAGGGAGGTGTAATGAGCGTGAACCTGGTTTGGATGCAGAGGGAGTGTGCCTGTAACAGACACAGCCACCAGAAAAGGACCAGCTCAGATCGCGCGCCAAATAAGTTTGCAGTCCAGAAATTTCATTTTTTCTCAGCCTTGCAAAAAATAGGCAGAGGTGGGAATCGAACCCGGGACCTCGGTGTTGTAAAACCTACTGCGTTACCACTGAGCCAACTGACAATCAGCTATGAGAAGTTTGATAGTAATCCTTGATATTGCTGAATAGAATAAATCAATACTGATAGGTCTATTTATCTAATGTACGATGCTATTCAAATTGGCCTATAAACTAGGAATATAATGTGAAATGACTATCAATCGATCAATCAATCAAGTTGTCAAGTTATCAAATATCAATAATAAACCGACGTAGGCCTATCATGGAATATTACTAACTAGGCCTACTAACTAATATACCAAATAAATAAAAAATATAAATAAGTCAGTAAATAAATAAATAGGCATAGGCCTAAATAAATAAATAAATACATAATGCAGAATGCAGTTAGTATTTTAGTTGCAAAATTCCAAACATTCTATTCACACATTCTATTATAATTTTCTGCTATACACGCAAAGGACCTGTTCCTTGAATATGTCCGCACCTAATCAATAATGAGTCTTTCACCATGCTCACACACCATGTTAAACTATTGTATCCCTGCAAGTATTATCTACTGACCAAGTCCTAACAATGAAATGGATGCTATAACGTACCCAATCAAGCGAACATATCAAGGTCATAATATCAGGGCGTTATACAAAGAATGGTCAAAGGTCAACGTTTCCAAAGAAGTATAGTAATAGATGTAGACGCAAGCTTTCGTGCGGGAAACATAAACACATAGTCGTCAGTCGTGTGGTTTTTATGAGATTTGATACGGCGCTGAAGTCTATTGGCTGTCCCAAAATCAGTACCAGACCCGGTTTCCAGACGGCAATGTGTATGTTGTTACAAGGAATGCAAACTCATTTTATCAATGAGTGAACCACATAGAGGAATACGACATCTATCGTGAGCCAGTCTGCATTCTGTTGCCTGCAAAAGCCGACGATCAGGTAAAAATTCTAAAAGCAGCGTGACTAGATATTTGCGTTAATTTCATGATACGTGTAAAACGCATTGAAAACGCCAAATTGCAGTCATAAAATATATAATATTAGTAAATCACCCAATCGAATGTTAACGTAGGTATGTGGAAAAGAACTGCAATAACAATAACAAACTATGTGCCCAAAGAGTTGTCTTTGGCATGTCGCTTTTTTGATATATGTCCCAAAATATCAAATTTTGGACAAACGCCCCAAAATTTAAAACAAACACGAACCTTCCAAAATAAATATATATTAGCACTCGGCGGCCCAGTCACTACCTGCCGCTGTGATTTGGGGTAACTCATTGCTTCCCCTCTTCAGATACCGGTACTTCAAGGTCGCTCATACCCCAGCCCTTAATTGCAGTTGAATGTCACTATAAAAATGTTTAATTTGCCTCTGCTAGAATATACTGTTTCGGTGAAACTTATCTAAACCATTTTTATAATATCTCATATTTCATATTTCATATTTAGTATAAAAATGCCTTCAAGCTTCAAACTCATGTTTTCTTAGGATCCCTGTTCGAGATAATCAATCTTGGTTTGCGTAACATACACTGCTAGAACTTGGGCACGTTGCGTAATGATACAATGAAGAAAAACAGAAAAGTTAAACAACCTCGATAACAAATTACAGCAGTAGTAAAAAGTAACTTTATTATAATTATGAATATGATTCCTTGTGTGAAAATGTTGACGATCAAAATTAAAATAATTATGAATATTCACTTTCGAGTAACACTTATTTCATGTATACGAGTAAACAAATATATTCATTTGAAAAATCAGTACAGCTTTTGTAAACATTGTGAAACTCCCTTGTCTTACTGAGGTGTTTTTGGTTGCATGCTTTACAACTAAGGGGGGTGGGGAGGCGGGCGGTTGTTCCAACTCCCCTATTCATTTCTATACAATTCCCATTATACTGTAATATTTCACATGTTTGGTACCAAAGGATTGCTATAATGGGTCTCCTCTAACCAGTTTTATCAAATTAATTACCTAAAATACTCAATTAAAACTCAGTTGAAAGTCCATATCCTTTGAATAATTTCACAAGGGCAATATATATCGATATATCGGTCGGCCTTAGTTAAAATGTATATCACTGAAAAGAGCGCTAATGATGGATACAATTAACTTAACTCATTTAGGTGTAAATACGAGTGTTTTAGAATCATGAATAAATCATTACGATTATCAACTATGCATTTCCTCTCAGGATATTGCTGAATCAAGGTTGACAACCTTAGTAAGCTATATTTAGATAATTGTATTCAATTATCCTCAGAAAAACACTTGACTTTCAAACAGACTTTAGGAAAACAAATTAGCTAATACGAAGTTAAAGTATAATAACCAACGAAAACATGCTATAAAGACGGTTGGAATGACAATAATCGTTCTATTTTTACACCACTCAATTTTATTTGATTAACTACACTTAAAGCTTCTCAGTGCAGTATCAAAGTGTTGCATCACACTCCTTGTCCACGCCACGACTGAATGAGATATAAAGAAAATATTAACACATGTTTGACGTCACTGTTGCGATAATTGCCACTGTGTTACTCACTGGGCCAATCTACACGAGGCACTTAACAGCGCCAAATCCGCACCAATGTGTACTTCCGACTCATCTAAATGGTAAACTTGCTATCTAATAAGTTTCTAAACAAAGCAAATGTAGCGATGTAACAGCATGAATGTAATTGCATATTATGCAACGCGTTATGGAAGCGCGTCTTAAAGGTGAACCTCATTGAAAATAAAGTTATATATCAATGGAAAGCTTATGATGTCAGGATACTAAAAATTATTTTTTCCGATTTTTTCCAATAAAGCTGAAAAATTAAAAAAATGAATGAATTTTTAGTCTTTTTAGGCGCCCAAAAAGCACCCAAATCAATCGTCTATGACCTTGAGAATGCTCGTGACGTAAGCTCAGGGTTCGCAGTCACGTGATCCTACTCGGAAACATGTAAACAAGACTTGCTTCCTGTACTTTGCAAGCTGCCCGGCAAGTCTGATTTTCACAATAAAGCTTGAAATTAGAGGAATCTTCAAGTTGCTGGTTCCTTCTATATATATTAGAAATAATAGAATTATTGTCAGCACATAAATTTTCCGTAAATTTTTGACAAAATCAGTCATAACTCGCTGGGTATAATTGGGTAATTGAGTTTGAATTTCGCGCTGGGATCAATTCCATGCGCAAACTTGATGCTACCGCTCATGTCATGGACTGAATAAACATGATCGAAAAACCAATTACATACTTGTTTGTGACATTTCTATTCTTGATTCATTTGAAAATATCTGATATTTAAAAATATCGTCTTGCAGTAATCAAAAAATTAATAAAAAAACCGCCGATTTCATCAAATCCAGCCCATAAAGGTTTTCATACATGTATTTAGCGCATTGCGGTAAATACATTCTTTCCAATCATACGATTGAAAGAAACATACTTTATTAAAATAAGTACAATTGAGGCTTAGTAGATGGAATTCTGAAATCTGAATAAAATTAAAATATTGTCACTTGTGTCACGATTCTTTAATGATAGTACAATCAGTGTACGGTACTGAAAAAGTGAAACAGAATGTTTCATGGATTTATACCGAACACGATGCGTAAATTGCTGCTGAAGAAATAGCATTTACCCGACCAAGGCGAGTCGCCAAGTTCGTCCTCCGGTATAGCACTTGCGGTGCGGTGTGTGTTGCAGCAGGTGTGATCAAGTCTCCTTTTGTATGCATTTTCGCAATTAAGCTTGAAATTAGAGGAATATTCAAGTTGCAAATAATAGAATTATTGTCAACACATAAATTTTCCGTAAATTTTGGACAAAATCAGTCGAAACTGGCTGGGTATAATTGGGTTATTGAGTTCGAATTTCGCGCTGTGATCAATTCCATGCGCAAATGCTTGCTGCGACCGGTGACCGGTCATGGCATAATAATATAAACATCAAATTAAATACTTGCTTATCAAGTGACATTCCCTGTTCTTGATTCATTTTAAAATATCTGATTTCTAAAAATATTGTCTTGCAGTAATCAAAAAAAAGATTTCATTAAATCCAGCTCATAAGGTTTTCATATCTAGCGCCGTGATCATTCCCCGGTCGGATATCATTCATTGCGGAAAATATTCTTTCCATGAATTGACAATTGAAAGAAACAAATACTTTATAAATACAATTTAGGCTTGGTAGACCGTTATTTGATGGAATTCTGAAATCTAAATTATAATATTGTCCTTTCTGTCACAGTTCTTGATGATAGCACAATCGGTGTAGCCCTACTGAAAAAGAAAAACATCCATGTAATTGTTGTATGGATGATGGTAGTAGCGAAATACTGAAGAAATTGCAGGAGCTGATGTCTGCGAGGCGGATATGCCCAAACAGCGCTAGCCTTCGTCTTCCGGGAGCACTTCTGTGTATTAGCTGATTTGATCAATCGTTCCTTGATATTTGGAACATTTACAGGAATAAATTTTGCTGATGAAGTAGCAATAAGTTGGAAATATCAGAATGTGAATATCAAATCGGTCATTTTGTCTGCAAGTACAGTACAGTCGCGGATACCGAACACTCGGCGACTGAGACTCAGTCAGCCACTGAGTTCATCCCGTATGTATCTCCCGGGATGTATCTACGAGTTCGCCTATCATACATGACCGGTCCGGTTGTAAAGCTAAGAAATAATTAAAAAATCCTGCAGTACATGTACCTTATTCTATTCCTTCATTTTCTCATTGTGATAAGTTTATCTCAACTTGGTGTGACGATCTGAACTGGTAGCACTAGCAGTTATTTTTTGCAATCTGTTTTCATTCCGGTTCTTAGGCGAATCTTCGCTCTTCGTGCTTTACTGTAATATTCCCTATGCATATCGTGGATGGCTTGGCCTATCCCAAATCACCCCGGCCAGCACTTTTTCCATTTTTATCACACACTTTATTCAGGAACTTCATTCTTGATTTGATCATTCTTATTTTATTGAAGATATTTTTCATGTAAAGTAAGTTGACAATGACTTAATTCGTACATTGGCCCGATGCATGCCACAGTAATGCATGGACATTGTGTTTACAATCAAACCCGGAAGTAACTGTGTGTCCCCGAGCTGACGTCATCAACGAAAGCGCCCAATTTGAACGATTTCGTTTTGTAATTTAGGAGGGGGTGCCAATATCCAATCTTTGCATGGAGATTTTGTCTAGCCTGGTACATTAGGCAAATAAAAAATATTCTTTTCTGCTTCCTGACATCATAAGCTTTCCATTGATATATGACTTTATTTTCAATGAGGTTCACCTTTAAGCGTTGCCTTACAAGACATTGCTCTTGAAGAGCGACACCTGTGCGCGTTCACCGCGCAACGCATTATGGCGGTACGCCTGTTTATACGCAATGCAGGTAAGGAATAACCCATTAATGCGCATCATTGCAGATCTCTTATCCCGTGTAGCTTACCACAATGTAGGAATATACTTTGACTAAAATAGCCCCGTGGGAGTGAAAAATAAGATTAAAATAGAACTCCGTTGGACAGGTGTGAAAATATTTTCTGAAATAATAATAATTATTGCATGGGGTTTCAGATGGCAGACGATATTCGTTTCTTCGTCATCAAAGTAGGCACTTATTGAGCTGGTATGCTATAACATGTAGTTGTAACTGATCCGAGTGATCTCAGGTATCTCACTTTCTTGGAAACACCCCAATAAATTTTACTCTCCGTAACCGTATATGATGGATGAGGGAATTTGAACTGGTTTTGCCTTGTTATTTTGGAGTGTTGAATGAGAGTTGTTAAACAACCCAATAAATCAGAATGGAATTACTCAAATCGAATTCGAGTGGTTTCAACTACAATGCTGTAACCAGAACATAAGTTGCAATTCCGTGGTACCACGGACAATGTCCGTCGGACATACAAGTTTTTGGTCGATAGTGTAATAAGACCTTTCATAACATTAATCTACAAATTGTATCTTAATATTGCAGTTGGATGCAACAATATTTCACATAAACACTAAAAACTGATGGGTATCAATTATTTTGATACAAGCGCGGTGCGGTTTCGTGAGAAATCGCTCACATTTTGGGTTTTGCAATATCTTAAAGACACTAAACCTAAATTACCAGCAATCAATAGATGGATACTTTTTTACATTTTATGCTTACGGTACCAGACATTTATAACTTCTCAAGTTATACTAATTGGGTGGAAATGATGTTTTGTTTGTCCGTTTCCCCTGGCATGTCTATAATATTTGATCATAAAAATATATATATTTTTTATAATTAAGGAAATGTATAAATGACAATGTTATTTTATATCGTATCACTGTAAATAAAACCATAATGAGTTCTACAAATGACAAATACAATTTAATGTAATTTATTGTAATTACAGGAAAACTCTTTCTGTCAAACCAAAATTATGCAAATTTGATAGCATATAATATTTATATTGTTCTCTTTACTTTGCTTTAGTTTCATAATTTTCATATTAAATTTTCGCTTCCACAAAATGCCCGAAGATTTCCCTTCAGCCAAAACATAATTTATTTAATTGCAGTTGAATATTACTATAAAAATGTTTAATTTGCCTCTGCTAGAATATACTGTTTCGGTGAAACTTATCTAAACCATTTTTATTTTTTCTTATATTTCATATTTCATATTTAGTGTAAAAATGCCTTCAAGCTTCAAACTCATGTTTTCTTAGGATCCCTGTTCGAGATAATCAATATTGGTTTGCGTAACATACAATGCTAGAACTTGGGCACGTTGCGTAATGATACAATGAAGAAAAACAGAAAAGTTAAACAACCTCGATAACAAATTACAGCAGTAGTAAAAAGTAACTTTATTATAATTATGAATATGATTCCTTGTGTGAAAATGTTGAAGATCAAAATTAAAATAATTATGAATATTCACTTTCGAGTAACACTTATTTCATGTATACGAGTATAAAAAATATATTCATTTGAAAAATCAGTACAGCTTTTGTAGACATTGTGAAACTCCCTTGTCTTACTGAGGTGTTTTTGGTTGCATGCTTTACAACTAAGGGGGGAGGCGGGCGGTTGTTCCATCCCCTATTCATTTCTATACAATTCCCATTATACTGTAATATTTCACATGTTTGGTACCAAAGGATTGCTATAATGGGTCTCCTCTAACCAGTTTTACCAAATTAATTACCTAAAATACTCAATTAAAACTCAGTTGAAAGTCCATATCCTTTGCATAATTTCACAAGAGCAATATATATCGATATATCGGTCGGCCTTAGTTAAAATGTATATCACTGAAAAGAGCGCTAATGATGGATACAATTAGCTTAACTCATTCAGGTGTAAATACGAGTGTTTTAGAATCATAAATAAATCATTACGATTATCAACTATGCATTTCCTATCAGGATATTGCTGAATCAAGTGTTGACAACCTTAGTAAGCTATATTTAGATAATTGTATTCAATTATCCTCAGAAAAACACTTGACTTTCAAACAGACTTTAGGAAAACAAATTAGCTAATACGATGCAGTAAAATAGCCAAAGAAAACATGCTATAAAGACGATTGGAACGAAAACAATCGTTCTATTTTTACACCACTCAATTTTATTTGATTAATTACACTTCAAGCTCCCCAGTGCAGTATCAAAGTGTTGCATCAACACTCCTTGTCCACGCCACGACTGAATGAGATATAAAGAAAATATTAACACATGTTTGACGTCACTGTTGCTATAATTGCCACTGTGTTACTCACTGGGCCAATCTACACGAGGCACTTAACAGTGCCAAATCCGCACCACTGCGTACTTCCGACTCATCTAAAGTGTTAGAAAAAAAGCTTACTCTTGCTAGAGTAAGCTTAATGACGTTCTTAACAAAGCAAATGTAGCAATGTAACAGCATGAATGTAATTGCATGATATGCAACGCGTTATGGAAGCGCGTCTTAAGCGTTGCCTTACAAGACATTAAGTTGCTCTTGAAGTGCGACACTTGTACACATTCACCGCGCAATGCAGTATTGCGGTACGCCTGTTTAGACGCAATGCAGGTAAGGAATAACACATTTAACGCGAATTAATGCAGATCTCTTATCCCGTGTAGCTTACCACAATGTAGGAATATACTTTGACTAAAATAGCCCTGTGGGAGTGAAAAATAAGATTAAAATAGAACTCCGTTGGACAGGTGTGAAAATATTTTCTGAAATAATAATAATTATTGCATGGGGTTTCAGATGGCAGACGACGTGCGTTTCTTCATCTTCAAAGTAAGCACTTATTGAGCTAGTATGCTATAACATGTAGTTGTAACTGATCCGAGTGAGCTCAGGTATCTCACTTTCTTGGAAATACCCCAATTAAGTTTACTCTCCGTAACCGTATAATGATGGATGAGGGAATTTGAACCGGTTTTGCCTTATTATTTTGGAGTGTTGAATGAGAGTTGTTTAACAACCTAATAAATCCGAATCGAATTACTCGAATCGAATTCGAGTGGTTTCAACTACAATGCTGTAGCCAGAACATGAGTTGCACTTTCGTGGTACCACGGACATACAAATGCCGACAAGTTTTTGGTCCATTTGATTCCATTTGCATTGCATGTGTTAATTATTTTTAATGCCAGTTAGTTTTTGGAATCATATGCTCTGTTTTGATTAAATCATATGTAGGCCTATAATATATTTTGTTATATTTGCCTTGATTTTCATGACATAATGTAGTTATGATCGGTGCGGTGGTGATTTATCGGGTTTGCCTTTCATTTGATTTCTCTTGCATTAGGCCTCTTGGTTTCATTGCTCTCCTTTCATATTTAACTGCAACCCTGATTTCACTCTATCTTGATTAATTCATATTCATGATATAATTATGATATATTTTCCTTAATCTTCATAACGTGTAGTTATGATCAGTGCTGCATAGTGATTTATCAAGGTGATTTATCAAGGTTGATCTTTATTTGATTTCTCATGCACTAGGTCTTATTTAATTTTTATATTTTGCTGTTATATTGTTAATTGTTTCCACTACCTGAATATACAATTCTTAAACATCCAGTTTTACTTGGTCTCTTGTCTCAAATTTTGCATCATTCCAACATTCCAGGCAATTATGCTCCACAAGCAGTGCTTGTTTATTCTTGCTTTAAATAGTAAGTTTGTAAAATCAATCTCAGTTGTAAGTTAAGTTGTAAGTCTAATTTTCGTAGTTTATTTAAGATCATTGAGCAATCGCTGTTCCATCGTGTATTTGATACACATTGATGTGCTCAATTGTAATTCTACTTATCTTTGTATAACCTTGTTATACAAAGTTATACTTGTGTTATTATCTGTTTTGTTTTTTATGTTCAATTTGTCTAACGGACCCAGATGTGACCCATTTAAATTCAATAGTACCCTCAACCCTCATACCACGACCACTGATGATGATTGTAATATCGACTCTATTCAAAGCCCCAATTGTAACTACTACCTTTGTGACGATCTAAATGACAAATTAAAAACCGCGCGCAACAGTTATCCTGAGCTTTCCTTATTTCATCATACACTTCTAGTGCCCGTTTCTATTCATCGTTATGTATTCTTCTCCCGTGCATTATTTTCGCGAACTACCCTTCACAGCCCAAATTATATAAACCTGCACGCTAAACAATGCATTATCTAAAACCTGCACGCTAAACAATAGATTCTAGATAATACGTGCACGCTCAAATACTAGAAATACTACTTTCACATAACCATAAAGTAGAGTTAGGTGGCGCTTTAGACACAGAGATCACATAACTATATAATTGTCTGTTCGACAAGTTTACTTTACAAGTGACTAACTTTGGAATTTAGAGTGCTCAAACCCATTACAGGTGAGCTATAGAAACAAATTCAAAGTATAGACCTCTGGCAAGGCAACCGTTACTTAAAGTTTCACGGAATACCCTCACTTACGATCATTGGGTAAACCGATCATCAGACGGACAGTTTGTCATGATTTCAAATTTACAGAAGTGTTTATACGAGTATATACATTCTGTGGTGTCAAAATCATGACGAACCAAGCCAACCAGAACAGTCTCTACTCCAAAAGTAGTCGAGAGTGCTCAACCACTAAAAATAGTGGGGGCGTATTATAACAAGTTTACTTTACAAGTGACTAACTTTGGAATTTAGAGTGCTCAAACCCATTACAGGTGAGCTATAGAAACAAATTCAAAGTATAGACCTCTGGCAAGGCAACCGTTACTTAAAGTTTCACGGAATACCCTCACTTACGATCATTGGGTAAACCGATCATCAGACGGATAGTTTGTCATGATTTCAAATTTACAGAAATGTTTATACGAGTATATACATTCTGTGGTGTCAAAATCATGACGAACCAAGCCAACCAGAACAGTCTCTACTCCAAAAGTAGTCGAGAGTGCTCAACCACTAAAAATAGTGGGGGCGTATTATAACAAGTTTACTTTACAAGTGACTAACTTTGGAATTTAGAGTGCTCAAACCCATTACAGGTGAGCTATAGAAACAAATTCAAAGTATAGACCTCTGGCAAGGCAACCGTTACTTAAAGTTTCACGGAATACCCTCACTTACGATCATTGGGTAAACCGATCATCAGACGGATAGTTTGTCATGATTTCAAATTTACAGAAATGTTTATACGAGTATATACATTCTGTGGTGTCAAAATCATGACGAACCAAGCCAACCAGAACAGTCTCAACCGTGACCTGTGGTCGGCTGGACAATACTCCCTACCCTCGATATTTCGGTCGGCTTTAGTTAAAATGTATATCACTTAAAAGAGTGCAAAAGAGGAATACGATTAGCTTAAGGTTTACAGCTATTTTAAAGCAGTTGTAATTTGGTAGTTCACAGCACCTTGCAAATGGTAGCTTTGGCAAAAATTGCATTGATCATTTCATAGCCATTGTTCAGAAGAATTCAAATATCACAGATATGCTTTTTAGGTCATGTAGTTCTTGAGTTACATTGTAAAGAGGGTTGAAACAACAACAGTTTTTATTGTAGAACGTACATCACTCATTAGCAACATTAATATAGCAAGATTTCAAAGCATATGATTTTGCAAAACACCAAAGTGAGATATTTTGTTCCACAATGCCGTTTTCTCCAATGAAATCGGACATTTCAAAGCGAAGTTATGGTATTATAAAAAAAAAAAGGTCGTAAGTTATGGTATTATTAAATTGGAAAATATCATCGACAATGTTGCGAGTAGGAACATTGAAAAATGTCTCAAAAATACAAGATGCCAGTTATATTCCGGTATGAAACTATCATACAATGTTTTTCACATCAATAACATCACAAATTCGCAACAAACCCAAATTGTAAAAAATCACCCCGGGCAGATTTTTGGCGATTTCTTCATTTACGATCCTGTCCAAAAGTGTCTCTTTTTGACATGACACGTCACATATTGGCTTAGATAATGAAAATCGATTTTTTTTTTAATGCTTCAACCAACAATACCTAGTCTACCCTTTACTCATTTGAGTGTAAATACGGATGTTTTAGTATCCTGGATGTAACCCTTAGGGGGATTGATACGGTACACCCAAAGGTTTGTTGGATTTGGTCTGCTTGATGTACAACGGGTATGGGGGATAATGCGAGACATAATCCTCTCCTATGGGTCGGACAAACAAACAAACATGCAGATGGAAGAGTACACTAGGAAGGCTTTTACCAAATAAAGCACAAGTCTTAGATGACGGATTATTAAAGAACCACCCCAGGTATGTCTGGGACTCATACAAATAAGGCATAAATCCCCCTTAACCAAACAGGTGAGATGTCGTTTAACATTTTTATACGATGCAACCTATCGAATATCCTATTATGTTTCGGATATTTACTACTGTGGTTTGGTAAATCTAAAATATAATTAAATATTGCAAACATATTTAGTTTTCAAAATATCTTGTTTTTAATATCTTGAAGGTCCTGATATTTATAGTAACAATTTTACAGAAAAGAAAGTAAATATGACAGATAACATTTCCAAGTTTAAGAAAATCTACATAGTAATTTGGCACTCACCTGCCGTAAATAACGGCCTTGCTGCGGTTATCAAACCCATGCATATTGTTAATTTAAGTGAAGCTTGGAGCATATTGCATGTTGTCACTGTTATTGACATGTCTCAATCTAAATAAGTAAATGAGAATCACAAAAACAGGGAGAATGCTTTCAGAAGCACTCCTTTTGTTTAATTTAATTTATGGAGGAAAGAAAAACATGACGTTAACAAAACATACAAAGGTCTGGACCAAATTTTGCTGATTACCTTACGTAAGCAAAATACATTTTTATGTATCAGTATAATAATTTCTTTCTGATTTCATACTCATACGGTGTAAATGTTTGATTAATACTATACGAATGAAACTTCTTCTATAGCAAACAATTGAATAGCATTGGGAAGCACCTCTCTGACCAGAGGAGCTGTTATTGGTGTACAATGGGTACATCCGCCCTCTTTTAGAGTATGACACCACACTTCGGCATTCTGGTCTTTGGCAAGCAGGTGGCCTAGCTTGAGAAAATTCAGAGACGTATTTGCAAATACATCCTTGGTAGAAAGTATACCACCTATACAGATTCCTTAGCTACCCTTCAACTTCAAACGTTGTCTGAGAGGAGACAAAACATCTGAATTTGCCCTGAAAGCAAGCTCGTCTGTGAGGTTCTCAGCCTGGTTCCCACAAAGTGAGTATCGATCCCACATGACCCTCAGAAGACCACCAAAATTTGACCCTGTTAGATGTATGACCAATGGATTTCAATCCAGTCCCCTACCATTTCTCACCAACCTCCTCAAAGGAACTACGTATTTTTCTTGTCAGTCATTTTTGAAATTTTTCAAAATCCAGTCAAGTGCAATTCTTAATGTGTTCATATTTATTTTCATGTTTTTGATAGTTGAGCGTCTTAAATATAATGTATGTATGTTTGTTTCTCTCATAATGCTATGTTAATGTAAATGTCATGCAATTCAGCCATTGGCTACTATGTGATTTTTTAATTATACAATATACAAGAGTACTCCTTCGATCTAAAGATACCAAATGAAGCAGAGTACAGTGGAAAATTAAGTTGATCTGTATGAGAGGCATACACATGTTGCAGTCAGTTTTAAAAAGAGTAGGATATTATCGTCGTATTTGTTTGATTGGTTGTTTAAAAGGTTGCATGGGTGTTGGTTGAAAATATCAACATTATACGTCATTTACTTGTAGTCATGTTAGCTCAGTCGATAAGGCGTTCGACTATGGTGCGAAAGGTTGCAGGGTCGAACTCTGGCAGTGGTTAGTATGTTCTCTTTAAGCATTGAGCTTGCTTAAAATTCCTTTGGACAAGGAACTTACTCCTAATTATCTTGTTGTAACTCTGGCTCCGAAGGTCAATGGTGGAATGTCTAGGGTGTGCACTTCTTAGCGCTACTTAGCGCTTCTTAGCTGCAAGTCCCTGTGTTGTCGTTTAATGGTTTAGAAATGGAATGACGTGGGCTGTAGTGGTCAACGATAACCTGTAAAGCGTGCTGAGGCTTGTGGATCAAAGTTGTGCCTGTACGTAGCACACTATAAACCACTGCGCTTTTCTTTCTTTCTTTTTTTTTTTTTTTTTTTTTTTTTTTTTTTTTTTTGCTTTTTGCTTTTTATGTAGAAATTTTGAAGTTTGGAGTAGACTTAAAAAGCTCAACCTTGTCTACCAAGTATAAAGACAGTATCTACTGTGTCAGCTATTTACTTGGAATGACATCTATACCGTGTGCAATAAGTAAATCCCCCCCCTTAATACAAGTGTAAACAGTGATAGAAAATCATAGAAACTTATCCATTCCTTAGTTTTGTTGACTATGTGATCTGAAGTTGTTGTCACCATTGCGTTCAAAAACATTTCGGACTCTTTGGACCCAGTGCCGGTCGACAAGCGCCCTCAACGTGGATTGGGGAATAGATTTGTCAGAAGGTGTCAATTCGGTAGGGCGACCTGACCTTTTCCTATTGGTAAACTGTGTTGGTCCTGGTTGCCTTCCCCGCTTCCACCATTTGTTAACCCATCTCTTGCTACGTCCCAATAGCTTTCTAATCTCATTTGAGCTTTAACCTTGTCTTTTAAGTTTAACACAAAGGTCTCTTTCCGCCTTTGTTGACTCCTTTCTAACAAAACAAAACCAAAATGTACAAAACAACGTTGACCTGTATTTTTATTAGCAATATCCGGGATGCAGGTGTGATATAATATGTAAGCAAATTGACCATGATTTCTTATTATTGTTTCATCACTTAAACAGGAGACCAAATGATTTACCAACAGCTGCTTGTGTCCCGACTTACGCGGATACGAACATCATTGAACTTGTTGTGTCAAATCGCAAGCCAGACAATAATGTGTTTTTCCTATCCTATGATTTCCTCACCAATATAAAATTAATAATAATTAATTGCATGGGTGTTGGTTGAAAATATCAACATTATACGTCATTTACTTGTAGTCATGTTAGCTCAGTCGGTAAGGCGTTCGACTATGGTGCGAAAGGTTGCAGGGTCGAACTCTGGCAGTGGTTAGTATGTTCTCTTTTAAAAATTGAGCTTGCTTAAAATTCCTTTGGACAAGGAACTTACTCCTAATTATCTTGTTGTAACTCTGGCTCCGAAGGTCAATGGTGGAATGTCTAGGGTGTGCGCTTCTTAGCGCTACTTAGCGCTTCTTGGCTGCAAGTCCCTGTGTTGTCGTTTAATGGTTTAGAAATGGAATGACGTGGGCTGTAGTGGTCAACGATAACCTGTAAAGCGTGCTGAGGCTTGTGGATCAAAGTTGTGCCTGTACGTAGCTCACTATAAACCACTGCGCTTTTCTTTCTTTTTTTTTTCTTCTTTTTTTGCTTTTTTTTTTTTTTGCTTTTTGCTTTTTATGTAGAAATTTTGAAGTTTGGAGTAGACTTAAAAAGCTCAACCTTGTCTACCAAGTATAAAGACAGTATCTACTGTGTCAGCTATTTACTTGGAATGACATCTATACCGTGTGCAATAAGTAAATCCCCCCTTAATACAAGTGTAAACAGTGATAGAAAATCATAGAAACTTATCCATTCCTTAGTTTTGTTGACTATCTGATCTGAAGTTGTTGTCACCATTGCGTTCAAAAACATTTCGGACTCTTTTGGACCCAGTGCCGGTCGACAAGCGCCCTCAACGTGGATTGGGGAATAGATTTGTCAGAAGGTGTCAATTCGGTAGGGCGACCTGACCTTTTCCTATTGGTAAACTGTGTTGGTCCTGGTTGCCTTCCCCGCTTCCACCATTTGTTAACCCATCTCTTGCTACGTCCCAATAGCTTTCTAATCTCATTTGAGCTTTAACCTTGTCTTTTAAGTTTAACACAAAGTTCTTTTTCCGCCTTTGTTGACTCCTTTCTAACAAAACAAAACCAAAATGTACAAAACAACGTTGACCTGTATTTTTATTAGCAATATCCGGGATGCAGGTGTGATATAATATGTAAGCAAATTGACCATGATTTCTTATTATTGTTTCATCACTTAAACAGGAGACCAAATGATTTACCAACAGCTGCTTGTGTCCCGATTTACGCGGATACGAACATCATTGAACTTGTTGTGTCAAATCGCAAGCCAGACAATAATGTGTTTTTCCTATCCTATGATTTCCTCACCAATATAAAATTAATAATAATGATGATCACTAATCAAAACTCAAACGTAACAGAAAAAGAATGAGAGACAGCGATCAACAATAAATCTGACGACCTGACGCCGACTTGCGTCAGGACCTTATAACGTTTCAAAAGCTTGGTACTTGCAAACCCAAAATCATGAAAGCGTGTCATAAAACATAACAACGCAATGGTTAGCACATTATAAAGAGTAAAGCAAAAATAACTACCACTTTGGATTTGTTTCTATATTTCGATTGTAAAATATTTTTAACATACATCATCTACCAACTCATAGCCTATTCATACCCAGAAGTACCAATCCCACAGATGTTCTGATATATGAGTTATCACACATGAATGGAGAGATTTATGATTTCAAAAGTCGCAAATATCCTTTTACAGGAGCATGGTCGAGCAGAGTTTGATATTCGATATCATCTGCCTGTCGGACCAGAATAGGACAGGCAATTGCAATCGGGCACAATCGGGCATTATAATCAGGCACCCATTATCAAGAAAAAGTGCATTATAATCGAGTACTTGGCATTAACTTGATGTCAACTACAGGTATGAAATCGTTGTCTTTTCTATTGAAGAAATACTTTTTTGAAATAAAGAATAACATCCAAATGGATAGTTATTTTTGGTTAATCTTAAGATACGCTTTAATCTTTAGATACGTGCGTCTTAATCAAGGAAGAGGAAAGTATAGATGAGATGACTTCTGACATCAATGCCATTGTTTTTTGCCTGGCAGTATGGGCGCGCATCATATTTTGTTCAGGGCGCGTGTTTTTAAAACTCCCGCCACATCACAATAAGGCTATTGAACAGTGAAGTGGTTGCATGGGGTTCACTCAATCATATCGATATACCAGTCCCTTTCCTCTGTTGATAAACATTGAGATCAACTCATCTATGGTTTACCTTTTAATCTCTTGTGAGATAATCCAAGGGCAGTAAAATTTACCTAATTGTTTATTTTACGAAGTAATCCAATGATATGAAAGACTATCATATTTCTACATGTAGTAAAATAAAGTTTTCCTATTTGATAAGATTCATATCACACTCTGGAGTGTATTTATATATTATTTGTTACTTATTCTTGTTCCACAAAGTTATTTCAAATGAAAACGCTATGCAAATTATGCTGTCCCAAACCGAACTTAAAACTGGGTTAATTTCATAATAAAATACCCTAAGCTAGGCAATGAGTGACAGGCGTAGAAATGTTACATTTGCGGCGAGATATGCAAACTTATTAAATTTTGATCAAATACTTTATCAAATACGGTAAGTACGAAAAAAATTAAAAGCATTTATGACATTCTTGCATTTGGAAGATATGATGATACACTGGGATCCATATGCCAATCTATAATCCATTGGTACACTTTCTTTAACCCTAATATGCTTAAACTCACCCAGAACATGACGGGGTCAAATTTTAGTCATCATCGCAGAATGAAGGTTGTTGAACGAAGTCATTGAATATGAGGCTATTATTGCTCATACTTGCAGGAAGATTGACTACAGGGGATGCTGTATAAAACCAACAAAGCCTAAAGTATTTTGGTATTTTCTAGAATTAAGGTTAACATATGCAGCATTTGCATTGCAGACTTAAAACATGTAACTTAAGCCCATACAGTTTTACACAATATCAACCGATTAACCGGAGCCTTTTTTTTTTAACCCCGGGTCTCGAAACACCCTTTACGTTGTAATATTATACAAATAAAACTTTAAGATAAAAATAACTTGCGGAAAATCCATTAGTGTAAATTAATCGTACATTAAAAAACCTGACATAAATATTATGATCTACCTCATATCAATTGTTATTTGTTTTGTTTTTGTTAACTAATTGGGTTGCGCTGACGGGATAGCACCATGATAGCTAAACGGTTCCAAAACATAAGTCCCCCCTAAGAATTTTTGGTATAATCCAGAAACAGCTTGATCAATTCTCTTGTTTTAAAGTTTGGAACATAGGCTGATTAGTTATGCATCAAGTGAATGGGGGTTTGTTCTTATCTTTTATCATCTTCACTGAAAAATACAGCCATTTATAAACTTTTCGGCCAAAAAAAAGTTGCACTTTTCAACATAGGCTTTTTATGCATGACTTTTGTTGGTTTCACACCTCTTTCACTTGAAGAAAATTAATCAAAAAGGAATGTTTCTATATTTTTTTATCAAAATAACTTAAGTTAAGATGTTCATAAATTAACTTTTACACATTTCAAACATGTTTTATGGTTCAGTGAGTAATCATATAGCCATTTATGAAATTTTATTCATCAACAAAAATTGCACTTTTCTAAATTTGCTTTTTGTATGCATTAAAAGGCATTGATGTATAGCTAATCAGTCTATGTTCCACACTTTAAAACAAGTGATTTGATCAAGCCGTTTTTGGATTATACTAGAATGTCTTAGGGAGGGACTTACTTTTTTGGAACCGCTTATATCAAACTCTAACTGGAAGCTCTGCAAATACTGGTTTGAAGCTACACCAGCCTTTGTTATAATATGATAATAATATGTTAGAGCAAAACCTTTCATTTATTTATGTGGATAGCTATATATCAAAAATGTAATAATGCATTGAAAATATTTAATAAGTTTGTATATTGTAGTAATTTTCCGAAGGATGTGTTAAAATTAAATACATTAAAATTATTGTTTTAGTGATAAATTGGATAAATCAAAATAATTACTATTAGTGTACCGTTCTTCAGGTTTTATTTTAATAGATGTTCAAAATAGTTCATTACGTGATTGTTTTACATGTCGCAGTATAAATGGTATTAACTGGTTGAACATCTGGTTGGATCTTGTTAAGTTTACTAATTCAAGTAATACAATGGGTAAATAATACCTCGGCTAAGATACTAATAGTGTGATGCGATCAAGCAAAATCAGTCGGAACTCGGAAATATTAAATATTCAGTTTCTTATAGGATGGTAAAAGGCATTTACATATCTGGATTTTACAGAAAACCCCATTGAAATTGAACGACCAGTTCCAAAGATATGAGCAATTAAAGAGTTTCCAAAACAATAGAAAACAAAAGGAAATATTTCCTTTGTATGGCTATATCTCAAAATCAATATTTCCGAGTTCTGACTGACTTTGCTTGATCGCATCACATATGCATTTCTATTACATTCTATTGTATGAATATATTCTCCATATTGGGGAATAAACTAAAAGATATACCAAATAAGAATTCTCTTTCTGTTAAGGGGGTACTACACCCCTGCCCAATTTTATGCCTATTTTTGCGTTTTTCTCAAAAATTATAGCGCATTGGTGACAAGTAAGATATGCATATTATAGGGGCAAGGACTACAACTACTGCACTCGAAATTTTATTTTAGTACAGACAACAGTTGTGGAGTTACAGTCAAAAATGAGGGAAAACCAATATTTGATCAATAAATCAATAACTACTTGCCGTGAGTTGCTGAATTTTCAGTGCAATAGTAGTAGTCTTTGCCCCTATGATATACATATCTTACTTGTCACCAATGCGCTATAATTTTTGAGAAACATGCAAAAATAGGCATAAAATTGGGCATGGGTGTAGTACCCCCTTAAGTATGAGATTATTTAGATGGGGCAAAAAGTTACTGTCTGACATGCATTTCACGCTACCAGTGTGATAATATCGTGTTTCCGTGTGTATCGGCAGCTGTTTTTGTTCTCCTGTCTAGGTGATAAAGCAATAGCCAAAAAGCATAGTCATTATTTGCTGGTAAATAGTCTCACACCTGCATCCCAGGTATTGCTAATAAAAAGGCAGGTCAGCGTTGTTATATCAATTTTGGTATTATTACGTTAACACGTGGTAAATTATTGCTGCCATTCCAAGTAAACAACGTAATGATATGTAGTATGTGTAGATAAAAAAAAAAAGGAGGATTAAATAAGAGTGGAGTGACAATAGATTACGTCATGCATTGTAGCGATTTGATTTGCCGACAAACTATTCATTAAGGATACGATACATGATTTACCGATAAGTGACTCATTTCGGAATGCGATCATGAATTTTGAAGAAAAAAAAAGTTTCCATAGGCTTCGTTGGGATTCGAACCAGCGATTCGGAACTTTCTTTGATTACGCGTCTAGCGCTTTACCGCTCAGCCACGGTGGGAGTTGAGTGGAGGAGTGTAATGATAAATGATAAATCTCATAATGCCATCTTTAGCCTTTTGCCCGGGCCTTTTGTTTATTAAAAAAGACGCGTTTTGTAACGATAGATTAGCCGTTTTATGCATAAAGAGCACGAACGTTTGGGAAAGGTTTCAAACAAATAATAAAGACACTGATGTGATGATGAAATTGCGTAGTCGGGAAATATCTGCGTCGCAATGTTTTGTTTTGGTTTTAGGAATTTGACCTTAAAATTTACGACTTCATGACATTATCATTCGAAATCAACAAAAGATATTTCAACAGTATATGGCCTCATTCTTTCTCTAGAATGTTTTGTACATGTATGTGAAATAGCTTCAACAATGGTTCGCTGCATAATGGTAAAAACAGCCTTGACCTAAAAAAGGGCGAGAGGTACCATATTTACCGATTCAGGCTAAATTTAAAATTTATATAAAACGTTTGTTTTTTGATCGATTACAAAAATTAATTTTTGTCATATAAAGAAATTGTGTCTGGCGTGAATTACACTACAGTTTTTTATTCTTAGGGCTCTTTAACTTCTTCAAATAATTTTTTAAATGATAGAGTGAATCCCCTGGCCCTCTATAATTACGCACAAAAGATCGAGCCCCCTTAAGGTGTACCTTTTATTCAGGACAAAGGGGAGGGGAGGGAAGGAAGATAAAAAGAAAGAAAGGTAGGAGAGAAGGGGGAGAGTAAAGTGTAAGCCTAATAAAGCATAAGTGCAAAGAAAGGAATGAATAAATTAATGTTCTAATTATTATTATAGAAACGAAACACATAACAACATTAGGCAGCCATTCAAAAATGATGCCAAAGCCTTCAGGCGTTACGTATCTAAAACGCCCAGTCAGATGTATTTTATACATGCCAAATACAAGGCACCCAATTCGAAAAACTGGGTGTTGAATGTACATTCTCATGAATATTGATTGGCAATATTTTCCAATATGTTAGCACTCTAATCGGCCACAATAGATGCATAGATGCTGCATATCGTTGGCATATACACTGCATTTTTATACACTACCAGATTCCTATTGCGGCTGCTGGTACTGCTCAGTACCAGGGAAGTACAAGTGTAGTACCAGTATAGTGCCATTTCAGATGGATTGATACTGTGTAGGTCCTCTGTGTGTACCAGTCAGGTACCTTGGCGACGGTGTAACTGTGCAGATGGCCGCAATAAGAATCTAGAAGTGAACTTATACTTTATAGTGTATTCCAAACTTGAACAAATACAGTGGCGTGCGCAGCACATTGAAGTGGCCAGGTTGTTCAGTTCCCCCGAATGGAGTCTGATTAGGAGCACTGCGAGCGGCCTAGCCGCGAAGCCTCATTCACGGTTGGGACCCATGGGTCCGCCTAAGAGCCCCCTGATGGGGTCCAGGGCAAAGCCCCTGGCGATTCCCCCCAAAACAAAAGTGTGGAGCCTGTGCCCCCCCTTGCGCACTGAACAATAGGATTATGTACGAGTACTCATATGAAACCAGAAGGAAATTAATATTCTGGCACAAGCCATTAAAAAGTACTTAGCTTACGTAAAGCAAATCAGCATAATTTTAGTCCAGCTCTATACATTTGTTGGCGTCATGTTTTATTCTTTCATCAATTAAAATTCTGAAAGCAATCTCCTGAGTATATCTGAATTCTGGTTACTTGTTTGGATTGAGACATGTCAATAACAGTGACAACATGCAATATGCTCCAAGCTTCACTTAAATTTACAATAGGTATGGGTTTGATAACCGCAGCAAGGCCGTTATTTACGGCAGGTGACTGCCGAATTACTATGTAGATTTTGCTTAACTGGTAAAATGTTACCTGTCATATTTTCCATTCCATTCTGTTATTGGATGCCATGTGAAAGGGTTCTTATATATATGAAGACCTTCAAGAAATTAAAAACGTAATATCTAATATCTAATATTTCTATATTTCAGGTTGGTCAAAATAAAGTGACACATATCTGAAGCATAGATTTTGGCGTTATCAGTATGGAAGGGCTAAAACGGCATCTCACCTGTTTGGTTGAGGGGGTTTTATGCCTTAATTTTATGAGGCCCAGACATGCCTGAGGTCGTCTTTTAAAGGCAGGACGACCTGTTGGTTTAGATGTTAAAATCCTCCGGTTGTAATTCTATTCTAGCGGAATGTCATAAAGAGTAAAATCAGGAGAATAAATTAGGAATCAGATTTGCATTTTGTATTAAACAGTTCATGTACGCGGAATATTATTGAACTACGACATTTTAATTAAAATTTGGATGTGGCGTGTATGTGCTGATGATATAAAAGGTTATTAAGGTGATGCGCATATCGTATATCGTTCTTAATGGGACATAATGTACACACTTCAAATATTCGACGTAGAACATTTGTTCAACAAGTATTCGTTATTTAATCTATTTTAATAAATTTTTAACGTATAACGAATGAAATGTATGTCGATGGAAAATCAGTTATATGTGATGCTGAATATCTGGTGGAAATATTTTATCGATCAAACCCCAGCAAACACAAAAATGTTGTAAAAACTGTTTAAACAAGTTATATTGTGGGTATTGAGTCATTAGGTAAAAACAATTGTACAACATTAAATGTCGGATTATATAATTATATCGTGAAAATGTTTTAATGTTTTCAAAATGCTATTGTAAACTATTTTTACAAACATTTTTTGCCCAATATTTTGTTAACACTGAAATACCACTATGTTAAAATACTTGCAGTAGGTTATCAAAAAATGTGTTTTAATGTTATGAAAACGTTTTATACCCTTTATATACCCTTTATATAACCCGACATTTAAACGTTTTCTGACAACCTTTTATAACATTTTTGCGAATGAGGTCGAAAACGTTTTGTGTTTAGTTGCTGGAACATTCATTAGAAGTTATAACTTTTATTAAAAATATAACGGGAATAGATTAAATAAGAAAGACATGTTGCATCGAGTATTCAAGGCTTAGATTTGGTTAAACTTACGCCAACGATTCAAGTCACATTTTCCTAGTCACAAATTGAGATAGAAATCGTAAAGATATCGTTGGATAAGTAGGTCATGAAGCACTCCATCTTGCTTGGCTTGATTTCATCAGTGTATTATTGCGTAACGAGATTCCTTAAGTAGATTGACAACTGTCCGACCCATACAAAACATTATCCTTTAGTTGACATAAATTCTGTATTCTCATTGGTCAAACGGCATTGAGATAAAAAGAAAAAAATCTATATATTAATAAATTAATATTTAGGACACAACTCTGCCAGGTAATATTTTCCGTATAACCTGCGTAATCCTAAAACGCAAATGGGTGCGTAACATAACTCCACAATATGCTAATCCGCGCGCAAACTTCACGCGAGAGATGGCTGCACTGTGGACTGTACTGTTATTAAAAAGCCACGGAAGAAATGTGTCTACTTTTCTATATCAAGCTTAATTCTTAATGCGAACAAGTCCGGAGGTAAACGAGTCGAATATAATTCATGTTCACTAAAGGATAAAATCATTCCCCTTGTTTGTTCTCACAAAATACGGGAAAATATCTACTGTCTGGTGCCGTATTCCATTTAGCATTCGACTTCATAGCATACGGCACCACCCAGACCGTAGACATTTTCTCGTATTTCCCTGCTTTAATACTGTCCCGATTGAGAGAAATATCAGAGGTTTATTCATTAGCACTATGCAAACGCTATCAAAATTGAAGCAGGAATAAACTTTTCCATCTTCTGTTGCATAACATTGACTTGTGGTGAAATAAGCAGAAATTCGAAAATGCGAATATAATTGATATTTGTGTTGGGATGTGTGGGGTGTGTGTGTGTGTGTTTTGGTGTGTGGGGTGTGTGGGAGTTTATGTGTATGCTGCATTTGTACTGCACACGTAAGACGTTTTGCGTAACTCCGGGTCTCGGAAGAGCCTATATCCTGTTTGATAATTATAAAAAGCAACATAGCCGGTGGAAAATCCACCAGTGTAATAAATCATAAATTGGGACGCAAACTGAAACACATGTTATGATCTATTATTGTTATAAAGCTTAGATAATGACCCAGTTTTGACGCTGAATGACGCACGTATGTTGTACTACAACCACCAGCTTTTTGTTATAAAACGGCTTGTTGAACCGAAACTTTTATGTTGATGTCAACACAAGTAACACAATGTATTAAATATATTGCACATTTTACAGCTGCAATTAAGCAAACTTTCCTGTGCCCAAACCACCTCACAAAGTGTGCAAACCAGTCCTCGGTTAACATCGCAAAAATAAACAACAAAATACATATTACTGTACCTCTGATTCTACCTCATCAAATAAAAAAATAAGTACTTAATAAATATAGAGTAGGCGAAATGAAATGAAAGGAATAACTTGAAACATGAAATGAAAGGAATAACTCATACTATTGGGCTAAATTTAATTTTAAATATATGTAAATAGCGCCCTCAATTTGCACACAAATATACAGTTTATATAATAAAAAATTATCATAAAAAGACAGAAAAAGATAAAGAATTTAAAAAACAAATGAAAATTAGCTAACATATATATGTGTATATTAGTGTGATAGCTGTTGGTAAAATTACGAAATGTTTTGTTAGAAACATTAATAAATGATCATATCCAATAACCATGCATGTCCACGGATAACCTCACAAAAATATACCAGTTAGGTTGAACTTACGGATTATGGTTGAGTTATGCATAATCTTCAAAAACAGAATAGTTTTTGCATTCTAAACATTTAGTGCTGTCTTCTACTATAACCTCAGGAGTAGTGTAGAGTGACAGCAATCCAAACATAAAGTCATCGAACTAAGAAATAACCTTAAATATACCAGATTTATTGAATTTGTATTTCCCATGAAACTCACGACAGACAACAGAGTCATTTCCCTTGCCTAATTTGAACTGACTGAAATTGAGTTAGTGTCATTTAGCTCGGGTATTTGTTCCTGCTTGATTTGATTACTGATAAATATTCAATTGAGCAGAGATGTTCTTGTTTAAAATTTCATGTCATTTCCCTTGGGACTCAATTTCAATCTAAATGCCGATGAATATGTTAAATGTTCTCGTATGGCCCGGGTGTTCTGTTTATGCATTATTAATGCCCTCCAAAGTTGATTGTATCGACGCATCCGACTGGTCGAGCATGACGCGGAAGACTGCGGCAATATCATTCTTTACCCTAAGAAAGACCGTTATTGGTCAGCTACCTTCGACTTTATTTATAAATACACTCGTGACCATGGGTACGATATACCAAAAACAGCAAGAGTGGCCGAATCCTCATGCTATTGAACACTATACAGAAAAGGATAGGAGACTCAATAAATAAATAAATATCATCAAATTTGAATATTAATTGAATAGCAAAATTATTCACATATTGGATTCTGATTTTGTAATATGTTATCAAAAACAACATTATGACAGTATTTGCAGACGGAAAAAAATATTTATCGACGGAAACGTTTAAAATAATATCAGAAAGTTGAACAAAGTAGACAGTTTTCCTGCACATTCTGGAGTTGTTTACCGCCTTTGCATTCAAATGTACAGGAAGACTACCAACTGTAGTTGAATAATAATATACTGTTTTGGTGAAACTTATCTAAACATTTTTTATTAGTATTATTATCATATTATCTCATATTTCATATTTGGTGTAAAAATGCCTTCAAGCTTCAAACTCATGTTTTCTTAGGATCCCTGTTCGAGATAATCAATCTTGGTTTGCGTAACATACACTGCAAGAACTTTGGCACGTTGCGTAATGATACAATGAAGAAAGAAAAACAGAAAACTTAAACGACGTAACTTTATTATGATATGAATATGATTACTTGGGTGAAAATGATGACGATCGAAATTAAATACTTATGAATGTCCACTCACTCACTCACTCGGTCGACTTCTCTCGGACTCCTACGATGGCTCTCCAGATGTGTCTGTCCTGCTTGCAGCTCCGGATTTCGTTTGGTTCCTGTCCAGTGTCCTCACACAGAAGATCTACATAGGTCTTGCTCGGCCGCCCCACACTTCTTTTGCCGTGACTGGGTCTCCACAACACTAGGTCTGACACCACCTGCCCTGTACTTCTTAAACAGTGACCAGCAAATTGTAGTCTCCTTTTCCTGATTTTATCAGTTACCTTTGGGAGTTCTCCATACAGTTCTTTATTTGTGGTATGTGTCCTCCAGCTCATATCAAGAGCTGATCTAAGTAGCCTGGTGTAACAGCCATCCAACAACTTGCGGATCTTTGTTGTCACTGTCCAAAATCCATTTGAAAATGTAGTATAGCTTCCGTAGACATTGTAGACACTCCCTTGTCTTTCTGACGTGTTTTTGGTTGTACCAGTTCCTATGTATTTCTGTGCCAAACTCCTTATACCACATACATTTGGTACCAAAGGATTGCCATGGGTCTCCTCTAACCAGTGTTACCAACTAAAGTACCTAAAATACTCAGTTGAAAGTCCACATCCCTTGAACAATTTCACAAGAACAAAATAATGTTAAAATCATAGATTTTACTGTATAAACCTGTGGTCGGCTTGACAATCCCCCTTGCCCTCGATATTTCAGTCGGCCTTAGTTAAAAATGTATATCACTGAAAACAGCGCTAAAGATGGATACGATTTTTAACTAGCTTAACTCAAACGAGTGTAAATACGAGTGTTTCAGTATCGCAGACGAAACCCTTAGGTGGATTTGTATACCCTTTATTCGTAAAAGACAATTTCCGAAAGACCTAAAAGTTTGTAGAAATTTGCCTGCTTGATGTAGAACGGGTATGAGGGATAGTGCGAGACGTAATCCTCTCATATGGGTCGGACAAACAAACAAACATGCAGATAGAAGAGTACACTCGGAAGGCCTTTTCCAAATAAACCAACAAGTCTTAGATAACACTACCTGCGGATTATTAAAGGACCACCTCAGGTATGTCTGGGACTCATACAAATAAGGCATAAAACCCCCTTAACCAAACAGGTGAGATGTCGTTTAACATTTTTATACGATCCAACCTATCGAATATCCTATTATGTTTCGGATATTTACTACTGTGGTTTGGTAAATCTATAATATAATTAAATATTGCAAACATATTTAGTTTTCAAAATATCTTGTTTTTAATATCTTGAAGGTCTTGATATTTATAGTAACAATTTTACATAGCAACCAATAACAGAAAAGAAAGGAAATATGACAGATAACATTTCCAAGTTTAACAAAATCTACATAGTAATTCGTCACTCACCTGCCGTAAATAACGGCCTTGCTGCGGTTATCAAACCCATGTATATTGTCAATTTAAGTGAAGCTTGGAGCATATTGCATGTTGTCACTGTTATTGACATGTCTCAATCTAAATAAGTAAATGAGAATCACAAAAACAGGGAGAACGCTTTCAGAACCACTCATTTTGTTTAATTTAATTTATGGAGGAAAGGATAAAACATAAAACATGACGTTAACAAAACATACAAAGGTCTGGACCAAATTTTACTGATTACTTTACGTAAGCAAAATACATTTTGATGAATCAGGATAATTTCTTTTGATTTCATACTCGTACGGTGTAAATGTTTGATTAATACTATCACGAGTGAAGCTTCTTCTATAGCAAACAATTAAATAAAATTGGGAAGCATTTCTCTCACCAGAGGGGCTTTTTTTGATGTACAATGCGTACATCCGCCCTGTTTTAGAGTATGACACCCCACTTCGGCATTCTGGTCTTTGGCAACCAGGTGGCCCAGCTTGAGAAAATTCAGAGACGTGTTTGCAAATACATGTACATTCTTGGTAGAAAGTATACCACCTATGCAGATTCCTTAGCTACCCTCGAACTTCAAACATTGGAGACAAAACATATAAATTTGCCCAGAATGCAAGCACGTCTGTGAGGTTCTCAGCCTTTTCCCCACAAAGTGAGTATCGATTCTTATCGACCACCAAAATTTGACTCTTTTAGATGTATGCCCAATGGATTTTAATCCAGTCACCTACCATTTCTCACCAACCTCCTTAAAGGAACTAAGTATTTTTCTTGTCAGTCATTTTTGATATTGTTCCAAATCCAGTCAAGTGCAATTCTTAATGTGTTCATATTTATTTTCATGTTTTTGATAGTTGAGCGTTTTAAATATAATGTATGTATGTATGTATGTTTCTCTCATAATGCTATGTTAATGTAAATGTCATGCAATTCAGCCATTGGCTACTATGTGATTTTTTAATAAATATACAATATACAATGAATGAACCATTCTTTCCATCTAAAGATACCAAATGAAGCACAGTACAGAGTATGCAGAGGCATACACATGTTGCAGTCACTTTTAAAAAGAGTAGGATATTATCATCGTAAAATAGACTCCATTGTGATATTTTTTATTTGTTTGATTGTTTGGTTGGTTGTGTTAAGTGGTTCCATAGTGTTGGTTGAAAATATCAACATTATACGTCATTTACTTGTAGTCATGTTTAGCTCAATCGATAAGGCGTTCGACTATGGTGCGAAAGGTTGCAGGTTCGAACTCTGGCAGTGGTTAGTACGTTCTCTGTTAAAAATTGAGCTAGCTTAAAATTCCCTTGGACAAGGAACTTACTGCTAATTGTCTAGTCTTGGTGTAACCCGAACGAACCTCGGGGAGCTGATCCCCTTAGCTTCTTAGGGCTTCTTAACTGCAAGTCCCTGTGTTGTCGTTTAATGGAATGATGTGGGTTGTAGTGGTCAACGATAACCTGTAAAGCGTGCTGAGGCTTGTGGATCAAACGTTGTGCCTGTGCGTAGCGCACTATAAATCACTGCGTTGTATTTTTTTTTTTTGTTGTTGTTGTTGTAGATACTGAAAAGTTTGGAGTAGATTGAAAAATCAAAAACTCTCCTCCCAAATATAAAGGTAGTATCTACTCTGTCCGCTATTTAAAGATACTGGGTTGTTTACATGCAATGACAGATTGGAATGCAGCTACACCCAGAGAGGTCTGGGGTTCAAGTCACCGCGCAGAGTTTTTATCAGGTTTATCTGCCTATGCATGTTATGTTTCCACTTGTAATTGCATAGTTTGTGCTAGTGTGCGATGCGTAATTCTTCTTTTTCCTGTATTATAGCTATATTGTACCATGTATTAACGTGACAAAACCAAAATGGACAAAACAATGTTGACCTGTATTTTTCTTAGCAATATCCGGGATGCAGGTGTGATATACTATGTAAGCAAATTGGCCATGATTTCTTATTATTGTTTCATCACTTAAACAGGAGAGCAAATGACTTATCAACAGCTGCTTGTGTCCCGATTTACGCGGATATGAACATCAAGGGGGGTTATGGTTTGTTAAACTTAAACCCAGAACATCTATAATTCAGCAAAACGTCTAGTATTGGCAATTAGATATGAATAGGGTATAGCCTTTGTCAAACTGATACTGGACAAAATTATGGACACAATTTATATAGACACATTCATGGACTGCTAGCTCCCAATTTACCAGCCCAAATGTTGTAGACCTTTTCTGAAGATCACTAACTATTATTCAATGTTGATTGATGTACAACTATATGTAAAATTACTATTCAAATAATACTATTAACATACACCATTGAAATCCATGCTTATTGTTTGTAAGCAATTCACTGATCTGGAAAATTGCTTCTTTTCACTGATCTTTAAGAGCTCATAATGATACCAAATCCATGTTTGCTTCTTATTCCAGAACCACCCATGTGTAAAATGCACCCAATTCTGTTTTGGGGTTAGAGTCTAAATATCAGTCTACAATACATTTGAGGTATACTGCCCAAATAGTGGTCTAAATTTATGTCTATATTTAGTAGTTAATCCCTCATTGTTATTGCCAAACCAATATTTGCTCCTTCAACAAAATGGTAGCTTTTTTCGTTTCTACATGTGTCTCTTTTTCCACATTGCTGGCAATAAATATCAAACAGTCATAATTGGCGGTCATTTCAAATCATCCCAATTCAACGAGGTTTAAGAAAGTTCTCTCTTTGTTAATTGTTGGTTATACATACCTATACAAACTACAATGCCTGGTAACCAACCACTTGAGCAGGATTTAGCCAGAGCTATTAAACATTCTATAGCCATCTTAGGTAGAAGCTTATTATCCACTTCAACACATTATTGATTGGTGTTTGACTTTCAAATTGAGATAGATGTCGCGCCAGCTTGAATCACCGATGAAAACAACCTTCATACACATTTTACACTGTAACTTAGAATACAATTTAGGGAATCTACGGCTCATTTGTGCTGTGCGGTCAAATATTAACAAACCTGAATTTTATCAATTTCAAGTGAAAGAATACATCTTAGTGTTGATAAATATTGAGAAATCTCAAATTCGGGCGTGGACGAATGTGTCTTCCATTCTCTGGCCTTAAAGTGTACATGTAGCTGGAAATAAAAGCCGACAATCAATATAAAATTTTGACCTTTCATATTGAAGATGTACAGTCAAAATTTGACCTCATGATATATTTTGTACTATCACACTCATAGGCATGTAATATTTGCATACTGTCAAACCTGTATAATGATATATTTTATTGGATTAGACTACACTGTATGGCAGGGATTTAGAACTATAAATGTATAATTTGGGTTCACAATAATTTTGAGTTACATGCATTAATTCTTTAAATTGAATAACACTAAAAGGCCTCGACAGAAAGAGAAGAAGAAGAAAGAAAAGAAAGAAGAAGGTATTGAAACTTACTTGGATCACAGGCGATATGAATAACGCGTTTTTTGGCACAACGCACATTCCTCCAGGAAACTGAATGCCAGTTGCCTTTACCCGGTAAAGTTAATTCATCCCAGATAACTGTACTTGAACTGTTACCTTCCCAAGCAAAAATTAACGGATTATTAGATGTATACCCTAGTGAAATGCACATTTCATGCACATAATATTCTTCGATATCATCTGAGCAGACAGATCCCCACGGCTCAGTATTTCTACGTATTTCAAGTCTTCCACGATAAGAGGTTTCAAACTGTTCATTAACGATTCTCCACTGAAAAGAATCTTCTTCTGCGAGGAAAAACAACAAAGTAACAATTAATCAAAACAAAAGTAAAGGTAAAGACATGTGTCAATTATTACACGGCGACAAGGACGACAAAGGCGAAGATGATGATGATAATGATGATGATGATGATGATGATAATGATGCATGATAATAATGATGATGATGATACTGATGACGATGCATGATGATGATGATGATGACGAGAATGATGATGATGATGATGATGATGATGATGATGATGATGACGATAATGATGATGATGATGATGATGATGATGATGATGATGATGATGATGATGATGATGCTGATGATGATGATGGTGGTGATGATGATGATGATGATGATGATGATGATGATGATGATGATGATGCTGATGATGATGATGATGACGATAATGATGATGCTGATGATGATGGTGATGATGATGATGATGATGATGATGATGATGATGATGATGATGATGATAATGAACAGAACAGAAAATTATTTTAATAATTACCGGAATAACATGAAAGATACAAATTATTTGATGAACCACACGACGGCTGCGACCAATTACTAACACCGAAGTCAGAGAGCGATGTATAATACGATCTATAATCAGAGTACGCCAATTCTAAGTGGACTGCACATTGAGAACCATTTAGCAATAGGGATGTTTCCAGTTGATAGCTGTATGAAAGAACTCCATTGTATCCGACAAGTTTACACAAATGATTCATGGTGAAAATTACATCAGGAGCGTCGACGCAAAATTTTAAGCAGCAAACTGTCCCCCATTCTCCATGGTGTTGACGTACTTCCAGTCTGCTGAGATTTTGCGTGGTTGCCGATTCCGATAGTCGTACTTCAAGAGGTATTTCTATGAATCAAAGTAAAGAGCATTGTGAGCATGGGAAGAATAGGAACTAGATGCCACAGTAATGTGTTTTACCAAACACGAATATCTATGCCGGTGACCGCACCTAACCCCCCTTCCCCTATTCACAAACGAAAACTTGGTGAGCACCATGTGAAAGCACTTGTTTTAAGCTTTCATTTGATACAAACGTAATGCTCATAACACTGGACTGGCCCACACTCTCTCTAATACCCTACCAAGCCTTCACTCTCTATTATACCCCCATCAGACCATCACTCTCTCTAAAACACCACCAGACTGGACCACACTCTCTCTTATACCCCATCAGACCCTCACTCTCTCTTATACTCCACCAGACCATCACTCTCTCTGAAACACCACAAGACTGGACTACACTCTCTCTAATACCCCACCAAGTCTTCACTCTCTCTTATACTCCATCAGACACTCACTCGCTCTAAAACATCACCAGACTGACCCATACTCTCTCTAATACCCCACCAAGCCTTCACTCTCTCTTATACTCCACCCATACCGTGGAAACATGACATGTTGCCTCAGGGGATCGACGCTAAGTCAGGTACCGCGTGAGCAAACTCAAAATAGCGATGTCGCCATGTCTGTACGCTGTACTGGCGTCAGCTGAATTCGAGTACGCTTAGAGGGCACAGGCATGGAAAATTCCAATCTGTGTATTAATAATCTAAGACTCCACCAGACACTCACTCGCTCTAAAACACCACTAGACTGGCACGCACTCTCTCTTATACCCTACCAAGCCTTCACTCTCTCTCTTATACCCCATCAGACCCTCACTCTGATGGGGTATAAGACTGAACCACACTCTCTCTAATACTCCACCCCTTAACCAACCACATCCCCTGTCCCATCATGACAACCTTTTGAGGTGGTCCAAGGAACCAAAATCAAAATGCCTACACATTCCCTTTTAAGGGAGTTTTTGTCAAGTGATCAGTTTCCTTGACGTACGATTATAGTATAGTATATTTATTAAAAAACACATTGCAGCCAAATGGCTGAATTACATGGATTTTACAATTTGATTTAAATAGTATAAAAACATCAAATAACATTTTAAAGACACATTTAGAAATTGTAAAAACATCAAATTACATTTAGGATAAATTGCACACGAGAAACATTTAAATATATATAAAAAAAAACCATCAAATATTGCACATTAGAAATACATGTAATTAATAATACCAAACAAAAATTTAGACCATGGGGGATTACACAGAACAGACCAGCTGTTTTAAAAGGGCTAAATTTGGAAGGGGATACATAATGAGCAGACCAGCTGCTTGCAAGAAAATTGGATTTAAATATTTGGGGGAAAAAAATAGATAAAAATGAAAATGAAATAGCTATCACAGACAAAATTGCACTGAGCAGACCAGCTGCTAAAAAGTTTGAACTTTGAATACCTGATAACAGGGGGGGTCAACCAAATTAACACAATATAATATTCAAAAACAAGATAATATTCAAAAACCTGGCAGCAAAATGAGTTGAAAAAATACAATTATACAATTGCACTCAAAAATACCAAATTATTTGTTTAAAAGGTCAGCCATGTATGGCATGGGGCTATCCTGGAATCTTTTTGTTTTGCACTTGAAATTCTTGAATTTTCTCATGTTTCTAAGGGTCATGACAGACCTATACTCAGCCGGCGGGAACCAGGTGGAGAACCTCTCAGAGGTAGTTGTCTTTGTGGCAAAATCTCTGCATATTTTTTCCCTCCGGCTGCGGAGTGGATCCAGCTCAAGATCGGCTAGAGAGATTTGGAGTAAGATATGTACTCCCTGCCTTGGATGTGCTTACAAACACGCTTCTGGATGTTCTCCACCTGGTTCACCTGACTTTGAGTAAGGCCAGCATGCCACAGAGGGGCAGCATATTCCAATACCGGTCTCATGTATCCCTTATATACTGTGAGTAGCTCACTGGGGCTGAACCCTGCTTCTTTCAATTTGCGCATCATAAACATTTTGCGGTTTGCTTTAGTGCACATGCTATCGACTTGGCTATCCCATTTTAAGTCATTTTGGATCATGGCACCCAGTAATTTGACTTTATCAACAACTGCAAGTTGGTGATTTGAAATATGCAGGTCAACCTCAGGAACTTCCCTCCTGCCAAAATACACTTGCAAAGCCTGACACTTAGCTGGGTTCAGCCTCAATTTGTTTTCATCAGCCCAAGTACTCAGAGAATCCAGACTGTCTTGCACGGTGCTGGCTTCACCATAGGCCCTGTTCTCACCAATGGTAAGATCATCCACATACTTCCACACTTTGTGGTTTGGAACATCAAGGCGTCATTGATCATGCCGAGGAAGGAGAGAGGGCCAATGACGGTGCCTTGAGGGACACCACCATTAAGCAAGACCCAGTCTGAATATGTATCTTTGTACTTGACTCTTCAGACCTTTATCATTGCAAACACAGGGAGCTTACAAAATACTACCTATTGCGCTACATTGTGTTAATAGGTCGTACCTATTTTGCTTTTTAAAGCCTTTAGACTTTGACCTCTGGGGATGCGGCTAATATAGAATACATCAAGGGTCATGGGTCATCATTGTATCAAGTAGAGCTGTTTGAAATTTTACACATATTGTTCATTGTAGCCCATGACCTTTGACCTCTGGGGTCGATGTTACTGCAGGAAATATCTAAGGGTCATGGGTCATCATTGTACCAAGCAAGTACCCTGATGGCGATATAGTTCTTGAGCTAAAGCGGTTTTAAAAATTTACACATATTGCCCCCTGTAGCCTGTGACCTTTGACCTCTGGGGTCGTGGCTACCATAACTTACTTCTTGGGGTCATGGGCCACCATGATACTAAGTATGAACCCTGAGGGCGCTATAGTTCTTGGTACACATATTGCCCCCTGTAGTCCATGACCTTTGACCTCTGGGGTCGGGGCCACCCTAGGAAATTTCTAGGGGTCATGGGCCATCATTATACCAACATTTTTCACTGGTTGAACACCAAACAATGTGATGTCTGTTTTCTACAGGAAGTCTATTGCTGTCAAAATGATATTGATACCTGGGAAAAATAATGCAATGGTACCTTTTATAGTAGTACAGGTACAAATCATACTAAAGGTATTTTGATTGGTATTTCTAATAAATTTAATTTACCAACTGATGTTGAAAAAATCTATGCTGATAATGAAGGTAGAATACTTGGTATAAAACTTTCTATTAATGATGTCAATTACAATTTGTGGAATGTGTATGCACCTAATGATATTCCGGATAGAAAATTATTCTTGTGCGTAATATTATTGATAACTACAGTGTAGGGGGTCACACAATTTTGGGTGGTGATTTCAACACTGTCCTGAACCCACTGTTAGACAAAATAGGTGGTAATATTCCAAATCGTGCTTGTTCTGATATTATTAAAGCAATGTTGGATGATTATGAGTTAAATGATATTTGGAGGCTAAGGAATGGTGATAAAAAAGATTCACCTGGGCACAAAAATCTCCTCCAGTTAAGTGCACACTTGACTATTGGTTTATTCCTAATGCTATTGAACACACAGTGAGAAAAATTGATATCATATCTGCACCTAGATCAGACCATTTAGCTGTATTTTTAACTATTTGTCACAATGATATTGTGAAAGGTAATGGTTATTGGAAACTGAACAATACATGGTTACAAAAATGCTGATTATGACCATGGCATTAACAAACTTATTGATGAATGTGTTGTTGATTATGGTGATGTATTGTCCCCTAAACATTTCTGGGACTTATGTAAAACTAAAATCCGGTGTTTTACAATTGATTTTGCAAAAGGCTCACAAAAGCAGAGGATGAGTGCGCTAAAGCAAATTGAATGTAAACTACAAAAGCTTTATGCATCAATCAGACGGATGATGAGAACCTGAAATTGCAGTATAATGCTTGTAAACTGGAGTATGAAGTTATGAACAGTCATTTTATGAAAGGGTTACAAATAAGATCTAAAGAGAAATGGATTGAAGAAGGTGAGAAATGTACTAAATATTTTCTAAATTTGGAGAAAAAAAATGCTTCTAAGAAGTCAATCAACAAACTTCAGTGTAGTAATGGTGTGATGACAACTGATCAATCTGTTATTTTAAATGAAGAGGTTGTCTATTTTTCTGATTTGTTTAAAAGCAAAGTTGATGTGTCTGAAATAGAATTGGATGAGTTTTTTTCGAGATATAATTTTTCCTACTCTAACTAATGAACAGAGTGAAAGCTGTGAGAGTATCTTGACAGCAGAAGAATGTGTAGGCGCGCTCAATTCTATGGCAAAAATAAAAGCCCTGGCTATGATGGTCTCACGTACACCACATTTCGCCATACTACATTTTAGAAACGCTTGCTGTTAGAATAAGAAAAATTTTAATGCTAATTTATTGCACATTCTAGGGAAGCGTGGTTACCTTTTAAAATAACCGAGTGAGAGGGTTTTCAAGAAAATATTTTTCCTGTCAAAACTGAAGCATCCTCTGTATAAAAGAAAATATGAATATTAACTGCACATCACATATAACGATTCGTGATACCCAATTGTGGCACATTTGATGTCGTTTAAATTTTGTTTTGCAAAATTCGCTCTCCGAATTCCGGTTCACATGATCGGTCACATGATCAACTATGTCACTAGGTAACCGAGGAAACAATTCCTATTCTACTCGCGATTTCTCTTCTTTTAGCGACTCTAATTTGTTGTTAATTAATCGGATACGTTCACGAACAAGTTGTTGTTTAGCTTTATCTACGATCTCTCGCGCTTTTACCGTATTTATTGGGCACTTTAACTGTAAACTCCGGGGAGTTATGTGTAATTCCTTACAACTGAAATTGAATACAAGATGATTTCTGTGTCGGGCGATTTTCTTGCCGACTCCTTCCAAATCACGTAGTTGTTTCACGGATTCTTGTCCATAAGTAGTCCTTAAATCACTAAATAGATTCATCAGGTTTGTTGGTAAACATTATAAATGATTTCATTTGAACAAAACCATGTCATCAATTGGGACAATGCTAAGATCTTGTGCAAAGAGTGCGATGCAAATACAAGAAGAATCAAAGAATCCATTTGGATCAGGAGAAGAGGCCCGAACGTCATGAACAGAGACGAGGGGGCCCACTTCCTTAGTCACGTGTATGATCCTCTCCTGGCTGATAAAACACCCTCGTCGGCCGGGATTCGTCCAACCGGAAGTAAGGATCAACTACCATCATTCTGATGATGCCTACCGACCAGGATAGGCGAAACCGTCAATAGTGAGTTACATTTTGGTTTTGTTCAAATGAAATCATTTATAATGTTTACCAACAAACCTGATGAATCTATTTAGTGATGTTTTAAGATATGTTGATAATATTAATTTACCTGGTGTTATGATGTGTATTGATTTTAAAAAGCATTCGACAGTATAGAACGTGACTTTATATTTTATGCGCTCAAAAAATTGAATTTTGGTTCAATGTTCAGAAAATGGATTTCAGTTATTTTTTCCAATACCACTAATTGTATTATTAATAATGGTCACATCTCAAGTTCCTTTGATGTAAATTGTGGCATACGTCAGGGTTGTCCGATTTCGCCTTTGATCTTCGTCCTTAGTGTGGAGTTGCTCGCTTGTAAAATTCGTCAATCCAAGCAAATCCAGGGTATTACTTTACCATTTGAGAACTATGAGCGTAAAGAAATTCGCATCTCTACTTTTGCAGATGATACCACCATTTTTGTAAAAGACCCTGAATGTGTTAAAACGGTTATGGATGTATTTGATAACTTTTCAAGATTATCTGGTCTTTCAGTAAATCATGCCAAAAGTGATGCCGTATGGATTGGGTCCTTGAAAAATAATAATTTCGGCATCGGAAATGTTAACTTGAAATTAGCGCCAAATAACACTGTCAAAATCCTTGGTGTGTATTTCTCCCCAAGTATCTCAATAAATCATTTGTCTTGTAATTGGGAGGATAAAATGAATAAGATCGAGTGTTCAATTCGTGCATGGAAGATGCGAGGCCTATCAATGGTTGGTAGAAACTTGATCGTGAAAACATTGTTGGCTTCACAACTTTCATACATTGCTCCAGTTGTAGACCTTCCTGAGAGAGTTGTAAAGAAATTAAACACTATGTTTTTAAATTTATTTGGAATAGAGTGGAAGCGGTGAAGCGGAATACCATTATTGCAGATTATGAAAGAGGTGGTATAAACATATTTCAGGTTGAGATGTTTTTCAATGCTTTAAAGACATAGGTATGTCAACAAGTTTGGTTTGGGTATGAATGTGTTTAATTGTAATTGTAGCTTCAACCAAATCAACACTGTATGCAAGAATGTTATTGACACCTTTCCTGTTTTTTATAACAACATGTTTAAAGTCTGGTTCAATACTAAATGTACTTCAAATAAAGCTGACATATCTGATTACTACAATCAAATCATTTGGAACAATGATGCTGTAACTGCTAACAAGAAAACACTTTTCTATAGAGACTGGATTGATGCTGGCTTTATTTTTATAAAAGATCTTTTTGATGATGATGGTTTAATCTACTCACTTGAGTATTTTAGGCACCACATTCAGCGCACTGGCAACATTCTTTTTCAGTACTTCGCTCTTTGCAATGCTCTGCCGAATGATTGGAAGAATGCACCAATTCTAGACCAAATTAGGACTGAATCAATTGTCTTTAATGCAGTCCCTATAGAGGCCTGTTCTTCAAAGTTTTTTAGACATGGTTAATAAGACTTATGTCTCACCAAATTACAATTTTGATTGGGAAAAGATTTGGGGTTCAATACCATGTTGTACCAGTGAGGCCAGGCTTATTTCACTTAAATTATTCATAACATTATCCTACAAAAGTTTTATTATGTAAAATGGGGAAAGAAGATACAAATTTGTGCAATACTTGTAATGCTGTTGATCATCCAGAGCACTTCTTTTTTTCATTGTAAAAAGACCACTGCTATTTGGGAATTTGCTAACAGGGTTATTACACAAAGGCTTGGAAAGAACTTTAGGCTTTCTGTTGAAAATGTTTTATTTAATTATCATAATGACATTACCAGTGATCGTTCAAAATATATCAATTATGTTATATGTGTTGGCAAAATGTGCATTGGCAAATTCAGATATGGGGATCATCCTTGTCTTCTGTTCCTCTTTAGGCAGGAACTTCGTATGAGAGGTTTGGTCTGCGATGACTTTAGCTAGTTGATCGCAGATGAACAGTTACTTGGATGACTTCCGTGTCTGTTCTTGGCTCTGTCATTTTGCTTAAATTATTAGTTTGATTTTTTTTATTATATACATGTATGTATGGGCCCCGAGGCTACTTTAGTTCTTGAGCTAGAGGAGTGCAAAGGAAGCGTGAGAAGAAGAAGAAGGAGAAGGAGAAGTTGAAGACTAAACACAACAAATACAATATCTATGCCCCGTTACACGGGCATAGATAATTTTCAGATGGCGGCCAAATGTCCTAATATTTGACGTCGCAATTGGATCAACACATAATCATGTCTCTTAAATCGTGTTACGAGCCGCTTAATGAATCAAGGCCAAAAACACCTTTATCCCAAATCCACTTCAAAATGCACAACAAAACACACTTATTAATTAAGTTAACAATATCTAAGTCTTTAATTACAAGTAAAATATGATTGGTACAATAACAAATCACATAATCACAATTTTTACTACTCAATACTTAACCAGCAGTCTTCTTTTAGGTGATCATAGAGTTCTTGCAATGTTCTGGAAGGCTGATGAATATATACTGATTTAGTATCCTGCAAAAATCACTGCTTAGCGAAGTCCACTGTACACTTGCATTTATAATCCCATGCGTAAAACCTTTGCGTATAAAATCCTCCTTCAGAAATCGTGCTGCTTTCTCCACACTTAACTCCTTGTGCAGCTCTCTAAACATATAACTCCTTGCGCCGTTTGCAGTGGCGTAGATTTCTTTTTGACATTGATATGGAGGGGGTGATGGGCTTGGAATTTTTTTTTGAAGTATAGTAAATCCAGCACTTTTTGGCGACAGTAATAAGTTTATTGAACAAATGCGCGTGAAGCGCGCGAAAAATTTTGCCATTTTGAAGCTAAACTGATGAAATATTGTGCAAAAGTGGGATAAATACGCGCGTAGCGCGGAAATTTTTGCAATTTTAGGGCTAAAATGGCCAAATATAAGCTTAATTTGGTCAGAAACCCATATACAGGTCTCAACTTTGGGGGGATGATTGTATGGACCATCCCCCGGCAAAATATTGGGGGAGGGGGTTATCCCCCATCCCCCCGGGATCTACGCATATGGCCGTTTGCTATCTCCAAACTGGCGCTACTTTCACCTTTCCCTCAATTTCTTCAGGAAACAGGCCTGTGTCGCATGCAGTCCTCTTATTTCCACTTACTTTGACAGATGTGCTGTTTCATAAACCAGACTTCAGCAAGTCGACAGAAGAATATATATTTCTTGGAAGAGGTACGTGCTGTGACGTAAACTAGATCTTCTCCGACACTACTGGCAGGTAGTAGTACATTGACTACATAAAATATTTCTGGTTCGCAATTTCCTTTCTGTAAGCACATTATCTAGCCCAGAATTAAACTACAAACTGTGAAGAATATTATGTTATTCTTCTTATCTTCTTACATACCAAGCATTGGAAAATCCCATTATTTTAATAGGCAATTGCTATTTTACAACACATGATGTAATATTGGAAATTCCCAGATCTTAACTATAACATTAACCTTTCACATTACATCACTTCCTGAGGGGATTCTTATATGATGTCATCATATCCATTTCACAATCTAAGAGACTTTCCCAATTGCAACACACTGTAAAAGGAGATCTACCAAAAAAACGTTGACAACGTAAAGAAATCAGCAAGTTTAAAAAAAACCACCTCGGCTCACTTTTTGAAACTTGGTCCCATTTTGAACACCAACAGCAAATCAGTGTTTTTATTTTATTTCAACAGAATACAGCGTTTCCAACAAGATTACAAGCCTACTTGTTATTCGTTTAATTCAATCATTAATCATGTTAATCATGATTATTATAAAACAAAACACAATAGGATATTGGCTTACCATGCAAGAACAAGATAATAACCTTTCAGGTCGTTCCAGAAAGCTGCACATTAAAGATACCTAACACTTCTGGAAATGTTTTAAATTTATATAAATATGATAAAGTTTAAATCAGTAACTTTTACAAATGGGACCAAGTTTCAAAAAGTGAGCCGAGGTGGTTTTTTTAAACTTGCTGATTTCTTTACGTTGTCAACGTTTTTTTGGTAGATTTCTTTTCTTTTTATGAATGTAGCCAAGCAGCTCCAAGCTTGGAAAGTCATCAGGTTACGAAGTGCACCATAAAACGAATAAAACGAAAAATGGATGTTTGAAGTTGCTATTCTTGATTTATGACAATAAATAATTAAACAAAACTTTATCAGTCGTTTATTTTTAAAACTTGCTCGTCACGCGTGACTGTAATGTTCAGAGGCGTACACAATGACCAATAAACATTTTAATATACTTTAATTATTCAAGGCTACGTAAATAAAAGAAAATGTAAATATGAACAACACACACCCAATGTTGACAATGCCAGAGAGACACACATAGAGTAAATCCGATTTAGGCCTACTTCATGTCGGAACTGGTAAATGCGCATATATTTAAGCCTATACTACGGAAGCGTCTAAATGCCCCAGATAATCGTGTTTAATGTTTGTGGTTCTTTGTAGCCCTGCGGGGCAATCTACTTGGCTATCCGAATTTCGAGGTTTGTGGTTCTTTGTAGCCCTTCGGGGCAACCTAGTTGAATATTCCTATTAAGCGGCGGTTGTCGGCGATCTTTCGTGGTTTGTGGTTTTCATCAAGCCCTGCACTCTATCGGGAGCTAATTTATAGTTTAAGCTTGTTGAATATCCATATTTCGTGGTTTGTGGTTCTTTGTAGCCCTGTGGGGGAATCTAGTTGCATGTCCAAATTTCGCGGTTTGTGGCTCTTTATAGCCCTGCGGGGCAATCTAGTTGGTATCAATATTGAGCGGCAGTTGTTGTTGATCTTTCGCGGTTTGTGGTTCTTTATAATTGATAGGCCTGCGGGCAATCTAATTGGATATCCAAATTTCACGGTTTGTGGCTCTTTGTAGCCCAGCGGGGGCAATATAGTTGAATATCGTGGTTTGTGGTTTTAATTTCCCTCTATCGGGAACTAATTTATAGTCTAAGCTTGTTGGATATCCGTATTTCGTGGTTTGTGATACTTTATAATCGATAGGCCTGCGGGCAATCTAGTCTTTCGCGGTTTGTGGTTCTTTGTAATCTTTCGTGTTTTGTGGTTTTAATTTCCCTCATCAAGTCCTGCTCTCTATCGGGAGCTAATTTGTAGTTTAATCTTGTTGGATATCCATATTTCGTTGTTTGTGGTTCTTTGAAGCCCTGTGGGGCAATAGTTCCATATCCAAATTTCGCGGTTTGTGGATCTACTTGGATATCAATATTGAGCGGCAGTTGTTGGCGATCTTTCGCGATTTGTTGTCTTAATTTGTTGGATATCCATATTTTGCGGTTTGTGGTTCTTTATAATCAATAGGCCTGCGGGCAATCTGGTTGGATATCCAAATTTCGCGGTTTGTAGTTCTTTGTAGCCCTGCGGGGCAATCTAGTTGGATACCCCTATTAAGCGGCGGTTGTCGGCGATCTTTCGTGGTTTGTGATTTTAATTCCCCTTATTAAGTCCTGCCCTGTATCGGGAGCTTAATTTACAGTTTAAGCTTGTTGGATATCCATATTTCGTGGAGTGTGATTCTTTGTAGCCCTGCGAGACAATGTAGTTGGATATCCAAATTTCAAGGTTTGTGGTTCTTTATAGCCCTGTGGGGAAATCTAGTTGGATATCAATATTCAGCGGCAGTTGTTGGCGATCTTTAGCGGTTTGTGATTTTAATTTATAATATTTATATCAAATATAATTTCAGTCTGAGCTGTGCACAGAGCCACTGATGACGAAGATGCCATGCCATGATAGTCAGGCATGGTGATAGCATCTGGATGGTGAAAGTAGGCCCTAGGCCTAGGACTAAATGTGAATAAAAAATCAAACATGTTTGTTTGAGGAAAAAAAATATAATATCACAATAGCAATGGATGTTCGAAATGGTGTTATTCTTGATTTACGACAATAAATTGATTGGTAAAACATTAAAAAAAAGTGGTGGGAAGTTTCGAACTTGAGCAAAAATTCATGAATTAGAAGTCCATAGCCTCAACCACTTCGCCACGGGGACGTCCCGTTAATACGCTGTGTGAAAGTGGAGTATTTATTAATATGGATATATGCTGTGGTCCGGAAAGAACAAAAGAATTGTGAAAAACTTGATTTTTTTTGGCGAACGGGGTCCAGAATTTGTATGTAGGGTATCCAGGAAAATGCCTGGGTATATTTGAAAGTGAATCTGAAAAATTAGTGCGACAGTGACAGCCATGTATGTCTGTAGCAGTGACGAAAGATTGTGGATATCAGTATGATTTGCCACTAATTTTGGCTATGAAATACCGCGTGAAACAAAGCAAGAATGTTTGTTTATTATCAAACAATCGGATTGACTGTAAGATTGGTGTAACTTTTTGAAATAAAGAGTTGTTAAAATATGACACTTTGGACAGTAAATACGATTTAGCATGGTTTTAGATATATTTTGTACCCAGCGAAAAATATAATAGAACAATAGCGTTTTGTTCCGTGTAAATATAGTCTCGCGGCGCATCTGTTTATTCTTCTTTATCAGTCGTTTTTTTTTAAACTTGCTGGTCATGCTACCGCTTGACTCTAATTCCCAGCTATCCAAAAGTAGAAATGATTCAATTTGTTGTTGCCCAACTTGATGTATACATGAGAGGGGATTCCCTAAAATATCTCATGAAATAGATTTTAATTGTAAACAAAGCTAAATAATCAAATTAAATTACTCAGATCACATCACAATCATCACTCCGCAGTGAGTCACTCCGCAGGTATATTCTAGCGGTACCTCTTTTCTAATCATAAATAACATACCGCTTGTCACTGAAATTCCAATGTACATAGTAACTGGATTCCTTGTTTGTAACTTTTGTTACCAGTGTGTTGTTATTTTTTGAGAAGAATGCAAAAATAGTCACAAATTTATCAAGGGGTGTAGGTACGGACTATTCAATGGAGACGTTAACAAACAAAAACCATGCGTTATAATTATAAAATGGCGGAATGGTGTATCTTAGGTCGAATATTGTTTGTGACCACTGACCCGACTCCGAGGACCCGACATTGCTCCTATGCACTTTCACCCTGCTGATACATCTCGGATGTTAATTCATCTAGCGGCAAAGATAGCGGGGCAACTTGTCCCACCCCACTCGTCGGTACGTCTAGCCGTCTCTTGCACGCAAACACTACGCATATAGGCCTATACATGATCATCATTTGCTCGTTAGTATTAGAAGCTTACCTTGCGGAACTAATAGGCCTATACGGTACTATCCCGTGCTCGTTAGTATTAGTGACACACCTTGTGGACGTCGAACTATACGGTACAATTAGTATTAGTGACTTTATTGCGGACGTCGAAATAATATACGGTACCATCCCGTGCTCGTTAGTATTAGTGACTTACCTAGCGGACGTCGAAATAATATACGGTACCATCCCGTGCTCGTTAATGTTTGTGACTTACCTTGCGGACGTCGAACTAATATAAGGTACCATCCTGTGTTTGTTAGTATTAGTGACTTACCTTATGGACGTCGAAATAATATACGGTACCATCCCTTGCTCGTTAATGTTAGTGACTTACCTTGCGGACGTCGAACTAATATAAGGTACCATCCTGTGTTTGTTTGTATTCGTAGCTTACCTTCTGGATTACTTTGGGCTGCACTCAATTGCAAACAATGCCACCAAACAATTAATAGCGTCATCATCTGCGACATACATGTTATAGTTGTCATCTTTGAAAATCTGTTTTGCTGATTTCGCGATTATATTGTTTTATTGTCTTACGATTTGAGAAATACAACCGAGGTTTACATTGCATTGGTTTTGATTAAAAATAATCTGTAAAACAAACGCATCTTCTGTGCATTAAAACTAAAAACCTATCCGAAGTCGAACCTTTTATTAAGCAGATGGTATATGATATAACAAATACAAAATAAGTATCCTCACATATATCTATTTTGCTTTTTTTTTTGTTCTTCGACGGCGACTATTTCTATATCGAATTAACTCTATCTCATACATGCTCATCTGTGAGGAAGCAGTTCGTTAAGTCATGTGTGTGGACACACAAAGAATGACCTTGTAATGAATAGGGTATAAAGGTTTGCTCTCCACAACTTTTTGTTTAACTCTTTTGTTTAAAAATATCTTTCTGAGAATTTTTTGAAGAGTAATTGTTTTGAAATATCAGTATTACGCCTAAATGCTCATCAGTAAGTGACAGCACTAATTGCAACAACAACAACACCAGGGTACTTGGATAGATCTACCACTTCATAGCGAACGGAATTGAAAATGTCATTATTGCAAAATACACATGATTGCTGATGAAGTGTCAATGACAGGGTACTTGTACAAATCTATCACTTCGTTGCAAGTGGAATTGATATTGTAAATCCACGTGATTTATTGTTGAAATGACAGCACTCACTGTAACAACAACGCCGTGGTAATTGGGTACGGATGGTGTGCGTTACTAATTTACTAAATTCCAGGATTTCCCTTTGTCGGTCGTGTACTTGAGTGAAGTTAACGCTCACAAAATTATAAAACAAACAGACACAATACACGCATAGTGTACATGGAAAACACTGTGACAATACGTAGTGTATTGTCATGGTGAAGACCGTGCTTGTAAGAGTATGCTGTATGCTAGCATACCGGTACGTATGGTCACGGTGTATCCCGTTGTCAAAATACCACGTACTTTAGTACAGTAATAGCGCCCTCTGTTGGTCATAATTCACTTTAAAACGTATTTTCAACGTAGTGAAGAAATATTTTAGGTAATATAACACTATAGAATATAAAAACTAGTATTTTTAGAAGTTACATTTAAAGCTCGTTACATTAAGGTTACTCAAGGTTTTAACATTAAGGTTATTTTTGTTTTAAATTAGAGACAGCCCGTCACCCTTAAGGTTACTCATTGTTGTTTGTTGATGCTGGGTCCCAGTATCAACCAAAAACATCAAGGCCGCAGGGCCGGCAGGCCCGAGAATTCTGTTTTATTTACGGACAGCTCGTCACCCATTTCATAGGCCTACTTTTACATTTTTTTTAAACTCTTTACCCCATAATTTCCCTCATTCTTCAGGCCCTACCCTCTATCGGGGGCTAATTTATAGTTTAAGCTTGTTTGTTATTGTTTTTGGAGCAACATTGTTTCTTTATAAGCCTGCGGCGCAACATTGAACAATATTGTCTTAGCAATATTGTCTTAGCAATATTGTCTTTTGAGATAACGACCCGTAGCCACCCCCAGCCAGCCCCATACCTCATTTTGATTTTTAACATATAAATATTCTGCTTTTTATATTCTATGGGGTCGCATATTACCTCAAATATTTCTTCACTACGTTGAAAATACGTAATTATGACCAACAGAGGGCGTTATTACTGTACTAATGTACGTGGTATTTTGACAACGGTATACACCGTGACCATACGTATGCTAGCATACATCATACTCTTACAAGCACGGTCTTCACCGTGACAATACACTTCGTATTGTCACAGTGTTTTCCATGTACATACGTGAGGATCAGGTGAACATACAGTTGTGCCCGTATACGTTGCAATACTTGCCCGTTACGTATCAATCGAGGCCAATCTTCGTAGACACTACGCACTTCATCAACTTCACGCAAGATCTTAATAGGTCTTCGTCCCCATTTCTAGAACATACCAAAGCTGGCCACCAGTCCCTTTTGCAAAACCACTGACTCCCATAGTTATTTGCACCCGACATCGTGTCATCCTCCTCATACCTTTGGTAGTATTATCTACAGTCAGGCATTACGAATAAGGACTGCGCTGCGCACTGCGCAGATCAGCAACCAATCACGCCACACCTTTGCCCTGACCGCAGACGCAATTCAGTCTTTTTATTTCGGTCTTTAATTATAGTCCTCATAGTTGCTGCGATTGTTTTGTTTTTTTGTTTTTTTTTTGAAGCTGCAATTTTCCGCTCAAATAATCGCTCTTTTTCTTAGCTTCTTCGACGTTACCTATTCAATAACACTTCTTGTAGGACGGTATATTATAGGACTAGACACATTATTAAAGCGCGTACTACCACTTGACCAAATATAGAGAAATGCAATAATAGGGAAGATAAACAGATCGAAGGAAAGAATGTCAATCTAACAAATTAAGTGACAAATTCAACTCTCAGTATTTGGGTCAAGAGAAAGGCAATCCTTAATCCAGTCGAAACTGTCACATAGGCGTTGATGTCTGACTCGTATATCAACACCATTTATTGTAAGTGACTAAGGGACGCACCATTAGATTATCAGGGGGGCATGGGAGTTAGGGTCAGGCAGAATTTTTTTTTCGGCGGCGAAGTATTTATTTTTCAATTTCAATGTATACTTTTATACAAAGTTGGGTGGGGGATTTTTTTTTTTACTCATCAGTGAGGCAATTTTTTTCGTCTCACTAGTGGGCAAAGTTTTTTTTCGTCTCACTAGTGGGCGAAGTTTTTTTTTTCAAAAATTCCCATCCCCCCCCCCTGGAAATCTAATGGTGCGCCCCTAAGTGTGGGTGTAAGCATACTGCGCCAAAAAAGTATCCTTACAGTTGCGAAAAATCCTAGTTTTAAAACTAAAGCATATTTTTTTTTAATAGATTGGGATTTTTTTCCAAGTGTAAGGATACTTTTTCGCGCAGTATATTTATGCATGTAGAATGTAGATGTATGTGTGGAGTGTGCGTTTGCTTGGTGTTCTTTCCGAGGAAATCGTATTGTAATCAACATTCCTTCCGAGGTCCTCCTACTACAAAGAGGGGTGTACCACTCTACCTATAACACTCGTATTTACCTTCAAATGACTAAAGCTAATCGTATTCATCTTTAGCACGCATGTTAGTGTTATTTTAAGTTCATCATATCCATCTTTAGTGATGCAAATGTTAACTAACCCAACACCTTTAAATATCGGGAGTAAGTGTGTTGTTAAAGCCCGCCACAGGTCTCTACAGTAAAATCCATGATTTTGATATTTTTTCTTATGAAATTATTCTCAAGGACATGGACTTTCAACTGTGTGTTACTTGGGTAATATATGAAATAGAACAGTGTAAAGGGGTGTGGCCTTGAAATCTGAGGGCGGCTGGTACAACCCCCTCCCCCTTAGTAGCAAAGCCTGCAACCAAACGCACGTCAAGACAAGGGAGTTTGCTCTGTACTAAATTGTGACGTGTCATGTCAAAAGGAGACACTTTTGGGCAGGATCGTAAATGGAGAATAGCCAAAAATCTGCCCGGGGTGACTTTTTCACAATTTGGGTTTGTTGCGAATTTGTGATGTAATTAATGTTAAAAATATTGTCTGGTAGTTTCAGACCGGAATATAACTGGCGTCTTGTATTTTTTGAAACATTTTTCAAGGTAATTCCTACTCTCAACATTGTCAATAATATTTTTAAAGGCCGATATCTCAATTTCCAAATTTATAATACTATAACTTACGAACTCAATATTTTCGCTTAGGAATTTCCAATTTCATTGGGGAAAACGGCGTTGTGGAGCAAAATATCTCTATACTTAAGATATGTAAAAACCTCAAAATTGATAACCTGCCCAAAGGTGTCTCCTTTTGACATGACACGTCACAATTATACTAAAGCTACTGAGCCATACTTAATTTTTAATTGTTTTTGTTACTACTCGTATACATGAAATGAATGTTACTCGATAGTAAATATTCATAATTATTTTAATTTCGCTCTCATTTTCACCCAAGGAATCATATTCATATCATAATAAAGTTACTTTTTATTACTGATTGTTATCGACGTCGTTTAACTTTTCTGTTTTTCTTTCTTCATTGTATCATTACGCAACGTGCCCAAGTTCTTGCAGTGTACTTTACGCAAACCAAGATTGATTCTCTCGAACAGGGATCCTAAGAAAACGTGAGCTTGAAGGTATTTTTTACACCAAATATGAAATATGAGATAATATGATATTATATTGTACTATGAAATGGTTTAGATAAGTTTCACCGAAACAGTATATTCTGGCAGAGCCAAATTAAGCATTTTTATAGTGACATTCAACTGCAGTTAAATAAATTGCTCATGTTTTGGCTTAAGGAAAACCTACAGGCATTTTTTGAAAGCGAGATTTTAATATGAAAATTATGATACAAAAGCAAAGTAAAGATAACAAAGTATTATACTATAAAATAATATCGTAATTTGTACATGACCTTAATTAAATCAAAGTATATTTATGATCAACAATTATCATGGCAGAAGAAACGAACAAACAAAACATATTGATTATTTATTACAGAGCGCAGCAAGTGTGGTTGTTTCCCGTTCAAACGTGGTTTTTTGTACTTTATTTTATTGCTTATTAAGGGCACATCTGCTGGGTAACACTGTTCTTTGAACTTCTTTTCCATTATTTGTCTTTATTTGTGTTTAAATATAACTTATTATCATTAGCGCACAGAAAGTACATGTAGGATCGCAAGCTAATTATATCACATTGGATGACTGGAGGTCGGCAAAAATGTACGTGGATGTGCCATTATAGTCTGGAATGTCTGGACTCTACCGCAGCGCAATGCGATGCTGGTTGGGACATGTGAAACATTGCAAATACGCCAAAATATCAGGTTTGAACAAAATTACCAAAAATCATTCTAAAAGATCGTACATTGACTCTAAAGCTATTTTTGCCAAAGCTCACTACCATTCGCAAGATGCTGTGAACTACCAAATCACAGTTTAAAATAGTTGCTAACCTTAAAGCACGCACTAGCTCCTTGACAAAATATAAAGAATACAATAATGACAAATAAACAAATCGAAGAAAAGAATGTCAATCCATCAAATCAAGTGACAAATTCAACTCTTAGTATTTGAGTCAAGAGAAAGCCTCATTTCAAATATTGAGTTTTGGTTTTGGTCACGTGGTTTCCTATTATCCAGCCTAAGCTCTTGACTCACAAGATTATTGATATCTTTGTTTCTACCTTTTGTTAGAAACTTAAAATTTGTAGGAAGGGGATTCGATTTTTATTTCAGTTTCTAATATAAAAATGGTGTGAAGAAGAAAATGACTTAGTTTGTTACCTGATCTAAGTATACAAAAGAAATGTTTAAATTTCGCAGTGCAATATTCACGAGGAGAGAAATCGAGCAAGTCAATCTGCATTGAAATCTATATACATTGCTTTTGAAAATCCAATAAACTATAGCTAATTTAGCTGTGAAAAAATACAGACCATCGAAATATTTGCATTCGACATTACAAAAGGGGTGACTCATGTGTTATAAACAAAATCGATTCATCTCCTTATCACATGGATACGACAATCGATGACTTCCGATATAAGCTACTGACTTTTATTGAAGCAATTTTTACTGGAAAAAATTGAAGATAGAGGGGAAAGAGAGTGTGTGGAGGAGGAGGAGAGGTAAGGGGAGGAAGAAAGAGCAACAGATGGGAGAGAGCATTGGAAGTAGAAAGGGAATGATGGGGAGAGGAGAACTCGACATAGAGCAGATATCGAATGTAGGTGAGGCGAGGAGTGGGAGAAGGAGACACTCAGGGAAAAGGAGATTATATAAGTGGGGAGAGGGGAGCCTCGGGTAAGAGGTGTGGGTTGTGCTTACCGGGGAAAATAGACTTATTCATAATCAATTCATCTCCATATGCATCGCTTTGTTTCATACAAACAAACAAAGCCCCCCCCCCCCACCCCTCAATATACGCGCGTGAAGAACTCAGGGTGTAAATATACGGTGACATGAAATTTGCCACCTACGACAGCCTTATCTGAAGTAAGAATTAGATTTCAATTGCATCCCCCGCGGGGATAGATATCTGATAAGAAGCATATTATGTTAGCACAATATAGGCCATTATGGTTATATAGGCTACCCTATACTAGCTTATACTGTGTCTTCCCAGCATAATAGTGTTATGATTGCAGACCAGATCTGCTCTACTTTTTAATCCCTTGATTTTTGGTTTTTGAACAAAAGAGAAACCAAACCTAATAATTTGAAAATTGTACATGCATTGTAAGATAACTATTTTTTGAAAATAAATCTGGAAAATCTGATATACGTAATAACAATTACACCACAAAACTTGAGTGCCGAGATTTATGCTGGTATAGGTGAAACGTCAAAGGGTATAAGGTGTGCAAGGGATCGTGCCTGTGTATCGTTGCTACGTGCAAAATCATGTACTTTTGCATGTTCCAATTTAATTTGGGTGCATGCCAAGGTACACGTATTGGACTTGTTGCATGTGGTAGGAATGTGTCAGCTATCGGCTATCGTGATTCTAAATACTGCGTGTGATTTTTAAAGAATCTTTATTTTTACCATTATTTACCAGACACTGCACCGACCATGATATCACTCTTTCTTCAGTATTACTCTACAAGCTTGATTTATATTTTCACTTTCAAAGTGGTTGCATTAACAATATATTGGTGGAATAGGCATCGACGAGGACTAAGTTGTCTACCTCCTGGCCCATTTGCATGGCCTGTACTTGGATCACTGGCGTCTATTGCTGTCAAGTTATACCGCTCTGGTCTGCAACTACCGGTTTTTCTCCAACGAATGGGTCGTCAGTTTGGTCCGATTTTCGCAGTAAATATATGCGGTGTTAATATTATTGTGTTAGGGGATTATGCTACGATTAAAGAGGCCTTTCAGCATCCAAACTTGAGTAACCGACCAACGATTAACTCTATTGCCACAGAAATGTTAGCAGGTGGTAAGCTTATTTAACTTGACTTAAATTTTAACTTACAGTTTTAAAAAATCATATAAGTAGCGCCGTTTTGTATGAACTCTATCTGGCTATACAGTAAGAGAATTGAGGTACCAGTTATGTTTACGCCTGTATATCCTAAACAAAGATAAATAGCTCTGATTTAAGGCCTTATTTGTTGCACTTTCGTGTTCTAATCAACAACGTGATAATCAATGAAGGCACGGCGCTAGTTTTCTTGTTCGAGAAAGCTTTGGGTACAAATCAATAGGGCATGCAATGGAGCAAACTGCAACTTTTGAATTTACATCATCCGTAAGTTTTTGGATCGTCGTGTCTTTATTTATTGAACAATATCAACGAATGAAGTCTTTTTCCACTTTTTGCGGCAATTCGTCGATTTTGCCCCCCCCTGAATTCACTTTTCCCCCCCATGCCCCCGAAAAAAATTCCTGGTGCCGCCACTGGTTCTTGACGTTAATTATATTAGAGATTTGGGGGAGGCGTCCAAGTCTGTGAGAGGATGTTCTTGACGTAGCTTTGTCAAGCAATTCACACAAACAATTCACATAATAATTGAAACTGTTGCAAATTTGAAAAATCATTTTATCCACTACTAATCTATCTATCTTCTATCTTGCGGACGCATCCGAGAAAGAGTTTACAATTCTTTTCCAGGAATCTCTATCAGCCATCAGATTTGGGAGGTCATTAATTTCTTGATTGACGTCCTTGCCACACAGTCGATGTAGTTGAATGGTCTTCTTCCTCTACATGTTCGTGGAAGCCTCATACAGATGACATCTGAAATTATTTGGTCTTTTGCACGGTAGCAGTGGCCTGCAAATCTGGCTCGCCGTTGAGCAACGATGGAGGACACCTGTGGAACACCATCATAGATCTCTGCTTTATCCACTACTATTTTTTGGACTTTTATTGAGTTTATTAATTTTCTGAAATGAATGGTTATAAAATGAATTCTGTTTCCATTAGAGGTGGATTAACCTCTATTTTCCATAATTTGACAGACCTTATCTAAAAGCTCAGCATTTCAGATTGACATTGTATGTAGCAAGTCAAAATAATTTTATGTGCTTGAAACATAATTAAAACGTTCATAATTGTATAATACTTTCAAAATTGTGTAGGACTATGTAAAACAAAAAGGTTCCAAAATATGTATTAAAACTATTTATCTCGTTTATTACAGGTATTGGCGCCGCGTCAGGAGAAATTTGGAAGCGACAACGTAACTTTACACTTGCTACATTTCGTAATCTTAGTCGCCAAGCTTCTTTTGAGTCTATGATAATCACCGAATGTCAGGAACTCGTCAAGGAAATCTCTCGTCATGCCAATGATGCCTTCAGTCCCGAGATAATGTTTACAAAAGCAACAGCTAATGTGATTTGCTCGTTTGTATTTGGAAGGCGCTACAATTATACGGATGAGGAGTTTCAATTTTTACTGAAATCTATCTACAGGATTGAACAACAAATGCGAGGAATAGGTACTTTTATACCAATTTTCCGATATTTACCCACCAGAGGAAAGCTCCAATTAGGTAAAGACCTAACAGCACTATTACAATTCATGGATAATATAATCGAGGAACACAAAGTTACTTTCGACCCAGAAAATCTTCAAGATTACATCGATATATTTATGAAAGAAATGCAATCTTCTGGAGATGGTTTACTTACTAATAGGAACCTTCGAGGGACAATTACTCTTCTATTCTTTGCAGGTGTTGAATCAACGTCAAACCAAATGAGATGGGCTATTTACTGTATGCTAAGATACCCGGATGTACAAATTGCCGTGCAAGCAGAATTAAACAATGTTATTGGTCGCGAACGCATGCCTATCATGTCAGACAAGGACTCTCTTCCGCTCACCATGGCCACTCTTCTAGAGATCCAAAGATTCGGAAGTACCTCACGATTTGCACCCTTGCACGTAGCATCTTGTGATGCTGAATTATGTGGGTATCGTATACCTAAAGGATCTATATTGTTGTCTAACCTATGGGCCGTGCATCATGATCCCAAAATATGGAATGATACAGAAGAATTCAAACCAGAAAGATTTCTAAATCGAGATGGGAAAGTAACACGACAAGCGGAGTTGATTCCATTTAGCATTGGTAAATATCAGAAACCTTTGAAATATATTATATTAACATCATGAGCGATATGTGTAGGGGTGTGTAGGGTGTGTGTGTCTGCTTTATGTGTCTTTCTGTCTGTCTGTCTGTCTGCCTGGCTATGCGTTTCGCCGCACTTCGACGATATCCACAGGTTGTATCAAAAATTTATAAAATTCAGTTTTAGTTTTAGTTTTACTTGGTCGTCATGGTAATTTCTTTAGCTACTAAATAAGCTTCATATCATTAGCTACTACATGAGCTTCATTTCAATAATTTCGGATTTATATAGCGCCTTTTTCCAGCTAGATCTTGAAGGACTCAAAGCGCTGTAATTTCACTGCCATGGTGAATCATCAGTCAGATCGCATCATCTTGGCCAGTAGCAGCCGAACCTGGTGCAGACCTATCCGCACTTAGATTGTAATATCCACCAATTAATCTGTATTCTATGTTCTCATCTGCAGGTCGTCGAATATGTCCAGGAGAGTCCATGGCCAAGATACAAATCTTCATCTTCTTTACCCATCTACTACATCGATTTACTCTCATCTATCCCGATGGGGCCGACCCGTTACGAAGCGTCGATGGGGCAAAACCCATACCAGATTTTCTGGCTACGGCAAATCTTCGCTCCTGATGTCAATATAATCATTAAGATTGCGATAACATAATAATATTCTAAAGAGCCCAAAATTGGCATGACATAGGCCAAGTACATTCTTAAGGGGTCTTTCACCCGCCTTTGTTATAACAATGTAGAATGTAGATGTATGTGGGGGTGCGTTTGCATGGTATAGTTTCCGTGGACATTGTATTGTAATCAAAGAGGATTGATATAACGTTGAGAAGCAATGGATTACGTAACGCAATGTTCCTTTGTGCCAATTTGATTTACCGACAAGCTATTCATCGAGATGTACCTTTTGTTCAGGACAAAAGGGTTCCGCCATTAAATAGGTAACTGACCTGACAACTTATTTTAAATAAGTGATCAAAAGAAAGTCATGTGAAAGTGCTCACTTGAGCGTGAGGTACCTTTTGTTCTCATACACCCCTCGTGTGTGATTTATTCTTCACCAGCACACAAAAGCACACTTTACCGTCGATGTATAGTTATTTACCACCCACCTTAATTTAGGCGCCTCATTTAAATAAATTGAATAGAATTGCTGGTTGATTACCCGTAACAACGTGGCGTGGCTGCCAGGTATGTAGGTCCATATCTATCTCTGTCACTTTCTATTAAATAACTATTTCGCAGTATATGTTGTTATCATGGTTATAGGCCTATTCAATAAAGTCAAATGGGTTTCTTAATATGACAAATACCCATTTTAAAAGCCAGGGGCAAGTGAGGGAGTGAAGGAGGGGTCGATAGGTGAAATTAGGAGAAGCGGTTGGGCGATCGAGATTGGAGGGGAGGGGAGGAAGACAAAAAGAAAAAGAAAGGAATAAGGAGAAGGGGAAAGAGGGAGAAGGAGTGCGATGGAGTGATAGGCCCCTAAAGTGTAGGTATAAGAAAGAATGCAGAGAAAGAAATATATAAAGAAAATAGTAGTTATTATTAGAGAAACTAAACATATAGCAGCACTATGCAGCCATTCAATGAAGCCAAAACCTTTATGCGTTATGTAATTAAAACACCCAGTCAGATGTATTTCACATCTGCCAAACACAAATCACCCAATTTCGAAAACTGGGCGTTGAATGCACACTCTCATATATATTGATTGGCAACATTTTCCAATATGTCAGCTCTCTAATCGGACACAACAGAACAATAAACCGTATAGTGCGTTGATTGTATCCAACACGTTGATTGTATTCCGAGGACCTCTTACGATGAAGGGGGTGTACCAAATTCCCTAAGGTTTTCCATTTCGGTATACATAACACTCGTATTTACACGTAAATGACTATTATCGTATTCATCTTTATCGCTCATTTTAGTGTTATTTTAAGCTAATCGTATCTAGCGCTCTCATTTTAGTGATAAATATTTTGACTAATCCAACGCCTTCAAATATCGGGGGTAAGGGTGTTGTCAAAGCCCACTCTACAGGTCTCTACAGTAAAATCCATGGTTTTAACATTGTTTTGCTCTTGTGAAATTGTTCTAAAGGACATGAACTTTCAACTGTGTTTTTTTTGGGGGGGGGGTATTTTAGGTACTTATTTTGGTATCACTGGTTAGAGGAGACCCATAACGATCCTTTGGTACCAAATATATGAAATATAATAGTATAATGGATTTGGCCTAGAAATACATACTTTAGTAGCAAAGCGTGTAAGTAAGACAAGGGAGTTTACACAATGTCTACAACATTTTTTTCAAAATTTCTTTATACTCGTATTCATGAAATGAATGTTACTCGAAAGTGAATATTAATAATTATTTTAATTTCGATCGTCATCATTTTCACCCAAGGAATCATCATCATATCATCATAAAGTTACATTACTGCTGTAATTTTTATCGACGACGTCGCTTAACTTTTCTGTTTTTCTTTATTGTATCATTACGCAACGTGCCAAAGTTCTTGCAGTGTACATTACGCAAACCAAGATGGGTTATCTCGAACAGGGATCCTAAGAAAACATGAGTTTGAAGCTTGAAGGCATTTTGACACTAAATATGAAATATGAGATATTATAAAAATGGTTTAGATAAGTTTCACCGAAAAAGTATATTCTGGCAGAGCCAAATTAAGCATTTTCATAGTGATATCCAACTGCTGTTAAATAAATTGCTCATGTTTTGGCTAAAGGGAAACCTTCGGGCATTTTGTGAAAGCGAAAATTTAATATGAAAATTATGAAATGAAAGCAAAGTAAAGAGAACAAAGTAAATATTATATGCTATAATATTTGCACAATTTCGGTTGGATAGATTTTTTCCGGTAATTACAATTTACAACTGTCATTTCATTACGTATATGTTTTATTAATATTTGATGTAGTCTGTAAAATAATATCGTAATTTGTACGTGACCTTAATTACATCAAAGTAAATTTATGATCAATTATTATCATGGTAGAGGAAAGGAACAAAAAAAATACACATTGGTTATTTATTACAGAGCACATCTGGTGGGTAACACTCGAGGGTAACACTGTTCTTTCCCTTTAAGTCTTTCGTTTCTCTCTTTAATTAAATCACATTGGGTGACTGGGGGTCGGCAAAAAAGTATGTGGATATGCCATTATAGTCAGGAATGTTGTCCTTTTGTCCTTTTACTACGGTATATAACAAGACCTAAGGCCACAATTAACTTTTCTCGGTGTAAAATTTGCATTTGCACACTTTCATTGCGTTAACATGTGCAAAAGGCGAGCAAGGGGAGTTTGTAAGCAGCCATTTTGAGCATGAGTGCTGGGATACCATCAGGTCCGAAAGACATGATGGCGTCTAGCTTGTACTTAAGGCCTTTGAAGAGCCTTCCACCTAAGCGTGAGATCTTGCTCTTTTTTACATCTCTCATTCCACCACTCAGGATGGTTTACAAAAGAACCGACTGTTTTTCAGGGAATATGTGACGTGTCATGTCAAAAGTAGACACTTTTGGCAGGTTATCAATTTTGAGGTTGTTATATATATATATCTTAAATTAAGAGATATTTTGCTCCACTACGCCGTTTTCCCCAATGAAATCGGACATTCCTAAGCGAAGATATTGAGTTCGTAAGTTATGGTATTATAAAATTGGAAGTTGAGATATCGGCCTTTCAAAAAATTATTGACTGTGTTGAGAGTAGGAATTACCTTGAAAAACATCTCAAAAAATACAAGATGCCAGTTATATTCCGGTCTGAAACTATCAGACAATATTTTTAACATTAACAACATTACAAATTTGCAGCAAACCCAAATTGTGAAAAAATCACTCCCGGGCAGAATTTTGGCTATTTCTCCATTTACTATCCTGCCCAAAAGTGTCTCCTTTTGACATGACACGTCAAATATATGTATGGACATATTATTATGTTGAATAGTGATGATAAAACAGGCTACATCTGGATCATCCCTGGTCATTTCAAGGAGATTCTCCAAATTAGATTATCCAGGGGCACATTAAAATATACCTGTACATACAGGGTGTCCCAAAAAGAAGAGGCCCCTCATTGCGCCCTCTTTTTCTCCTATTTTTGAAAAGTTTATCAAATATATGTTTGTATGTAAAGAAACCTTGAGTCATTAGCTTTAATAAACCAATGCTCTTTTAAAGAAATGTACCCGTTTTTCACTCTGTCCACGGAGAAGGTTCGGCTTCTTCAAAGATTGAAAAGAAGTACACAATATCAAACATTCCTCAATTATAACTTTATGAAATAACTTTATTTATGGAATGAGCTTTACCGGTGGGTTTATGTGCAATGGATTTTGTTAATAGTGTCATTAATTTGTGGGTAAAATGGATGCCGAATGGGACTTCTTTTACTTTACTTGCTATTACTTATTTTTTCTTGGTTATTTATGCCTTTTTGTTTTATTATGTTTCTAATTTTCTTACCTTGTTGTTTCTTGCTTTCTTTTTTATTTACAACATAAGTCATTTCTCTATTTAGGATAAAAATTAGACCTAAAAGGCTGTTTGGTTTGTCTTTGGTTCTTCTGAAGTGAGTTTACTGTGCTGCTCTGCCCTCTACCTGGTTGCCTCCTTGGCGAATACAGGTTTCAGCCCTGGTCCTCATTGCATCAATTGCGTTGTGTACCATCCTTGTGCGCCGTGTATACTTGAATTTTCCCACAAAGGAAAAAAATCAAGTGGTGTGAGGTCTGGTGATCGTGCAGGCCACTCCACAGCATGAGCGATCCCAACCACTTTGTTTGCTATCCGTGGACAGAGTGAAAAACTGGTACTTTTATTCAAAAGGGCATATCTTCAAAACTTTTCAGAAATAGGAGAAAAAGAGGGCGCAATGAGGGGCCTCTTTTTTGGGACACCCTGTATTACGACTGAGCAATACACCAAACTTGCATAAAGCGTCCATGTTACCAGCATTGGACACTTTTGAGAACAAACTGCCCACATACTCCCAAATCTATGCAATTTATCTCTGCTGTGTGCCCATCTGGCCATCGATATACCAAAATCGCCGATAAAGCATCCCAAAAGGATGTTAAAAGGGCATTTCGTGATCCACAGCCTCATCCCCCACTTTTCTCAAAAACAAAAATAGATTTTTATACCACTGGAAACCTCTGGTTACATAATGTCTATGTACAAAATATTTCTTACAGATTAATTCGTTTAGCAAAAATATCGCCAATTTTGAATTATGCTCTGGTATACCAGAAGGAAATTACAACAATTTTTAATCGGGCTGTATCAAAATGATTGACCAATGTGGTTATGTACAATTCGGTCACCTCCAACTGCAACACCATAAGATCCATCTAATTTGTAGATTAATGCTATGAAAGGCCATAAATTAGATTATTCAGGGGCACATTAAAATATACCTGTACATACAGGGTGTCCCAAAAAAGAGGCCCCTCATTGTGCCCTCTTTTTCTCCTATTTTTGAAAAGTTGATCAAATATATGTTTGTATGTAAAGAAACCTTGAGTCATTAGCTTTAATAAACCAATGCTCTTTTAAAGAAATGTACCCGTTTTTCACTCTGTCCACGGAGAAGGTTCGGCTTCTTCAAAGATTGAAAAGAAGTACACAATATCAAACATTCCTCAATTATAACTTTATGAAATAACTTTATTTATGGAATGAGCTTTACCGGTGGGTTTATGTGCAATGGATTTTGTTAATAGTGTCATTAATTTGTGGGTAAAATGGATGCCGAATGGGACTTCTTTTGCTTTACTTGCTATTACTTATTTTTTCTTGGTTATTTATGCCTTTTTGTTTTATTATGTTTCTAATTTTCTTACCTTGTTGTTTCTTGCTTTCTTTTTTATTTACAACATAAGTCATTTCTCTATTTAGGATAAAAAGTAGACCTAAAAGGCTGTTTGGTTTGTCTTTGGTTCTTCTGAAGTGAGTTTACTGTGCTGCTCTGCCCTCTACCTGGTTGCCTCCTTGGCGAATACAGGTTTCAGCCCTGGTCCTCATTGCATCAATTGCGTTGTGTACCATCCTTGTGCGCCGTATACTTGAATTTTCCCACAAAGGAAAAAAATCAAGTGGTGTGAGGTCTGGTGATCGTGCAGGCCACTCCACAGCATGAGCGATCCCAACCACTTTGTTTGCTATCCGTGGACAGAGTGAAAAACGGGTACTTTTATTCAAAAGGGCATATCTTCAAAACTTTTCAGAAATAGGAGAAAAAGAGGGCGCAATGAGGGGCCTCTTTTTTGGGACACCCTGTATTACGACTGAGCAATACACCAAACTTGCATAAAGCGTCCATGTTACCAGCATTGGACACTTTTGAGAACAAACTGCCCACATACTCCCAAATCTATGCAATTTATCTCTGCTGTGTGCCCATCTGGCCATCGATATACCAAAATCGCCGATAAAGCATCCCAAAAGGATGTTAAAAGGGCATTTCGTTATCCACAGCCTCATCCCCCACTTTTCTCAACAACAAAAATAGATTTTTATACCACTGGAAACCTCTGGTTACATAATGTCTGTGTACAAAATATTTCTTACAGATTAATTCGTTTAGCAAAAATATCGCCAATTTTGAATTATGCTCTGGTATACCAGAAGGAAATTACAACAATTTTTAATCGGGCTGTATCAAAATGATTGACCAATGTGGTTATGTACAATTCGGTCACCTCCAACTGCAACATATAAGATCCATCTAATTTGTAGATTAATGTTATGAAAGGCCATAAATCCACTATACAATCTAGAAATTCCAAGATGATTCAGTGTTTTATAATGAAAGACAGAGATAAAAAGTCTATTTCGCGTCTCACATCTGGGCAAGGCGCGCTGGGATTGGTTGCCGACCTGCGCAGTACGGCATTTTCTGTCTAGTTGTCAGAATTTTAGACGCGAATTAGTCTTTTTGTCTCTGTCTTTCATTATATTCCTCTTCATCTTTTTTTCAGTTTTCGAACAGGTGAAGTAACTCTTCTGCCGAATTTCTCGTCATTTCTATGCTTTAGCCCGTTGATATGATATACTTTGATACAATTAACAATAATAATTTTGTGCTACTGCTAGTGCAAATCATCTGGCTACACCACTGTCTCTAACCTTAATCCTTTAAATCCAGCAATAACCTTAAAGCATTGGAATTATAACCACTCGAATTTGTTTTAAGTAAATCCATTCTGAATTATTGCGTCGTTTAACAACCATCATTCAACACTCCAAAATAGGAAGACAAAACCTGCTCAAATTCCCTCATCTATCATGTACGGTTACGCACGGTTGTTTGATGGGATCATTTATTAGTTTTTCAAACAAAACATCATGTACAACCAAATTTTAGGCCTAAACAGCTAAATGTGATATCATGCTAATGTATACGGATGCTTTTGAGTCATTCTCAACTTTGATTTCCCCTCTTTTACAAAATTATTCCCTTTAATAGCATTTTTAATTGGTGGCGCTATTTAGTTACTGGAAATTACTCTTTCAAGCTTTTAATAATGATAATTCCTTTTATTGTTTGATGAAATATGTTTATGAAATTTCCTTGTTGCTTGTTTCACCTATTCCAGATGTTTTAATGGCAGTATTAATCACCTATCCCTGGCAAATAAACATATATGCAGGCCTGCAAATATGATTTAGGATAAATAGCGCCATCTATAGTTTGCATTTAGTTAATAATGAAGCCAATTATATATACATCAAACAACCGTGTACGGAGGGTAATTCTAATTGGGTATTTCCAAGAAGGGGAGATACCAGAGCTCACTCGGATCAGTTACAACACCATGTTATAGCATTACTAGCTCAATAAGTGCCTACTTTGATGATGGAAAAACGTCGTCTGCTATCTGAAACCCAATGCAATATTATGAATTGCGAGATATTTTCATACCTTTCCAACGGAGTTCTATTTAAATCTTATTTTTCAACACCACGGGGCTGTTTTTAGTTAAAGTATAACCGACCATGTGGTACTGTACAGTTTTTTACACGGAAGAGCAGATCCGCATTAACGCGCCATTATTGTCAAAGCGTCTAAACAGGCGTACCGCTATACTGCATTGCGTGGTTATCGCGTATATATCGCTCTCCAAGCACAACAATTCATGTGTCTTGTAATGCTTTCGTTACGCGTGGCATAATATTTGCCCGCTACATTCTTTCTGTTACAGCGTTTCATTTTCGCCGTTTAGAAAAGCGTTAAGCGTACTATGGCAAGTCAACATTCATAAAAGTATGTATTTCAGTAATGCACATTGATTTAGAACTGTTTAGCGCCTCGTGTAGATTGGCCCACCAGTGCCGCCGAGAGCCATTACGGGCCCGGTGGCAATGTGAACGCACGGGCCCCTTTGAGTGCAGAACTTCATAAGTATGTGCGTGTATGTTGGGGGGGGGGAGTAGCAGTGGTGTAAATTTCTTTGTGACGTGGGGGAGGGAGGTTGGTGTAAAATCCTTGAACATATGTTGAAGCGTTGCGAAAGTACCATGTTTAGCTGCAAATAATCAAATATGAACATTGAAAGTTGCATTTTGCTCTTAGATTAAGTTCCTCTTAATAACTACCACGCGAAGTGCAAAGATTATGCTAATTTTAAGCCAATTTGAAGCTAAAATGATCCAAGTATGAACGGTTGAATTGGACAAATGCGCGCGAAGCGCGCGAAAATATGCAATGACAGCATAAAGCCGAATAGCTGTTCCAATGCCATTTGCGGGATATATCAATTGTTTCGGAACATGCAAGTATTGCATACAATTCGTTTACATTCACTTCTATAATATACATTTCAAATGAGTGCTCACGAATGTTCTAAATTTTTAGTAGGACCAATGGTATGGTACCAAGATTTTCAAACGCCGTTTACTCAGAACAGCAATTTTGCGTATTCGGCACTCTGCTGTGTTCATAACGATATGTAAGTTGCCGTAGTATGTTTATGAAATTGGAGAGCGTTTCAGTCACCCAATGTGTGCAAAAAAATCCTGAAAAGTGGACTAATGTACCTGACGGCTGACCACAATCAATTTTAAGTAAATCTATAGCGGTTTTCTAGGAGCAGCGCTACCAGTAAGTATATGGGCCTTGAATGCAAACCACTACGAATGCATTTAAGCGGAGGGATTGATTTCGCAGCATTATGTATTTAATATGTTGATATCTTATTGCGAATTAGTGGTGACGAGTGTTAAGGTTAATAGTAATATTTAAATTAAGTATTACTATTAAATGAACAATTACTTAAACAATGAAACAAATAAATTAACAATTACATTGCTAATATAAGAAATAAATACTTATGAATAACTAAATTAACAAATACGTTTAACTTAATTGGCAATTTAATTATTAAAAGAATTAAATTAACAATTCAATTAAAAATAATATCTTCCAGCGCACACAACCCAAAACGGAATAGACTGCCTCTTCCAAATGTATTGGATTCATTTGAAATCACTATGATTTGAAAACGTTATCGTGAGGCTGCGATCACATAGAAGTATACGGTATACGGTATTTGCTATACGAAATACACTCATTCGATCAGGCTGAGTTCATATAGGAGTATACTATGTGAACTCAGCCTGATTGAATGAGCGTATTTCGTATAGCGATTAGCGAGTATAGGCATGATAGGTCAGTTTACCAATTTTCTTCGTCTAATCAAATGCTTGTAACTTTACTTCTTGAGGTCACATTGCATTCAATGAGGTGTCATAATGTGCAGAATTAGATAGTGCATCTATTTAAAAAAAATGAATTTACCCACTTATGGTTTACTTTTAAAATTAGGACGGTATACGCTGCACTAAAATCGAACACGCACGATTCCCACTTATTCCCACTATACTACTATACGCAGGTATACGGCCTTTTCGAATAGTGCCCTCTTATGTGACCCGGTACTATGAAATTACCTTGCTCGATTTAAGCTATACGCGTGCACCTGCAAAACGTGCACCGTATACCCAAATAGTATACTTCTATGTGATCGTAGCCTTATGTGACCCGGTACTATGAAATTGCCGTGCTCGATTTAAGCTATACGCTATCAATTGAAAGGGAATAGCTGGCGTTGCATTTGAATATGGAAGTCGATCACCTGACCGCATAATTATCATAATAGCCACTGTCATGATCGGTCAATACCTTTGAAAAAGGCATACATGGTGATGAAACTTGTTAGTCCGTGTATTATCATAAATCGTTCAACTACCAGGATTAGCTACCAGTTTACGCTTTGCCAAATGCTAATCTATTCCGTGATGATAAATTGGATAGGTTCTGCATATAAGCTTCCGTGATTGACATTGGTCAGTGAAAGTTAATTTAAATGTAGAATTAACTTCTTAGACATCATACCTGTAATATGTGTGATGTGCCCTGAGTAATTTAATTTGATTATCTTTGTTTACAATTAAAATCTATTTCATGAGATATTTTAGGGATTCCCCTCTCAGCAAATTGAATGGATAGCTGGAAATTCCCTTTTTCAGTGTGTTGCACAATTGCAAAGTCCCCTGAGACTGTAAAATGAAAATGATGTCATGGAATTCCCCTAAGGAAGTGATGTAATGAGAAAGGTTAATGTTATAGTTAAGGCTTGGGAATTCCCAAGATCACATTTGGCTATTAATACTTGGGATTTCCCAGTGCTTGATACATAAGAAAACGTAAACACAATTCTTCACAGTTTATAGTGTTGATCTGGGCTAGCTAGCTAATGTGCTTACTATACAGTCCAATTCCTTCAAAGAAAGGAAATTGCAAACCAGACTTATTTTATGTAGTCAAAGTACGACTGCTTGCCAGTGTTGTCGGAGAAGATCTAGAATACGTCAAAGAACGTACTTCTTCCAAGAAAGGAATATATATTCTTCTGTCGACTTGCTGAAGTCTGGTTTATGCATAGATCATCTAAATATGATGATCTATGGTTTTTTTATTCAACGCAACTGTCAATATAAGTGGGGACAACTGCATCGCAGTCCTGCTTCCTGAAGATATTGTGTGAAAGGTGGAAATAGCACAAATGTTGGAGAAAGCAACGCAAGGAGTTAAGTTTGGAGAAAGCAGCGCAAGGATTTAGACGTTTGGAGAACGGCGCAAGGAGATAGGAGTTTGGAGAAAGCAACGCCATTTTTGTGTGAGGATTTTATTCGCAAGGATATTTGTCAATGCAAGTGTACAAAGGACTTCGCTGATTTTCGCAGGGCAAGCGAATAAGGATATACAACAGCTGTCCAGAACATTGCAGGAACTCTTTATGATCACCAAGAAGAAGAATGCTGGCTAAGTACTAAATAGTTAAAGAGTGATAATATTTGATTATTGTGTATGTGCATTAATTGTTGTCATATATTGTACCAATCATAACTTGCTTTCAATTAAAGACTTAGATTTTGTTAGCTTAATCAAACAGTGTATTTGTGTTGTGCATTCATTTGAGTTCGGGTAAAAGGTGATTTTGGCCTTGAGTCAAGTACGACTCGTAACATCTGTATTAATAATGTCACTGAACTCGGAGAAGTATAATGGCATCCTAAATCAAAACGCAGCATGTAATATGTTATTTACTTGTAGATACTGTATTTTTACTTTGGTGACAGACTGATTCAAAAACACTTGCCTTCCAAATCAAGACACAGCATCTGATATGTTATTTACTTGTAGATGCTGTATTTTTACTTTGGTGACAGACTGATTCAAAAACACTTACCTTCCAAATTAAAACACAGCATCTGCTATGTTTTTTTACTTGTAGATGCTGTATTTTTACTTTGGTGACAGACTGATTCAAAAACACTTACCTTCCAAATCAAAACACATTATCTGATATGTTATTTACTTGTAGATACTGTATTTTTACTTTGATGGCAGACTGATTAAAAAACACTTACCTTCCAAATCAAAACACAGCATCTGCTATGTTATTTACTTGTAGATACTGTATTTTTACTTTGGGGACAGACTGATTCAAAAACACTTGCCTTCCAAATCAAGACACAGCATCTGATATGTTATTTACTTGTAGATACTGTATTTTTACTTTGGTGACAAACTGAATCAAAAATACTTACCTTCCAAATCAAACACAGCATCTGCTATGTTATTTACTTGTAGATACTGTATTTTTACTTTGATGACAGACTGATTCAAAAACACTTGCCTTCCAAATCAAAACACTTGGTGACAAGTGCTTAGTTTAATAGTAATATTTAAATTAAGTATATACTATTAAGTGAACAATTACTTAAACAATGAAGCAAATATATTAACAATTACATTGCTAATATAAGAAATAAATACTTATGAATAACTAAATTAACAAATACGTTTAACTTAATTGGCAATTTAATTAAATTGACATTCAATTTCAATTAAGAATAATATCTTCCCGCACACACAAACCAAAACGGAATAGACTGCCTCTTCCAAATGTATTGGATTCATTTGAAATCACTATGAAAGACGTTCTCGTTACAGATGAATTGAAAGTGTATATCTAGCGTTGCATTTGAATATCGAAATCGATCACCTGTCGCTTAATTATCATAATAGCCACTGTCATGATCGATCAATACCTTTAAAAAAAGCATATATGTGATGCGATCAAGCAAAATCAGTCGGAACTCGGAAATATTAAATTTTCAGTTTCTTACAAAATAGTAAAAAGCATTTACAAAGCTACATTTTGCAGGAAACTCCAATGAATTTGAAAAACCAGTTCCAAAAATATGAGCAATTACAGAGTTTCCAAAACAATAGGAAAGAAAAGGAAATATTACCTTTGTTTGGCTATATCTCAAAATCAATATTTGCGAGTTCCGACTGATTTTGCTTGATCGCATCACATATGGTGATGGAACTTAATGTTAGTCCGTGTATTATCATAAATCGTTCAACTACCCGGGTTGGCTACCTGTTTACGTTTTGCCAAATGCTAATCTATTCCGTGCTGATATATTGGATAGATTCTGCATAAAAGCCCCTTTGATTGACATTGGTCAATGAAAGTTAATTTAAATGTAGAATTAACTTCTTAGACGTCATACCTGTAATCTGTATTAATAATGTCACTGAACTCGGAGAAGTATATGGCACCTTAAATCAAACCGCAGCATGTAATATGGTATTTACTTGTAGATACTGTATTTTTACTTTGCTGACAGACTGATATAAAAACACTTACCTTCCCAATCAAAACACAGCATCTGCTATGCTATTTACTTGTAGATACTGTATTTTTACTTTGGTGACAGACTGATTCAAAAACACGAGCCTTCCAAATCAAAACACAGCATCTGATATGTTATTTACTTGTAGATACTGTATTTTGACTTTGCTGACAGACTGATTCAAAAACACTTACCTTCCCAATCAAAACACAGCATCTGCTATGCTATTTACTTGTAGATACTGTATTTTTACTTTGGTGACAGACTGATTCAAAAACACGAGCCTTCCAAATCAAAACACAGCATCTGATATGTTATTTACTTGTAGATACTGTATTTTGACTTTGCTGACAGACTGATTCAAAAACACTTGCCTTCCAAATCAAAACACAGCATGTGATATGTTATTTACTTGTAGATACTGTATTTTGACTTTGCTGACAGACTGATTCAAAAACACTTGCCTTCCAAATCAAAACACAGCATGTGATATGTTATTTACTTGTAGATACTGTATTTTGACTTTGCTGACAGACTGATTCAAAAACACTTGCCTTCCAAATCAAAACACAGCATCTGCTATGTTATTTACTTGTAGATACTGTATTTTTATTTTGGTGACAGACTGATTCAAAAACACTTACCTTTCAAATCAAAGCACAGCATCTGATTTGTTATTTACTTGTAGATACTGAATTTTTACTCTGGTGATAGACTGATTCAAAAACACTTACCTTCCGTATCAAAACACAGCATCTGCTATGTTATTTACTTGTAGATCCTGTATTTTTACTCTGGTGAGGACTGATTCAAAACACTTGCCTTCCAAATCACAACACAGCATCTCCTATGTTATTTACTTGTAGATACTGTATTTTTACTTTGGTAACAGACTGATTCAAAAACACTTACCTTCCAAATCAAAAGACAGCATCTGCTATGTTATTTACTTTTAGATACTGTATTTTTACTTTAAATGTTCTAACAAGTTAGCAATAACTTCGCGTATATCAACTTGTCAATGCTCTTAAAATTAGCTTTGTGTTTTAACGTTGTTAACGATGGTATTGATAGACGAAATTAAAGTATCAATTTATTATAATGAAACCAAACTAATGTATGTGCGAATTGTTGAGCCAGGAATTCCCATCCCACTTAACTCGTCTCTGTTACCTGGTTGAAACTCTTTTTACCTATATGTACGCACTCTGATGCAAAGATCCCTAAGGATTTACAAAATACGTTTCACAGTCTTGATGGTTTAAACAGTTAGATACTATACTCAAATGGTTTTGAGTAGTTTTGGTTATGCGAGTTGCAGTTAATAAAGTGAGTTTTGTACAACTTATGATGTCCCAACTTTCATCATCACGACACAGTGTAGGCTATTTTGGTTAACAATTATCCTGAAAGTTATTTGGTCATTTTTATTACGATTACCTTGTTCATTTGCTGTTTGTGTTTGTTCGATCACTTATTTGCGCTTGTTTGTTCGTCCATATGTTTGCGTTGTGTACTTCAGCTTAGGACTGCAACATTGATCTGAAACATGACTTGGACCGAAATCTTTAAACATATCAACAGTTTTGTCAAAGCCAACATCTTTGGGATACTCTGCATTTACACTTTATATTCATGGTTTCTATTATTTAATTTCTCTCAATCTCGAGGGCAAATTCAAGAATTATCATGAGCATACATTCTATTTTTGTAGACTTGATATAAGTACTCTGTGCCTTGAAGTCACACTGTTCAAGGCGCCAATAGTCACCCGTTTGCTCGCAACTTGATGCTCTTTTTAATCATATATAGCAAAATTCATTTGAAAGTTTGAACTCTCTTGAGCGATAAAAGAATTGCCGAATTTAACATGGTTAAACTGCGGTAGTATTTCTGTAATATAATACGTAGCATTTCAATTTATCGTATTAGTAATTTTAAAACTCAAAGATGGTTTCAGGCAAAAAGAATTCGTGGATCAAAATACTCTCGCTGTATACGAGGGTCATTCGAAAAGTACTGTTTCAACTCACATTCGTTCTGTAAATGGTATATTCCTAGTCTGCATTCATTTACATTGGAGTGTCACCAACAAATGAGGCCATACTTATAGATAATTGATACCACAAACTTGTGTATAGATGATCTCAGAACCAACCCAAGATTTGATGTAACGGAAATGGAACACAACCAATGGAAATGTATACATACAAATACATATTACTGAAGCAAAACATCAAAAGTACAAGGAAAGTAAAAGATTGTTACAGGTTTTTGTTAGTGGCCTGTCATCCTTTTTACTGGAATATATAACGACATTTCACTTCACGGCATAGAAATCAGGCAATACTAACTGTCTGTGTAAAACCACTTGTTAAAAGTTTGTCTACTACCTCAAAGTTTAAAGTAATCAGACATTAGAATACCTTTGAAATTGCTACTTTCCACGGGCTTCCATTTACATATGTAGAGACATGTACGTCGATACAGAACTTTTTGAATGATCCTTGTATTATCAACATCACCTTTAATATGAAAATCAAGTAAATTTACTAATGGTACACGTGGGTGCACATTTATTAGAGATAGACGCACCACACATCTACGAAGGTGATTATTCCCCATTCCAGAAAAACACATCAATTTTTCTTAGTTTTATAAATAATATGAAGATGATTATTGGTGATATAGCTCTAATCATTTCGATACTACCTGTTCAAACAATCGTTTGAAATAAGCAAGAATTTTATATAAATTCCAACGTAGATTGACGTGAGTGACAAGTAGTCATTTTATTACAAATTCTTGCAGTGTGTCACATTGTTGCTTGTCATTTTGTGACATGGTATCTAGTTTCTCACAATAATCTTGATTGTGCATAATATATTATGATGCCCACAGCTGTAGATATTGATACCCTTTATATGTCTCTCTGTTTGCTGTTATGTGGGCATTGGTTCTTTGCTGTCACTTTACATCAATACAGAATACCAAGCCTCTTTTAGTTTGTAATAACGTTTCCTTAAATTCATTAAAATAAATAAAGTGTGTAAATCATATCAGCATGCCTTAAATACAGCCATGTAAGTAATACCGTATAGTATAAAGCGTATTATATGTGACAGAAAACTTGAAAACTAAAGGCAATGCACATCGTCAATTAGTTGTTTAAATGTTTGTTTTTTTGTTTGTTTGTTTGTTTGTTTGTTTGTTTGTTTTTTAACTCTAACAGCAACGATTCTGGGAAACAGAGATATTTTGAGCCAATACTTAAGAAACTCTTGCACATTCAGGTTCAAAAAGTAGATAGACCTCCTCGCCAATAAACTGTCAAAAGGTCTATGATGTGGACTGTGAACATGTAATATTGCATGTAGCATATCTTCCTCCTTGGTCCTTTTTCTTCCAATTAATTTGCATTCGTATACTTGGCAGCGTGATCACTTTCTACTTTGGTTTCTACTTGTAGAAATATATTTTGCATGATAGAATGTGACACACGCAATCATGTTAATTGACCCAATTAGGGGATGTGTTTAGATGCCGAAGCACGTAAATAGGGATACCTTGCAGCAAGCGTAATCTTCAAAGTGAGGCAACATTAAGTAGAACCTTTCAGATTTAAGTGTGTTGCGTACGGGCCCTGCATACGGGTTGTTATCTTTTCTTTGCATGTGATAAAACTAGGTGTACATGCCGATCGGCATACCGATATTCTCATACAGTTTAAAATTAGGATGGTTATATATGAAGGATAAGGAAGTGAAGAATAATTTTAATCAAGTAGTGTTACTTTATTTCTTTTTACTTGCAATAATCCATCAATAGCATGCTCAGTCATATCCTAATCACAACCCTAATCATAATCCTAGCCCTAATCCTATTCCAACCCGTATCATATTCCAAACCAGAATCAGGGCTACGACACTCAGCTCATTTGCATGGCAAAATTACCCGTCTCCTCCGCAGCCAATTTGGTTTCGCTCCATCGAAATCAAGCTAGCCACGGAGGAGACTACCCTCCTTTGTGTTTGTTCATTTGTGTATGGAGAGCAATTATTGGAGTCTATAATGACTTAGGCTACGCTCTCAGCTAGAGTCCGACGCTGCATTGTACTAGAAATACCTTTTCTGTGAAATCGCTATAGAGCCAACCGGGAACACGTATTCGTTTTGAAAATATAGCATTAAAATTAGTATCACCCTTGTGGCCCCCGTGCAGTGGAAAACCTTAATTCTTTCATTAAAAAGAAATGAAAATTAAAAACAACACGGATCTACCTGTGCACCTATAAAATGGGCACAGCAATTTGTCTCAAATATGAGTGAATTTTATGAAACATACGGGATATGATGAACATTGACCTGACGCCATGATAGCAGGATCTATTAGTCGTTTTATATACAATGTATATACCGTATTGTCATAATACCAATATTTGTCATAATATATAATGAGTAATATTTAGCAACGTAAACGTGCAGTTCATATGCACAAACGAATACTGATCTTTATGATATTCAGGTTTTTGTACATCACATATAACATGTCACATAGGAGGTCATACGTGTTGACCTTCATCTATTGTATTTGTTCAACTGTGTATGGAGAGGATTAACGCCATTAAAACTCTATCAGTATTAGGGCGTAGTTCAGTGAACTCACCGGATTGCTATTCCAAGTACTTTGATAATACAGATAATATGCATTAATGGGTCGAGGCGATTGCATTGAAAAACCTAATAAATTATTCATAACAGTTACGTAATCAATCGATAGTGCGGACACTTTTCATTTGCAAACCACCAAAATTCGTGATCTTTTAGCGTTGGAAAAGAAACCACGTGAATAGATTGCCCTCTCAAGAATAGGTTCTCTGTGCCAGAATCTTAATCTCAAAACCTAACCCTAATCATAAAACTTCACCCTAATTTTGTTTTGACTCCGATGAGAGAAGTTGTTCCCTACATACATGTCCCCAGTAGGCACACCTATGATATATACCGAATGATGGGATGTGTTTGGATTTGTAATATAGGTACAATAATAATTATTGTATTACACACTTTGTCCCTATTTACAGCAATTCAATGACATGCGTTAGGTTTTCTACACGAATGACTATTTGAACCTTGTAACTTAAAATGTCACGTGTCAAAAACTTCTTTTAATGAAATCTATTAATGTTTGTGAATATGAACAATCTACACTACATAGTAATGTCGCTTACAGGGAGAGCTTTCGCGGACCTTCCGCGTCGTCAGTCAGAGAGCTCAAGAGTGTAGTAGCTGAACATGGAGCAGTCATCAACACTTCTAAATAGCAGTTTAATGGATTTTGCATTATCCCATTGACGTCATTTGGTTTAATTATAGTATAGTTTATTTATATAATAATATATTTACGAGTCGCGGCTGAAACTTCTGGTATGAGATCATCTATACAAAAATCTGGAAATGTGAAATTGTTGAGTATTATTGGTTCAAGCAGTTAGATACTAGACTGAAATGGTTTGGTTTGGAATAGTTTTGGTGATGCGAGTTTTAGTAAATAATATCATATTTTCTTTGATAAAGTTGTACAACTTATGATGTCCCAACTTTCATCATCACAACACAGTTTAGGCTATTTCGGTTAACTGTTATCTTAAAAGTTATTTGGTTATTTATTACCGGGATTTATTATTACGAATACTAGTACCTTGTTCATTTGTTGTTTGTTCGATCATTTATTTGCGCTTGTTTGTTCGTGCATATGTTTGCTTTGCATACTTCAGCTTAGGACTGCAACATTGATCTGAAACATGACTTGGACCGGAATCTTTAAACATATCAACAATTTTGTCGAAGCCAACATCGTTGGGATACTCTGCATTTACACTTTATATTCTTGGCTTCTATTATTTCATTTCTTTCAATCTCGAGGGTAAATTCAAGAATTATCAAGAGCATACATTCTATTTTTGTAGACTTGATTATAAGTACTCTGTGCCTTGAAGTCACACTGTTCAAGGCGCCACCGTTTGCTCGCAACTTGATGCTCTATTTAATCATATAGCAAAATTCATTTGAAAGTTTGAACTCTCTTGAGCGATAAAGGAATTGCCGAATTTAACATGGTTAAACTGCGGTAGTATTTCTGTAATATAATACGTAGCATTTCAATTTATCGTATTAGTAATTTTAAAACTCAAAGATGGTTTCGGGCAAAAAGAATTCGTGGATCAAAATACTCGCGGTTTTCGTGGCATCTGCGGTATACGAAGGTCATTCAAAAAGTACTGTTTCAAGTCATATTCGTTCTGTAAATGGTATATTCCTAATCTGCAGCTATTGAGGCCATTGTATTATTGCAATTTCCAGATTTTTGTACAGATGATCTCAAAACCGAACCAGGATTCGGTATAAAGGAATCTCGAGGGAGATTACTGACACTAACAACAAAAGTATAAGCAAGATTGTTAGAAGTTTGTTTTGGTGGCCTGACATATTTTTTACTGGCATTTTTTACGACATTTCACTTCAGGGCATGGACATCAAGCAATAATAACTGTATTTATGTGTAAAATCACTTGTAGTAAAATCACTTGTTAAAGGTTTGTCTCCTAGTAAAAAGTAATCAGACATTAGATTACTTTTACAGATTGCTACTTTCAAAGGGCTTCCATTTACAGATGTAGATATATCAATATTACGTTTAATATAACAATCGAGTAAATTTTCTTATGGTACACGTGGGTGCAAATTTGCTGTAGCTGTAGATATTGATACCCGTTTTGTGTCTTTCTGTTTGCTGATTATGTGAGTCGTAGTTCTTTGCTGTCACTTCATATCAGTACAGAATACAAGCCTCTTTTGGTTTGCAATAACGTTTCCTTAAATTCATTAAAATAAATCAAGTATACATGCCTTAAATACAGCCATGTGACAGAAAACTTGCAAACTAAAGGCAATGCACATCGTCAATTAGTTGTTTAAATTTTTGTTTGTTTGTTTGTTTGTTTGTTATAATTCTAGCAGCAACGATTCTGGGAAATAGAGATATTTTGAGCCAATACTTAACAAATTCTTGCACATTCAGTTTCAAAATGTATATAGACCTCCTCGCCAATAAACTGTTAAAAGGTCTATGATGTGGACTGTGAACATATAATATTGCAAGTAGCATAATATAGTCTTCTTCCGTGGTCCTTTTCCTTCCAATTAATTTGCATACGCATACTTGGCAGCGTGATCACTTTCTACTTTGGTTTCTACTTGTAGAGATATATTTTGCATGATAGAATGTGACACACGCAATCATGTTAATTGACCCAATTAGGGGATGTGTTTAGATGCCGAAGCACGTAAAGTAGGGATACCTTGCAGCAAGCGTAATCTTCAAAGTGAGGCAACATTTAAGTAGAACCTCTCAAGTTTCGTTAAAAAGATACTAGTATCAAGTGTGTTGCGTACGGGCCCTGCATACGGGTTGTTATCTTTTCTTTGGATGTGATAAAACTAGGAGTACATGCCGATCGGCATACCGATATTCTCATACAGTTTAAAATTAGAATGGTTATATACGAATTATAAGGAAGTGATGAATAATTATAATCAAGCAGTGTTACTTTATTTCTTTTTTACTTGCAATAATCCAGCAATCGCATGCTCAGTAATATCCTAATCACAACCCTAATCATAATCCTAGCCCTAATCCTATTCCAACCCGTATCATATCCCAAACCTGAATCCTAATCTCAAAACCTAACCCTAATTTTGTTTTGACTCCGATGCGAGAAGTTGTTCCCTATATGCACACCTGTGATATATACCGAATGATGGGATGTGTTTGGCTTTGTACTATAGGTACAATAATAATTATTGTACCACACATTTTGTCCATATTTACAGCAATTCAACGACATACGTTAGATTTTCTACACTAATGAGTATCTTTTAACTTAAAATGCCACGTGCCAGCAAACTTCTTTTATAATGTTTGTGAATATGAACATCTACGCTACGTTGTAATATCACTTACCGCACCGGGGGAGCTTTCGCGGACCTTCCGCGTCAATAGTGCAATGACCCTTCAAACTTCTTGTTTATCGGTTATTTCATTATGACTACCGATTATTTCATGAATAAATAGAATAGGAATACATAACGCAAAACCTTTTAATATATACTTCATAACTGCTAGTTCAATAACCACAACCTTGCTTATTTTACCCCAAACATGCCAAATGAATTGTTCTTCATTTCATATTCGTGTGCTTTGTGATGTATAGTATAAATTTGCCTAACAACTTAAAAACATTCTTTCTATTGTAATATTTTTCGGACATTTTACTCTTTATTGCAGAATGCAGGAATCCATCTTTCTCTTTGTCCTCGATGTGCTATATTGTATACCTCAGTATTCCCAATTAAAGTAAGTTTTTTCAAGAGCTACTAGTAAAAGTATCTCTGTTTCAAGGTTATCAAATATGTACAAACAACTCAAAATGGTCACTTTCTTCCGACACTGCATCGTTGGTTTAGGGATTCAATCATGTTTCACCGTTGTTCATCACCGATTAACAACGATGCGTCCGCGTCGTCTACGTGGTTTACTTCGCGGTAAACCACGCAGACGCACCAGACGCGAGTTGTTAATCGGTGATGAACAACGGTGAAACATGATTGAATCCTTTCAACAACGAAAAGAAGCTAAAGATCGTATAATTCACGATTATTTCACGAGGAATGTCAGTTAATCATTGCCACTCAGCCTTACAAAAACTTCGATGATTTCTCTGTTGATATCAGCAATAAAACTACAGAATAAAACGGCAATGTTTATACTGAAAGACAGAGATAAAAAGACTAAATCGCGTCTGAAATTCTGACAACTAGACAGAAAATGCCACACTGCGCACGTCTGCAACCAATCACGGCGCGCGTTTACCCTGACGTCAGACGCGAACTAGTATTTTTATCTCTGTTTTTCATTATAGCCGCTACCTGAAAAATACTGAATTCAACTTGTAAGCTTGCATACGCATAAAGGTTCCAGGAATGACGAATTTTACGCGCTCTCGCGTAACGCGTAGTCTCGCTCGCGTTCGCGTATACGCTACAGTAAAAGTGTGGATTCATCACGGATTAACAACGCTTGGCTCCTGTACAAAGGGATAGGAAGAGTTGTTGAAAAGATAATCAACTGGAGAGATAGCAATGTAAATGTAAAAACAAACAGAATCAATGTATTTTCATTAAAACTCTCTATCTATCCTTTTTCAGTTTCACTGACAGGCACTTTGTGACATCAAAAAGATCGCTCATAATGGCTCTGTACTATATACATAGATTTAAGTTAAAACTGTCAAATTAAAACACTATTTAGAGATTCAAATGGCCCATTTCTTTAATTCGGATTCTTTATCCTATTTTTTGTATATACATGAAACACTAAGTGGAAAATACTAATAACCCAGTTTCGACGGGGATATTTGGTGTGTGCTTTTCGTATTTAGTGTATGCACCTGATATAATAGATGAACAACACTGCCCTACCATGGACAAACGACGTACCTGTTTTGTAACCTACTTGTAGATACAGCGTTATTCCATAGAAAGACAGAACAACAAAGTAGGTCGGTTCAGTTTCATCATTTCGTTCCTATCGAGTCTATGTAACCCAAGTCTAGTGTGTATCTCTAGACGAGTTGCTATGGGTGAATAATTATACAAACTATCTAAAGCCAAATAAAGATAGTGTTTCTTTGGCGAGCATCGCAAACCACATACGCTTTGTTATTAATTATCAGTCCTTGCATGTTCATTCTCTGACGGCCAAAGACGCGACGATTTACGCTTATGTCTATTAAAGTGTAAAGGGATTGTATATTGTCGGTTTGAATTAAGTAGAACTAGTGTAAACTTTCATCATTCAACAAGAGAAATGCTCATATTGCTTTTTGGACTGCTGCAAAGGTAACATTTACCAATCACAATGGGAAACCACGGTGTGTCCTTCGTGTAATTATTTTGTGTAAGCTAATCCTAATCCTAACCCTAACCCTAACCCTAATCCTAACCCTAACCATAACCCTAACCCTAATTCCAACCCTAAACTAACCCTAATCCTAACCTTAACCCTAACCCTAATTTCGTGCATAATTACATGAAGGAGTAACCGAAACCACTCCACAAATGACAACATTGACCGTACACTGTGAGCATCAAACCACAGAAAACACAATTAACAATACAGCACAAACATTCGAGTGCAGGAAAGACAATCTTAGCCACATACAATGGGAATCCTACTGCAGAAAATGTGGGTATCCGACCGCAAGAAAGCCAACATAACATTACTTTGGGGACAGGCTGATTCAAAATCACTTGCCTTCCATTTACTTGTAGATACTGTATTTTTACTTTGGTGACAGACTGGTTGAAAAACACTTACCTTCCCAATTAAAACACAGCATCTGATATGTTATTTACTTGTAGATACTGTATTTTTACTTTGGTGATAGACTGATTCAAAAACACTTGCCTTCCAAATCAAAACACAGCATCTGCTATGTTATTTACTTGTAGATACTGTTTTTTTACTTTGGTGACAGACTGATTCAAAACACTTGCCTGCCAAATTAAAACACAGCATCTGCTATGTTATTTACTTGTAGATACTGTATTTTTACTTTGGTGACAGACTGATTCAAAAACACTTGCCTTCCAAATCAAAACACAGCATCTGCTATGTTATTTACTTGTAGATACTGTATTTTTACTTTGGTGACAGACTGATTCAAAAACACTTACCTTCCAAATCAAAACACAGCAGCTGCTATTTTATTTACTTGTAGATACTGTATTTTTACTTTGGTGACAGACTGATTCAAAATCACTTGCCTTCCAAATCAAAACACAGCATCTGCTATGTTATTTACTTGTAGATACTGTATTTTTACTTTGGTGACAGACTGATTCAAAAACACTTACCTTCCAAATCAAAACACAGCAGCTGCTATTTTATTTACTTGTAGATACTGTATTTTTACTTTGGTGACAGACTGATTCAAAAACACTTGCCTTCCAAATCAAAACACAGCATCTGCTATGTTATTTACTTGTAGATACTGTATTTTTACTTTGGTGACAGACTGATTCAAAAACACTTACCTTCCAAATCAAAACACAGCAGCTGCTATTTTATTTACTTGTAGATACTGTATTTTTACTTTGGTGACAGACTGATTCAAAATCACTTGCCTTCCAAATCAAAACACAGCATCTGCTATGTTATTTACTTGTAGATACTGTATTTTTACTTTGGTAACAGACTGATTCAAAAACACTTGCCTTCCATTTACTTATAGATACTGTATTTTTACTTTGGTGACAGACTGATTCAAAAACACTTACCTTCCGAATCAAAACACAGCATCTGTTATGTTATTTACTTGTAGATACTGTATTTTTACTTTTACTTTTTTCATCAAGTTAGCATTAACTTAGCGATATCAACTTGTTAATGCTCTTATAACTAGCTTGTGGTTTAACGTTGTTAACGTTGGTGTTGATAGACGAAATTAAAGTATCAATTTATTATATTGAAATCAAACTAATGTACGTGTGTCACATATTGAGGAGCCAGGAATTCCCATCCCATTTAAACTTGTGTCTGCTATTTAGTTGAAACTCTTTTTATCTATATGTACGCACTCTAATGCAAAGATCCCTAAGGATTTACAAAATACGTTTCACAGTCTTGATGGTTCAAACAGTTAGATACTAGACTCAAATGGTTTGGTTTGGAGTAGTTTTGGTTATGCGAGTTTTAGTTATTAAAGTGATATTTTCTTTTTGACGAAGTTGTACAACTAATGATGTCCCAACTTTCATCATCACGACACAGTTTAGGCTATTTCGGTTAACATTTATCCTGAAAGTTAATTGGTCATTTTCTATTACGATTACCTTGTTCATTTGTTGTTTGTTCGATCATTTATTTGCGCTTGTTTGTTCGTCCATATGTTTGCGTTGTGTACTTTAGCTTAGGACTTCAACATTGACCTGAAACATGACTTGGACCTCTTAGAGTGTCATGTCATTGAAGCTGATAAGACTACCAGGTGGCTCAAGGAGGCCATTTGGATCCGCAGAAAAGGACATGACACTCTAAACAAGGACGAGGGGGCCTACGCACTCAACAACATCTTTGACCAACTCATCACGCCCTCAACGGTGCCTACTGTTACCCATAAAAGGAAACAGTCAGATGTGATGAGTTGCCAGTCTGATGAAGCCACTAGTGTAGTGGTGAAACATCACTAAAACGTGAGTCAAAAACTTCGTTTTTACTTAGGAATTGTTCAAAATGAACAAAATTTACAGTTGAATCCTACATTCCTAATGAACTTGTTCAAAGATTTGAGAGAGAATTATGGACGAAACGCAGTGAAAGACCTCCGATTGCTTGAAAACACGGAACGGAAAATATCGCGTTTCAGATGTCATAGAGTGTTCTCCCTACGGGCTAAACACAGTGGTCTTATTCCAACCAGCTTAAAGCTTAACTGCCCCATCAACACCAAACGGGCTCGTGATATTGTGAATAAAGCCGAGAAAGCTTTGTTAAATGAGAGGATCCGAGTTGTTACCAACAAAATAAAGACTTTAGAGGAGGAAAAAATCCGCGCAAATGCCATTTTAAATGCCCGCGACATAAACAAAGATCTGTCTCGCGAAATCTCGCGCCATGTAGAAAACTCCCGCGAGAGTGAGTTCCAACATGAAAAATCTACTTCCAACGATGTAAACAAAAGCAATTCTCACGCTGATCTGGACTTGAGTGGTACCCAACTGAAGCGATGGGTGAAATATCTGTCGAAATACAAATTATCTGATGCTCAGAATAGTGTATTAGCTCGTGGCCTCGGTTACGCGGTAAGTCCTGATAATTTAAATCAGCCGTCTATTGTAGATGAACATATTGTAGCTTGTGAGAAAGCTTGTTGGAAGCTTACCAAACCGGAAGCGGCACAATTACGTGCTGAGATTGTTGGCACTTTAAAATCGGCAAAATTGCCCCCCTCAAACATCAATAAAGATGAGCGCATCGCAATTAAACAACTCCAAAAAGAGGAGTCTATCATGGTCCTGGGGGCCGACAAAGGCAGGGCCACGGTTGTCATGGACAAAACGGAATATCAGGAAAAAATGGATGCCCTCCTTAGCGACCCTAAGACTTATGAAAAATTAGACATGGATCCAACGGCAAAACATAAAAGAGAGTTAGTTTCCATCTTGCAGAGACTTGAAAAAGAGGATAAAATCAAGAAGACAGACAAGCAATTCTTGTATCCCACCTCTGAAAATGTTCCAAGAATTTATGGCAGTCCCAAAATTCACAAAGATGGAACCCCGTTGCGACCCATCGTAGATTTTACTGGCTCTATCGGTTATAATGTGGCCAAGTCCCTAGCCGATATTCTGAGCCCCATTGTTGGTCAATCCGAACATCATGTTCTGAACTCCAAAAGTCTTGCGGAAGACTTGAAAGACATTGTCCTCACAGAAGATGAGATTCTTAATTCGCATGATGTGGTGGCGCTTTTTACCAGTACCCCCATCGATCTCACTCTCCATGTGCTCCGTGATAGACTGAGTGAGGATAAAGACCTCAAAAACAGAACCCTTCTCACAATTAATGACATCATCGAACTTACAAAATTTTGTCTTGCTACTGTCGCCTACTTTAGCTATTCTGGTGATATCTACCGCCAACGGTTCGGCATGGCTATGGGAAGTCCCCTCAGCCCTCTCGCGTGTAATATATTCATGGAGTGGCTGGAGCAGAAAGCCATTTCCACGGCCCCGGTAGCCTGTCGCCCGCGTCTCTGGAAAAGATACGTAGATGACGTGTTGGAAATCGTACATAAAGGAGAGGTAGACAACCTTACAGATCATCTGAATTCCATTGACCCCACCAACAGCGTCAAGTTCACATACGAGCAAGAACAAGAAGGTTCGATCCCCTTCCTCGACACCCTAATCACCAGAAAACCGGATGGATCAGTAAAACTCTGCATCTACCGTAAGAAAACGCACACTGATCAATATCTTCAGTTCTCCTCCCACCACCCCTTACATCAAAAGCTGGGAGTTGTTAGAACGCTGTTAGACAGGAGTGACGCGTTGGTAACAGAGGAAGCGGACAAACAAACTGAGGAGAAAAAAATACGCGATGCATTGACCACTTGCGGCTACCCAGATTGGTCTATTAAAAAAGTCCAAAAAGACAGATCCACTCCTAAGACAAAACCTACGACAAAGCGAAAAGATGACAGTGAGAAAACCAAAGGCATGGTCGTGGTTCCCTACATAGAGGGCGTTTCTGAGCGAGTCTCCCGTGTGTTCAAAAAGCATGGATTCTCTACTGCCATGAAACCACATCGCACCATTCGCAGTATGCTCGTCCACCCTAAGGACAAACTTCTCCCCCAGCAGAAAGCGGAGGCCATTTACGAGATTCCCTGTGGTGACTGCCGCAGTTCCTATATTGGCGAAACTGGCCGTCCCTTTGGCACCCGACTTAAAGAGCACCAAAAAGAGGTTGAGAAATTTGAAGCCAGACCATTCACACGTGCAAATCGTAAATCTTCTGTCACTGAGATTCACAAATCTGCTATCACCGACCATGTTGCCTCCACAAATCACTCAATCAATTGGGAGGAATCCAAGGTCATTGATCGTGAAGCTGATAAGACTACCAGGTGGCTCAAGGAGGCCATTTGGATCCGCAGAAAAGGACATGACACTCTAAACAAGGACGAGGGGGCCTACGCACTCAACAACATCTTTGACCAACTCATCACGCCCTCAACGGTGCGTACTGTTACCCATAAAAGGAAACAGTCAGATGTGATGAGTTGCCAGTCTGATGAAGCCACTAGTGTAGTGGTGAAACGTCACTAAAACGTGAGTCAAAAACTTCGTTTTTACTTAGGAATTGTTCAAAATGAACAAAATTTACAGATGACTTGGACCGAAATCTTTAAACATATCAACAGTTTTGTCGAAGCCAACATCTTTGGGATACTTTGCATTTGCACTTCATATTCGTGGTTTCTATTTTTTCATTTCTTTCAATCTCGAGGGCAAATTCAAGAATTATCAAGAGCATACATTCTATTTTTGTAGACTTGATATAAGTACTCAATGCCTTGAAGTCACACTGTTCAAGGCGCCAATAGTCACCCGTTTTCTCGCCACTCGATGCTCTATTTAATAGCAAAATTCATTTGAAAGTTTGAACTCTCTTGAGCGATAAAGGAATTGCCGAATTTAACATGGTTAAACTGCGGTAGTATTTCTGTAATATAATACGTAGCATTTCAATTTATCGTATTAGTAATTTTAAAACTCAAAGATGGTTTCAGGCAAAGCGAATTCGAGGATCAAAATACTCGCGGTTCAAATAGCTGTATCTGGTATACAAGGGTCATTGAAAAAGTACTGTTTCAACTCACATTTGTTCTCTAAATTGTATATATCTTGTTCGAATCTTGTAATGTCACCAACAAATGAGGCCATGCTAATTTACATACATTTTTTTCGGGGGGGCAAAGAGTGCAGAGCCTCCGACTAGGGGGCATTTTCACCTAGTTTTGGCTAAAAAGTGGCTTTTCACCGCTCTTTTCAATTTTTCTGGGGGAAATTGGAGGGAAGAGCTTCTGTCTTGGGAGCATTCCCCCCCCCCATGTCCCCCTCCCCCGCAGCGCCGCCACTGTAAATGATATCAGACCCAAAAGAAGATTTGGTGTAACGGAAATGGAAAAGAACCACTGGAAATGTATGGTATACATCTCTAGAGTAAAACTTTGGTGATTTGATTATGCTACCAGATTACACATTACTGAAACAACAGTACAAGAAAGGTTAAAGATTGTTTTTAAGCTTTTGTTAGGGGCCTGGCATCCTTTTCTCCTGGAATATATAACGATATTTCACTTCAGGGCATGCAAATCAGGCAATAGTAACTGATTTTTCTGAGTAAAATCACTCGTTAAAGTTTTATCTCCTAGCTTAAAGTTACAAGTAAAGATATTAGAATACTTTTTTCCAATTGCTACTTTCAACGGGCTTCTATTGACAGATGTAAAGATATGTCGGTTGAGGCAGAACTTTTTGAATGACCCTGGTATTATCAATATCACGTTACGTGGGTGCATAGTTATTGGAGACTACGCACCACAGATCTATGAAGGTGTGGGTGACTATTCCCATTCCATAAAAACACATCAATTTTTCTTAATTTCATAAATAATATCAAGATGATTACTGGTGGTATAGCTCTATCAATAATCGTTTCGATACTACCTGTTGAAACAATCGTTTGAAATAAGCAATAATTTTATTTGAATTCCAACGCAGCGAGTAACAGTTAGTCATTTTATTACAAATTCCTGCAGTGCTTCACTTTTCAATTGTGACTTGTCATTTTGAAGAGGTAGCGTTTCAAATATGATATTGTATTCAGTTGCTCGCACTATAATCTTGATTGTGAATCTTTTACATGATGCGCACAGCTGTAGATATTGATACCATTTTGTGTCTATCTGTTTGCTGATATGTGAGACTTGGCTCTTAAGCCTCTTTTAGTTTGTAAAAACGTTTCCTTATTCATTAGAATAAATAAAGTATGTAAATCATACATTGTTTAGTGCTTTACAGACGCAGTATCCTAATTAATCTACATCACTGAATAAAATCAGAATGCAGAAGGCCTTAAATATAGCCATGTAAGTAATATGGTATAATGCGTAGCATATATGACAAAAAACTTAAAGGAAAAGCAATGATTCTGGGAAATAAAGATATTTGGCCATTTTTAGGTTTCAAAAAAATTATATTGACCTTCTTGCCAATAAACTGTCAAAAATTCTGTGATGTGGGCTGTGACATACAAACATGTAATACTGTATGGTCTTCCTCTGGGTCCAATTAATTTGCATACGCATACTTGGCAGCGTGATCACTTTCTACTTTGGTTTCTACGCAATAGATATAATGTGACACATACAATTATGTTAAATGACCCAATTTGGGGATGTGTTTAGATGCCGAAGCACGTAGCTAACTTAAGTAGGGCTACCCTGCAGCAAGTGCAATCTTCAATGAGGCAACATCCAAGTAGAGCCTATCATATTTCGTTAAGATATTAAGTGTGTTGCGCACGGGTTATCTTTCTTTGGATGTGATAAACTTGGGAGTCATGCCGATCGAGATGCCGATATTCTCATGCAGTTTTAAATTAGGATGGGAAGTTCAGAATACTTTTAATCAGATTCAGTTGCTATAATCATGCAGTAGGATGTTCAGTCGTAATCATAATAATAACCCTAATCATAATCTCATAATCCTAACCCTAATCCTATTCCAACCCGTATCATATCCAAACACGAATCTTAATCTCAAAATCTAACCCTAATCCTAAAACTTAACCGTAATTTTGTTTTAGCCCTGATGAGATAAGTTTTGCCTCCCCCATACCCCGTCCCCGGGTCGCCACACCTGTGATACGGTATAAGGAATGTTAGGGATGTGTTTGACATTGTACTAACAGGTAACAATAATAGTTATTGTACTACACTTGTTGTCTCTATTCTTAGCAATTTAATGACATACGTTAAGTTTTCTACACTAATGACTACTTGAAATTTGTAACTTCAAATGCCACGCGTGCCAGCAAACTTTTTAGTACAGAAAACTATAAATTTTTGTGAATATGAGCATCTACACTACTTTGTAATTCCGCTTACCGGGAGCGCTTTTGCGGATCTTCCCCGTCGTCAGTCAGATAGCTCCAGATGGTAGTGGCTCATCGAACTTATTGTTTTAATCGAATTGAAGAAAATTGATATACACCTTAACGTTCATTAATGATGATTACTGATTATTTCATTATGATTACCAGTTATTTCATTACAATCAATGAATTTTCAATCAATAAATAGAATAGGTGACCCTGGAGTGACGTCACAAGCCGTTGACCTCCGTTGACAACAAATACGATTCAGAAGTCAAATTTGTAGTTTTTTGTGGTTTGTCCCTTTTCAAATCGGCCAAAATACTACTATTTCTATAACTTCTCGACATGGGCCCTCCAGCCAACAACAAAAATAAAGACTCTCCTCTACATGTTCATGTGTTCAGCTGGGGACTGCTCTATAATCCGACACTTCTATAATCCGAAGGTTCTTTAGTCCGAAGGTTCGCTGGTCCGAACATGTGTTCATAGCATTCGCTAGTCCGAATTTTAAAAGAGGTTCTCTAGTCCGAAAAAAATTAAAAAGAGGTTCTTTATTCTTATTTCGAAGGTTCTATAGTCCGAATTTTAAAAACGGTTCCCTAATCCGAATATTTAAAGAGGTTCTTTAATCCGAATTTTAAAAACGGTTCTCTAGTCCGAATATGAAAATAGGCTCTATAGTCCGCATTTAAAAAAGGGTTCTATAGTCCGAATATGAAAATAGGCTCTAATGTCCGAATTTGAAAAAGGGTTCTATAGTCAGAAATTGCAAAACGGTTCTATAGTCCGAAACGGATACCGTGTTCTTTAGTCCGAATCAGTAAAAAGGCTCTATAGTCCGAATTGTTTATAACATTAACATTTACTGCGCCTAAACAGGATGACAATACTTAGAGAATAAACGATAGAATTTTTATTTTGCCTATCCTCTACCGTGTGATAGACGACAGGCAGGTCAATATTTTGAGTAGTGGATGCCGGCGCAGCCGGTATCCACTACGATAAAAATATTGGACCTGCCTGTCGTCTATCATAGGTAGAGGATAGGCAAAATAAAAATTCCTATCGTTTATTCTCATTCTTAGTCAGTTAAATATTATTTTAATAACCTTAAACTATATTTTAAAGCAAAAATTAAGTTACCGTCATAAAAACTCCCCTTTTTCTAAAATGAACGAAACTTGTTTACAACTTCACATCTTTTGTTGCGCGTACTGCTAGCGCGTGCGAGTATTCCGCACTGCGTCTACGCATACAACGCGATACATACGCGCACCTCTATGAGCGTGTTACGCGTTATCAACACTCATGATGACGTGGGTCGTCTACAGCCTGATAGACGACACCCAAAATCATGCGATTGTCCAATCAGATTATGTGTCTACTAATAGACCACTCCCACTGACTAAGAATAGTACTTTTACCCCCCGTCATCAAAAACAAATCCTGCGTACACGCATCCCCCAACTTACTGTAAACAAAGATCCTAAAAATACGTTATTTGCGTTATTTTTTTAATTCGGACAATAGAGCCTATTTCCATATTCGGACTATAGAACCCTTTTTAAATTCGGACTATAGAGCCTATTTTCATATTCGGACTAGAGAACCGTTTTTAAAATTCGGATTAAAGGACCTCTATTAATATTCGGATTAAGGAACCTTTTTTTAAAATTCGGACTATAGAACCTTCGAAATAAAGAACCGTCGGAATAAAGAACCTTCGTAATAAAGAACCGTCGGATTAAAGAACCTTCGGACTAAAGAACCGTCGGAATAAAGAACCGTCGGACTATAGAGCTTCCACCGTTCAACTTCACATAAAATGCAATTTTCGCCAAGTATTTAACCTTTATTTTACCGAAATCGGCCTCGATTTGAGGTCAAAACAAAATGTAAACAGACTAAATCAGCCTCTGCTACAAGTCTTCAACTAGTCGCACTGCTCCACGGTCTATTGTGGGTTGAAAAGCGTAAGTGTAGGCAAAATAAGTACCCGGATGACCGGGGTCACCTATAGGAATCGCACTATAACGCAAAATTTTTATAATCTTCATAATTATTGCTAGTTCACTAACCACAACCTTGCTTATTTTACTCCAAATGAACTGTTCTTCATTTCATATTCTGCTGATGTACAATACAAAATTGACTAACAACCTTAAAACGTTCTTTCTATTGTAATATTTTTGGACATTTTACTCTTTATTGCACAATGCAGAAACCCACCATTCTCTTTTGACATCGATGTGCTATACCCAATTTAAGCAAGTTTAGTTTCAAATGCTACGAGTAAAAGTATCGCTGTTTCAAGGTCGTCAAATATGAACAAACAACACAAAATGATCCTTTTCTTCCGACGCAGTATCTTTGGTAAGATAATCAACTGGAGAGATAGCAATGTAATGAAGCTATACTCAATACAAATACAAAACAAACAGACTCAACGTATTTTCATTAAAACTCTATCTATCAGTTTTCAGTTTCACTGACAGACATTTTGTGGCAACAAAATGATCGTCCTGTCTTTACTATAGATTGCAAACGCATGTATTTCGCCCACAATGGTTCTGTTATATTTAAGCGAAAACTGTCAAGTTAAGACACTGTTTAAACTATTCAAAACCTTATTTAGATATTCATGACCCATTTCTTTAACTCGGAATTTTTATGCTATTTGTATACAAATGAAACACCGAGGGGAAAATACTAATAACCCAGTTACGACGGGGATATTTGGTGTGTGCTTTTCGTGTTTAGTGTATGCACCTGAAATAATAGATGAACAATATGGAAATACGACGTATCTGTTTTGTATCTTAATTGTAGATACAGTTTTATTCCATGGGAAGACAGAGCAACGAAGTAGGTCGGTTCAGTTTCATCATTTCATTCCTATCGAGTCTATGTAACCCAAGTTTAGTGTGTATCTCTAGACGAGTTGGTATGGGAGGATAATTATACAAACTATCTTAAGCCAAATAAAGATAGTGTTTCTTTGGCGAGCATCGCAAACCACATAAGGTTTGTTATTAATTATCACCCCGTACAACTGTTCATTCTCTGACGGCCAAAAGCGATTTACGCTTATGGCTGTTGCGTTGTTAAGGGAATGTATATTGTCGGTTTTAATTAAGTAGAACAAGTATAAACTTTCATCATTCAATAAGAGAAATAAAAGGAAAATCGACAACACCTACGCTGTATGGGTTTAATTTTGTATAAACTTATAAGAAGACGTTAACCGGGTATCCGAAGAAGAAAGAGAAAGTAGTATACTGTGGGCAATCGACCACAAGAAAAACAACATTAACCGTACACTGTGGGTATACGCTGGCGAAGTTACGTAATTAATCGGATTAGTTGCCTTAGCAATAGGTGAAAACAATTTTGAACATATCGCGCTGCACTACAAGCAGATTACACTCACCACCTGTGTATAGATTGAATACAATACATGTCTTTTCAAAGATACTAATATTACAGGTGCAAGTGATCAGCATGATATGGTTTAATGCAGATGTACCGAATGAACGTATCAGTGCAGCGCGGTATATTCAAAAATTGTTTTCACCTATTGCTATGGTAGTTAATCCGATTATTACGTAACTTCGCCAGCGTATTCTTATTCGACCGGATAAAAAAACAATTTAACCATACAACTGAGTGTACCAATCAGGATTACAATCCAACATTGTGAGCATCCGACCGGATAAAGGACAATATTAACAATACAACGTGGACATTCGAGTGTAGGAAAAACAATGAAAATATAACCTTAAACAAACAATGTGGGCATCCAAGCACAAGGAAGACAGTTTAACCAGAGAAGATGAGAAAAGAGGAGATCGCTCGAACATATAATCCGATTACCCACAGTTAACCTCTATTCACTTTTCTTTGTTTGGGGTACTTAAAACACCACTTGAAACTTCCTTTGTGGTAATCTGTTCATCCGCCACACGCTCGTCTGATTTGGTAGTTCTCTCTAGTGGAGAAAATATTCCACACACGGAAGTACATCGTTAAAGTCCCAATTTTGCAGTCAAATCATGCTTTTTTTTTTTTAAAAAAATAATACTAACCAGGGTGACCATGATTTTTAAACGAGTGAAAAAGCATTATATATATCGCAACTGCCATTAAAAAAAATAAAAAAATAGTTAAGTTATGGAAAGTCAAGCATAATTAATTTTCCAGTCAAATTAATATAAGGTCAAAGGAAAAGAAATTTAAATGATAACTATTTGAATATTTGCGGCAGTTTACGGAAACTTAAAACCAGTGTAATCAGTAATTCAAACTCGTGTCAGTTTCTCCATATACTCCCGTTTTTTGTCCAAACGTGTCCAAAAATGCTATTTGGATCCAAAATGCGAGTCTTTTTCACAGGGATCTCGGGTCAAACTTAGCAGCCAGTCATGCCAAACAATACAGAAATTATAATTCGCGGTCAACTGACGTAACAAATTGATATCAGGGCATGCGTCGTTTAGAGCTAGACAGTCGTGACTCGCAAAGCCACTTATCGTATTAGTTGATCAATCGGATTAGATCATTGTTTCCATCAATAGGCGGATGCACACATTATTTATTTGATGTGGGCAGCGAGCGACCTCCTCTTTTATCATCTTCTCTGGTTTAACATTAACCGTGTGCACCCGACTGCAGTAAAGACAGCAGTGGGAATTAATTCGAATGCAGAAAGATTAACCGTACAACGTGGACCATGATGCAGTCATGGTCCATGGCAAAGGCGATTCGACCTTTGTGGCATTAAACCCAGTTAACAGGAAATTAATCCAGTAAATCGATTCAGTAAAGCAAATAAGCTCATGCATTCGATCACTAACGGCAACAAGCTTCGGTCGATTACCCCAGCTGCAGCGTGTGTAAACTCTAATTTGCATAGAGGCTGTACGTGAAATTATTGATTGGCTCCAAACAAAGGATTTGAACCGGTGCACGTAATCATGGCGCAGTGCAGTCCATTCAATCAAATGTTGTCATCAACCTATTTGATCGCAGTGCATTGTTATGTGTGTGAGACGAACTGTCGCGGTTGATTGCAATCAAACAAACAATGTCTTATGTATTACTTTGTTCCGTGATGAAAATCGTGATGTTTTATTCAATCACTCTTGAAAAATGTATTTCTTTTATAGGCCTATTACTTTGTTTTGTGATGAAAATCGTGATGTTTTATTTCATCACGCTCTAAACAATAATTATAGTTACATGCATTTCAAGAAAAAATCTTATTAAAACGGTAGGCCCTATGTTGTTTAGAAAAATGTAGAAAGTGATGATGATGATGATGATGTCGATGATGATGATGATGATGATGATGATGATGATGATGATGATGATGATGTCTCCAAAAGTATCCCGGTTTGTTTTTCTTGCCCTAAATCGTGCGTATCTATTAATAAGGCACTTCAATAATCAATAATCAGTCACGTGACGGCCTCCACTAACTAGCTACTAACTTGGGTTTATGGGCGCTGATATTTCATGTTCACTGTCACTTATTTATCAGAAAAGTGCGACCATTTGTCAATCACCTACAGTACCCAATTTCGGCATACTATATCAGAAACTCATCATGATGATTGCCAGAGAATAGTTAAAATGTAGCTTGTACCGTTTTTTGTGGCATCCTTCAGAAGTGAGCGGTCCGATACCAATATTTTCGGTCAAATCTCCATTCAATTAACACGGGGAGTTGGCTAGCTATGCCTTGCCCTCACTCATATTTTACAAAAGTGCGACTATTTCTGAACATCTAACCTAGCTGTAATTTTAGGTCATGTTAGAGAAATATATTTGCTAGAAGTTTGGAGAATACCTAACATATTGGCTGGTTATTTTTCACACAGTGATGTTAACTAGCCAAGTGCCCATTCTTCCAACGTAGATCATTTGTAGGGGTCACGCGTCAATGGTGAGAGCACTGTGTATTGTGTATAGGAAAACGGACAGTAACTGCAGTATGCATCCAACTACAGGGAAGACAGCATTAACCAGCCTGGGGATCCAACTGCATGTAAAACAACATTAACCATACAACATAGGCATCCGGCTACAGGAAAAGCAACATTGACCATACAGCCAGCCTGGAGATCCAACTGGACATTCGAGTGTAGGAAAAACAATGAAAAGATAACCTTAAACAAACAATGTGGGCATCCAACCACAAGAAAGAAAACTAAACATTAACCGTGTGCACCCGACTGCAGTAAAGACTGCAGTGGGAATTTGACTGCAAAAAGACAATATTAACCGTACAACGTGGGCATCCAACTGCAGGGAGACAGCATTAACCAGCCTGAGCATCCAACTGCATGTAAAACATCATTAACCATACAACATGGGCATCCAGCTACAGGAAAGGCAACATTGACCATACAACACGGGCATCTGACTGCAGGAAAGGCAACATTGACCATACAACATAGGCATCTCACTGCAGGAAAAACAACATTAACCATACAACATGGGCATCCGACTGCAGGAAATGCAACATTGACCATACAACCATCCTGGTGATCCAACTGCATATAAGGCAACATTAACCATAAAACATGGGCATCCGACTACAGGAAAGGCAACATTGACTATATAACCAGCCTGGTGATCCAACTGCATATAAGGCAACATTAACCATAAAACATGGGCATCCGACTACAGGAAAGGCAACATTGACTATACAACCAGTCTGGCGATCCAACCATACTGCAGTTACTGTCCGTTTTCCTATACACAATACACAGTGCTCTCACCATTGACGCCTGACCCCTACAAATGATCTACGTTGGAAGAATGGGCACTTGCCTAGTTAACATCACTGTGTGAAAAATAACCAGTCAATATGTTAGCTATTCTCCAAACTTCTAGCAAATATATTTCTCTAACATGACCTAAAATTACAGCTAGGTTAGATGTTCAGAAATAGTCGCACTTTTGTAAAATATGAGTGAGGGCAAGGCATAGCTAGCCAACTCCCCGTGTTAATTGAATGGAGATTTGACCAAAAATATTGGTATCGGACCGCTCACTTCTGAAGAATGCCACAAAAAACGATACAAGCTACATTTTAACTATTCTCTGGCAATCATCATGATGAGTTTCTTATATAGTATGCCGAAATTGGGTACTGTAGGTGATTGACAAATGGTCGCACTTTTCTGATAAATAAGTGACAGTGAACATGAAATATCAGCGCCCATAAACCCAAGTTAGTAGCTAGTTAGTGGAGGCCGTCACGGGACTGATTATTGAAGTGCCTTATTAATAGATACGCACGATTTAGGGCAAGAAAAACAAACCGGGACACTTTTGGAGACATCATCATCATCATCATCATCATCATCATCATCATCATCATCATCATCATCATCATCATCATCATCATCGACATCATCATCATCATCACTTTCTACATTTTTTCTAAACAACATAGGGCCTACCGTTTTAATAAGATTTTTTTCTTGAAATGCATGTAACTAAAATTATTGTTTAGAGCGTGATGAAATAAAACATCACGATTTTCATCACAAAACAAATATAATGCATAAGAAATCGTTTGTTTTAGAGCGTGATGATGAAATAAAACATCACGATTTTCATCCCGAAACAAATTAATACATAAGAAATCAATTTTTCGTGAGTGATGAAATAAAACATCAAAATTGTCATCACGAAACAAAGTAATACATGAGAAATCGTTTGTTTTAAAGCGTGATGAAATAAAACATCACGATTTTCATCACAAAACAAAGTAATAGGCCTACAAAAAAATACATTTTTCAAGAGTGATTGAATAAAACATCACGATTTTCATCACGGAACAAAGTAATACATAAGACATCGTTTGTTTGATTGCAATCAACCGCGACAGTTCGTCTCACACACATAACAATGCACTGCGATCAAATAGGTTGATGACAACATTTGATTGAATGGACTGCACTGCGCCATGATTACGTGCACCGGTTCAAATCCTTTGTTTGGAGCCAATCAATAATTTCACGTACAGCCTCTATGCAAATTAGAGTTTACACACGCTGCAGCTGGGGTAATCGACCGAAGCTTGTTGCCGTTAGTGATCGAATGCATGAGCTTATTTGCTTTACTGAATCGATTTACTGGATTAATTTCCTGTTAACTGGGTTTAATGCCACAAAGGTCGAATCGCCTTTGCCATGGACCATGACTGCATCATGCTGCATATAAGGCAACATTAACCAGCATCCGACTACAGGAAAGGCAACATTGATTATACAACCAGCGGACCTAACGGCATGTAAGGCAACATTAATCATACATCATGGGCATCCGACTGCAGGAAAGGCATCATTAACCATACAACTTGGGCATCCGACTGCAGGAAGGACATTATTATTTTTTTGCTAATGGTATTAATGTGTTTAACGTTGGTTAGATTTTCATCAACTATAATTGGCTTGTTGCCCATTGTTGCTATACTACTTTTAATCTTGGGGAGTCATGCAGTGACTCCAGTGCGCATATCCTACTTGGGCGCCGCTTCAAATCGCAAGCATGTGGCTAAAAGTGCTGATGTGCTGGCGTACAACGCGTTTAAGATGCCGCATTGACGCCGCGTCACTGACTCACCAAGATATGATGCGGATTCGTTGTCTCGTGTAGATTCCTTATAATGTGCTCATCTGTTACTCGCCCGACTCGACCTGACGATTGAAAACACCATTAATTCGTGACCCACATCATCTACTCAATGCTAAGCTGAATTCATACTCCAGTCGATAGCGTCCAGCGACTTAGACTAACTTATATGAAATAAACGAGTTTGCTCGTATTTCCTACTTTACAAAAGAACGATGTATGAGAGATATGCTCGGTCGCTCATTTGCTGGTCAGCGAAGTTTGAATACAACACTACACATACACATTATAAAATGCTAAAACGGTGGGAAGACAAGAGAAATATTTTATATAAAATACAATATTGTGTATAATGATGGCTAAGGGTTAGCAACATTGTATGGATTCAGTTATTTCAAAGCAAACTGCAGAGCGCTTGGGCAATTCCCACTTGGTCCAATCCCATTTCGTCCAATCCCACTTAGGCCAATCCCATTTGGTCCAAATCCCACTTGGTCCAGTCCCAGTTAGGCCATGTCCCACTTAGTCCATGTCCCACTTAGACGCAGCTTTCCTCAAATGTATCTACACTCTCTCGATTGCAATTCATTTTGCAAAGTATAGGGTGTACTATAATAAGTTGGGGAAGTCCACTGGTATTATTTTTAGCATAAGAAACAAAAAGAATTTGGCCTTTTGTTATAAAATGATAAATGTTTCTTTAGAAGGTTGTTTTTCTTGAACCTGGATTTCCGTACATTATAATTTTCTTTTTAGAAAGTTGTTTTTTCGTGAACCGGGATTTCCATTCATTATACGTGTTCTCTTTAGAAAGATGTTCTTCTTGAATCATTATGAAAAGTATTATTTTTGGAAGTTTGTTATCCTTAACCGGGATTTCCGTAAATTCCGGTTCGCTTTTTAACATTTACCTTTAAACTAGTTAGATTGAATTTTCGTATACCAGTATACTATTATTTTTTCATTTTATATTATAGTCCTCTTTACCCTCTATTTATTTTCATTACTTAATTGTATACAACATTGGACAATACTTAACAATTTTTTTAGTGGACCCGCTGTCCTGACCTCCATGTATCAACGATGCAGTACAACGGTTTAGTGCTCATTTTCATTTTATCATCTTCTGCTAGCGGCTGACCATGGAGCAGTCATCGACACTTCTATTTATAGCAGTTTTATGGATTTTGCATTATCGTATTGACGTCATTTGGTCTAAATATAGTACAATTTATATAATAATACATTTATGGGCAGCGGATGAAACTTCAGGTATATAAAATATTGATTGAAGTTGAACCTCCAATACTGCACACTGACACTGATTATTACTTATTTTTACCAGACTCCACCTAATCTATAAACAGCGTATTATTATAATAAGAGTGAAATGCAATGTATAATCTTATAATGATTCGTTTACAGTTTAGTTATTGTGTGTTTCAAGTATTTTTGTGTTATGATTCTAGCGAGAAAAAAAAAAGGATATTATTTTGCTAATGAATCGAAACTGCAGAAATTCAATTCTCTTGACTCAGAAATACTCTTTATTTTATCTGGTTCTACCCTTCCTGCAACATGCTTGCAATATAAGCAGGTGCGTAGCCAGGATTTGGAAAAAATGACCTTTTTTGGTCCTTTTCCAAAAATGTTGGGGTTTTTTTTACCAAGAAAGCATAACAACCTGGGTTTTTTTTTCAATCGTTACGCTCGCAAAGTGGACCGTTTTGGCCTTTGGTGAGGAAAACGCCCCTGAATATAAGATAACTCCATACATAATCATATCGACTAATGGGCAGCCAATCCACAAATAACGCATGTTATAAGATGTGCCACCAGCAGTATCTCTACTATACTCTAGAAGGTGCTGCGTGGGACATGGTTTGCTGACGAATAAAATGAAATAAAATGGGTATTCATTCATTATATTCATTATAAAGTGTTCATTTTAAAAGGTTGTTTTTCCTGAACTGGGTCACAATTCATTATAAATATTCGTTTTAGACTGGGTTTTCATTCATCATCAATGAACATTTTATCTGAATCTGGGCTTCCATTTATCATTGATTTTCCTTTTAGAAAGCTGATTTTTCCTGAACCTGAGCTTTCTTTCATGATAAATGTTCCTTTTAGAAACCTGTTTTCTTGACCTGGGTTTCCGTTCATTATTAATATTCCCTGTATACAGTTGTTTTTAATTTGGGATACCATTAACATAGTTGTAAATGTTCCGTTTACAAAGTAACTTTTCCTGAATCTAGATCCCAATTTTTAACCTCAATTGCGAATTATTTTTGTCCCATTTTTAGTCATATTAATGACACTTTATTTTGCATTTTTTTCAAAAATAACTACACTCTGGTAACAAAAGTTATGTATATTATAGGGGCAAGGGATCCAATTACGTCACTAAAATTTCAGTGATTTAAGACAAGTGGTTCATTATATAGGTTATGGGGATATGAAATGAGGTACATTCCCGCGGCACCTCTTTTCTTATCATAAATAACATACTGTTGTCTTCAGTCACTAAAATTCCAGTGTAGTAACTGGATTCCTTGTCCCTATAATATACTTAACTTGTGTTACCAGTGTGTTATTATTTTTGAAAAAATGCAAATACATTGTAGTCACAAATTTATTCCATAAAAAAACACAATATTTTTCTAAATCTTGAAAACAATACCAAGATGGTTATTAGTGGTATAGCTCTATCAATAATCATTTCGATACTACCTGTTGAAACAATCGTTTGAAATAAGCAAGAATTTTATATGAATTCCAACTCGGCTTGGAGCGAGTAACAGGTAGGTAATTTAACTTTAAATTCCTACAGTAATTCATTAATCGCGGCTTGTCATTTTGAAGAGGTATTGGTTTCAAATATGATGTAGTATTCAGTTACTCGCACTATTATCCTGATTGTGGGTATTTAGAGTATTTTAAGTGATGCGCACAGCTGTAGATATCGATACCCTTTTGTTTCTGTTTGCTGATATGTGGGTCGTAGTTCTTTGTCACTTAATACCAATACAGAATACACAACTCTTTGATTTTGTAATGTCTTTTCATTAAAATCATTAAAATAAATAAAGATTATTAAAAAAAATAATGTTCGAAGAGAAGTATGTAAATCATACAGTGTTTGCGCTGTATACACGGAGTAGCCTAAAGAAAGTGTAACATAAAATGAGTTATACAAGTGGATATTCATACGTAGTGGTAGATAAAATGAATAAAGAGTTTAACTTTGACACTTCGCTATTTTCCGCTCACCTGGAACGTTTTCACTAGTTTGACTAGCGTCTTCAGCAGATGGTGATGCTATGGTGAAGGGGGAACTACATCGTAACATCATATGACGTCTTACTGTCAATCACATGACGTCATCAGTGAGGAATATCCCAATTGTAGACAAGATATCATCATAGCATCACCATCTGCTGAAGACGCTAGTCGAACTAGTGAAAACATTCCAGATGAGTGAAAAATAGCAAAGTGTAGAAGTTAAACTCTTTATTTATAAAATAAGTTGTTTGTTTTTTTGGGTGTTTTCTTTTGACAATCAAAGCAAAGATTCTAACCAATAGAGATATTTGTGAACAAACAGTTTGCAATTCTTGACAGATTCGCTGTAAATGCACATATCAGTAAAAATCGAATAGATATTTACCTTCCAATAGAATATGTAAATAAACTGAAAAATGTTATGTTAGGTGGACCGTGATGCATACAAGCATGTAATATGTAGGATGGCGTTCCTCTAGGTCCCTTTTCTTCCTTCAATTATTTTGCATATACTTGGCAGCGTGATCAGTTTCTACGTGTTATGGCGCTATTTTATTTGGATTATTCAATCATTTAAATATATCGCTTCGCGGTTTTTTCTCTCATTGATCCGTGCTCAATATTAATCCTTGTATTTGGCGATCAGCTATCGAATGAGAAAGACCGCAAGCGTACTTAATCCGTAATCTATGTTGTGTTACTTTGTTGATTTGATGATGCGGAATTAAAGATTATTGTGACGTTATATTTTGTTATCCGTCTATTTCTGTTCGTGTATTCAGCGAGTTATTCCCCGTGAAACTTTAACCATACAACGTGGGCATCCGACTGTATGAAAGACAACATTAACCATACAACGTTGGCAACCAACTGCAGGAAAGACAACATTAACTATACAACTTGGTCATCCGACTGTAGAAAAGACAATACAACGTGGGCATCTGACTGCAGGAAGGCAACATTAACCGTAAAACCTGGGCATCCTACTGCTGCAAAGGCAACATTAACCATAAAATGTGAGCACCCGACTGCAGGAAAGACAACATTAACCGTACAATGTGGGCATCCGACTACATCAGGAAAGACAACATTAACTATACAACCTGGTCATCCGACTTTAGGAAAGACAACATTAACAATACAACGTGGGCAACCGACTGTAGGAAAGACAACATTAACCTTACAACCTGGGTATCCGAGTGCAGGAAAGGCAACATTAACTATACAACCTGGTCATCCGACTGCGGGAAAGACAACATTAACCATACAACGTGGGCATCCGACTGCAGGAGAGAAAACATTAACAATACAACGTGGGCATCCGACTGTATGAATGACAACATTAACCATACAACGTGGGCATCCGACTACAGGAAGGCAACATTAACCGTACAATGCGGGCATCCGACTGCAGGAAAGACAACATTAACCATACAACATGGGCATCCGACTGCAGGAAAGACAACATTTACCATACAACGTGGGCATCCGACTGCAGGAGAGACAACATTAACAATACAACGTGGACATCCGACTGTAGGAAAGACAACATTAACCATACAACGTTGGCATCCGACTGCAGAAAAGACAACATTAACCATACAACGTTGGCATCCGACTGCAGAAAAGACAACATTAATAACACAGCCTGGGCATCCAACTGCAGGAAAGACATAATTAACCGTACAATGTGGGCATCCGACTGCAGGAAAGACAACATAAACCATACAATGTGGGCATCCGACTGCAGGAAAGGCAACATTAACCGTACAATGCGGGCATCCGACTGCAGAAAAGACAACATTAATAACACAACCTGGGGATCCAACTGCAGAAAAGACATAATTAACCGTACAATGCGGGCATCCAACTGCAGGAAAGACAACATAAACCATACAATGTGGGCATCCGACTGCAGGAAAGGCAACATTAACCGTACAATGCGGGCATCCGACTGCAGGAAAGACAACATAAACCATACAATGTGGGCATCTGACTGCAGGAAAGGCAACATTGACCGTACAATGCGGGTATCCGACTGCAGGAAAGACAACATTAACCATACAATGTGGGCATCCGTCTTCAGAAAAGACAACATTAACCATACAACGTGGGCATCCGACTGCAGGAAAGACAACATTAACCATACAATGTGGGCATCCGACTTCAGAAAAGACAACATTAACCATACAATGTGTGCATCCGACTGCAGGAGAGACAACATTAACTATACAACCTGGGCATCCGACTGCGGGAAAGACAACATTAACCATACAACCGGGCATCCGACTGCAGGAGAGACAACATTAACAATACAACGTGGGCATCCGACTGTAGGAAAAACAACATTAACCATACAACCTGGGTATCCGACTACAGGAAAGACAACATTAACCATACAACCTGGTCATCCGACTACAGGAAAGACAACATTAACCATACAACCGGGTATCCAACTGCATACCTGATAACTCCGGTATCCAATTATTTTATTAGAGTTTCAAGAGCTGTTTCAAGGTTGTCAAATATGTACAAACAACCAATATGATCCTTTTCTTACGACGCAGTATCTTTGGTAAGATAATCAACTGGAGAGATAGCTATGTAATGATGCTATTCTCAACACAAGTACAAAACAAACAGACTCGACGTATTTTCATTAAAACTCAATCTATCAGTTTTTAGTTTCACTGACAGAAATTTATGTTACAACAAAAAGATTGTCCCACCCTTTGCACAGACTGCACGCACGTGATATTTCGCCCAGAATGGCTCTGTAGTCCGTAGATATAAGAGAAAACTGTCAAATTAAGACAGTAATCAAACTATTCAAAACCTCATTTAGAGATTCAATGACCCATTTCTTTAATTCGGATTCTTTTATCCTATACATGAAACACTAAGGGGAAATACTAATATAACCCAGTTTTGACGGGGATATTTGGTGTGTGCTTTTCGTGTTTAGTGTAGCCTATGCATGTACCTGAAATAATAGTGAACAACACTACCTTCCATGGACAAACGACGTATCTGTTTTGTATCTTACTTGTAGATACAGCGTTGTTCAATGGGAAGACAGAAGAACAAAGTAGGTCGGTTCAGTTTTATCATTTCATTCCTATCGAGTCTATGTAACCCAAGTCTAGTGTGTATCTCTAGATGAGTTGGTTTGGGAGGATAATTATACAAACTATCTAAAGCCAAATAAAGATAGTGTTTCTTTGGCGAGCATCGCTAACCACATAAGGTTTGTTATTAATTATCAGTCCGTACATCTGTTCATTCTCTGACGGCCAAAAGCGATTTACGCTTAATGTCTGTTGCGTTGTTACAGGAATGTGTATTGTCGGTTTGAATTAAGTAGAACCAGTATAAACTTTCATCATTCAATAAGAGAAATAAAAGAAAAATCGACATCACCCACGCTGTATGGGTTTAATTTCATATAAGAAGACGTTAACCGGGTATCCGAAGAAGAAAGAGAAAGTAGTATACTGTGGGCAATCGACCGCAAGAAAGACAACATTAACCGTACAATTGGTACTTGGTACACTGTGGGCATTCTTATTCGACCGGATCAAATTTAACCATACAACCTTGGTGTACCAATCAGGATTACAATCCAACATTGTGAGCAAAAGACAACCTTAAACAAACAGTGTGGGCATCCAACCGCAAGGATGACAGTTTAACAGTGGGAATTCGACAAGACAAGATTAAACGTGGACATCCAACTGCAGGGAAGACAGCATTAACCAGCCTGGAGATCCAACTGCATGTAAAACAACATTAACCATACAACATGGGCATCCGACTACAGGAAAGGCAACATTGACCATACAACACGGGCATCTGACTGCAGGAAATGCAACATTGACCATACAAAATAGGCATCTCACTGCAGGAAAAACAACTTTAACCATACAACATGGGCATCCGACTGCAGGAAAGGCAACATTGATCATACAACCATCCTGGTGATCCAACTGTATATAAGGCAACATTAACCATGCAACATGGGCATCCGGCTACAGGAAAGGCAACACTGACCATACAACACGGGCATCTGACTGCAGGAAAGGCAACATTGACCATACAACATAGGCATCTTACTGCAGGAAAGGCAACATTGACCATACAACCATCCTGGTGATCCAACTGCATATAATGCAACATTAACCATACAACAGTCAACATGGGCATCCGGCTACAGGAAAGCCAACATTGACCATACAACACGGGCATCTGACTGCAGGAAAGGCAGCATTAACCATACAACATAGGCATCTCACTGCAGGAAAAACAACATTAACCATACAACATAGGCATCTCACTGCAGGAAAAACAACATTAACCATACAACATAGGCATCCGACTGCATGCAGGAAAGGCAACATTGACCATACAACCAGCCTGGAGATCCAACTGCATATAAGGCAACATTAACCATACAACATGGGAATCCGGCTACAGGAAAGGCAACATTGACCGTACAACACGGGCATCTGACTGCAGGAAAGGCAACATTAGATTGAATTTGCGTATACCAGTATTTTCTTTTTCATTTTATGTTATTGACCTCCTTACCCTCTATTTATTTTCATTACTTAAGTGCTTACAACATTAGACCTTACTTAACAATTAACGGTTCCATAGTTAGTGGACCCGCTTTCTTGACCTCCATGTATCAGCGATACAGTATGCTCATTTTCATTTTATCATCTTCTGCTATAAGCGGCTGACCACGAGCAGTCATCGACACTTCTATTTATAGCAGTTTTATGGATTTTGCAATATCGCATTGACGTCATTTGGTCTAAATATAGTACAGTTTATATAATAATACATTTATGGGCAGCGGATGAAACTTCAGATATATGAAATATTGATTGAAGTTGAACCTCCAATACTGCACACTAACACTGATTATTACAAATTTTTACCAGACCCCACCTAAACTATAATGATTCGTTTACTATTTAGTTATTGTGTGTTTCAAGTATTTTTGTGTTATGATTCTATCGAAAAAAAGGATATTATTTTGCTTATGAATCAAAACTGGAGAAATTCAATTCTCTTGACTCAGAAATACTCTTTATTTTTTCTGGTTCCTTCCTAGCGCTTCCTGCAACATGCTTTCAATATAAGCAGGTGCCTAGCCAGGAATTTAAAAAAGTGGAAATTTTTCGGTCTTTTTCCCAAAATGTTGGGGTTTTTTTACCACGAAAACAACCTGGTTTTTTTTTCGATCGTTACGCTCGCAAAGTGGACCGTTTTGGCCTTTGGTGAGGAAAACGCCCTGAATATAAGGTAACTCCAAACATAATCATCGACTAATCGGCAGCGGAGGGCGCCAATCCACAAATAACGCATGTCATAAGATGTGCCACCAGCAGTATCTCTACTAAACTCTAGAAGGTGCTGAGCTGTGCTGCGTGGGACATGGTTTGCTGACGAATAAAATGAAATAAAATGGGTATTCATTCATTATATTCATTATATAGTGTTCATTTTAAAAGGTTGTTTTTCCTGAACTGGGTCACAATTCATCATCAATATTCCTTTTATCTGAATCTGGGCTTCCATTTATCATTGATTTTCCTTTTAGAAAGCTGATTTTTCCTGAACCTGAGCTTACTTTCATGATAAATGTTCCTTTTAGATACCTGTTTTCTTGACCTGGGTTTCAATTCATTATTAATATTCCCTATATACAGTTGTTTTTCATTTGGGATACCTTTAACATACCGTAAAACCCCGTCTACAAGGATATACCTAAGAAACGCCCTCAATAAAATTGGTTGCTTGTTGTATTTGGAGTTTGAGCAAATATATACTGGCACTGGGTGGCTATGCATTCCATCTAAGTATGTTGTAACACCAATCAATTGTATTGACATAATAACGACTGTTTCGTATATCAGGATCGTATAGCTCAATTGATAGAGCGTCAGACTTTGGAACTGAAGACATGCTGAAGAGAGCATGGTCCGGGCACCGGTTCCGTTTTTTCATTCTCGTTTAATTTTAACTTTTGACATGTTCTTTTTATCTTTCTTCAAATCTACCTTTCTACTTTTAATTTTAGGTGCGTTTTTTTTATAGTTTTTTTAGTTTTTTTTAGTAATTTTGTGGTTTTATAGAAACTAGTAAAAGCATTTATTCTAAATAATAGCGAAACCCACGGTTAGACAGATGTGTTGTAACTACTTGTCTGTCCTCGTCTTTGCAATAAAAACCTATGTTGCACCTTTGTGCCATCCCAATTCTTGAGGTAGGGTGCGTTTTTGGCTTAAGCACGATTTTGTTTCTACTTGAAATGAAATCAAAATAAATATTGTTCTGTTGCCACAATTGCAGTTTTTTCAATAAAAAAAAATAGATGAGGAATAATAATTATTCCATATTTGAATCTATTGTCCCATCAAGAATAGAGTGTCTTCAAAAACTTCAATCAATTCATCTGACCATGGAAGTAATACACATGGAAGCTGGTCAAATACTACATCAAAGTGAGTATCATACTTGCCGCGATACTGAACAAAAGCAGTATAGTTGAAAGTGGAACAATTGAGTCATCGCATGGTCAACGTGTACCATATCTAAAATCAAAGTTCCCGCTTAAAAATCAATAACAGTACGAGGTCGTGTACTAAGTCCTGACAATGGGCTGTGTTATATTACAGCAGTGCATGACTAGTGTTATGAACACAAACAGATTTTATAAAATCCCTACGTAATGGTCAGAATGCTATCAGTTTAATTTATACAATTTTATTAAAAGTATGTAATTATGTGAAAACCTACCGATTAAATGTATATATATGCTAGACTTTCAGATAGCAGTTTTAAAACAGAAAATGAAATGAAATACAATTTATTTTACGCAAAATGTAAAGATAATACCCGACTCTGGAACATTCTGGTCAACAGCAATTTCAGGCAGCCCCGGGCACACAAATAGATGCGGATTCATTTTATAATGTAAAGCATGTGCCAAGTGCGCATATCAATTATTACCGCTAATTAGCGGTTTAGACGTAAATGCATGATTTCCAATATTTTGAAGTTTAAGAAAATCTGTAGTACAGGGTAGAAATCGATATTTTGAATGGATTTCTGTAATTATGGATTACAAATCTAACATCCCTGTCACTTTTTTCCGAATAAAAACAACATACTTGAAACATAATCAAGAAAAACACGATTTTTGCTCAAAATAAGAAACCTGTAAATAAACGAACTGGCAATAAAGGCGGCAAGTCTGATCCACATCAAAGACACGATGACTACATTGTTATCACAATAGCTTGATACGTACCTTCTATAGAATGTTACGTAAATAATTCAATAGGTGTTGGATCGACCAGCTTCCATGTCTCTTACTTCCATGATCTGACAAAGGAAACTATTCTGGTCATTCAATTTTGTGTCATTCCATATGAAATCAAGGAGTCGCCCCACCTGACCCCCTCAGATTTGCTTTATATTTTAGTCATATGTTGTACCTGTAAAAATATTACAAATCTGCAAATTTGAGGTCTGTAGCTCTTACGGATTTTCTGTGGCAGCCATTTAAAGTTGGAGTAGGGGGGTCTAAATTTGGACCCAAAAGTTGTCCTTTAAATAAATTTCATCTTTGGGAGTCTGTGCCTTCTTTATAAAAAGAAAGAGAGGTCTGAAACTTTGTATACACACTAACTGCATGCCCAATTTGTCAAAAAATAAAACATAAAAAAATTCTGTAATTGCGCGTTGTGTCACGGGGTCATTAAATATGCAAGAAAAAATGTAATGTTTTGTAAACTGGCAAGTTTAGCCCCCCTAAATTCACATTTTTGGTCAGATTAATTATTTTTTGTTGTCACTGATGCTATATATTGGATAAATACAATGCATATCCAAAAAATTGAGGTCACAACTCATTTACATTTCGAACAGCGCCCTCACGAAGATGAAATTTATTGCAAATTCAACATTTTCAGGGGGCCCAAAGTCGATGTGGTCCACCTTCAAAATTTATAAAACATCACTTTTATATAACTACTAGTCTTAAATTACAACTTTGCTAAGTCCCAGTAATTGTATAGGTTGACTTCATATAAAATGACAAGCCCAAAGTTGACCATTTTCTTATGATTGCATGTAGTGCAAATGTGCCGAATTCGGAAGGCTTGAAAGTCAAATTGGCCACAATATTAAAAATAAATGATTAGATGAGTAGTTATTGGCCCTATATACTTTTATTTCCATTTCATTTTCAATATACAGATTTTCTATGGTAGCCATTTACAGTTGGAGCAGAGGGATCTAAATTTGGACCAAAAAGTTGCCCTTTGAATAAATTTCATCTTTGGGAGCCTGTACCTTCCTAATAAAAAGAGAGAGAGGTCTGAAACTTTGTATACACACTAATTGCATGTCCAATTTGTCAACAAGTAAAAAAAAATAAATGTCTGTAATTGCGCATTGTGTCACAGGGTCATTAAATATGCAAAAAAAAATGTAATGTTTTGTATACTGGCAAGTTTAGCCCCCCTAAATTCACATTTTTGTTAGATTAATTGTTTTTTGTTGTCACTGATGGGATATATAGGACAAATACAATGCATATCCAAGACATTGAGGTGACCATTTATTTACATTTCCAACAGTGCCCTCGCGAAGATGAAAATTAATGCAAATTCACCATTTTCAGGGGGCCCAAAGTCGATGTGGTCAACCTTCAAAATTCATAAAACATCACTTTTATATGACTACTAGTCTTAATTGCAACTTTGCTCAATCCCAGTAATTTTATAGATTGACTTCATATAAAACGACAAGCCCAAAGTTGACCATTTTCTTTATGATTGCATGTACTGCAAATGTGCCGAATTCGGAAGGTTTAAAAGTCAAAATGGCCACAATATTGAAAATAAATGACTAGATGCATAGTTATTGGCCCTATTTACTTTTATTTCCATTTTATTTTCAATATCGGGGCCAATTTGACTTTCAAGCCTTCCGAATTCGGCACATTTGCACTACATGCAATCATAAGAAAATGGTCAACTTTGGGCTTGTCATTTTATATGAAGTCAACCTATACAATTACTGGGACTTAGCAAAGTTGTAATTTAAGACTAGTAGTTATATAAAAGTGATGTTTTATAAATTTTGAAGGTGGACCACATCGACTTTGGGCCCCCTGAAAATGTTGAATTTGCAATAAATTTCATCTTCGTGAGGGCGCTGTTCGAAATATAAATGAGTTGTGACCTCAATTTTTTGGATATGCATTGTATTTATCCTATATATAGCATCAGTGTCAACAAAAAATAATTAATCTGATCAAAAATGTGAATTTAGGGGGGCTAAACTTGCCAGTTTACAAAACATTACATTTTTTCTTGCATATTTAATGACCCCGTGACACAACGCGCAATTACAGAATTTTTTTATTTTTTATTTTGTGACAAATTGGTCATGCAGTTAGTGTGTATACACAGTTTCAGACCTCTCTTTCTTTTTATAAAGAAGGCACAGACTCCCAAAGATGAAATTTATTTAAAGGACAACTTTGGGTCCAAATTTAGACCCCTACTCCAACTTTAAATGGCTGCCACAGAAAATCCGTAAGAGCTACAGACCTCAAATTTGCAGGTTTTTAATATTTTTACAGGTACAACACATGACTAAAATATAAAGCAAATCTGAGGGGGTCAGGTGGGGCGACTCCTTGATTTCATATGGAATGACCCTTTTGTTTCGCTTGCACCTGTTATATCACAGGCGTTGGTAGAGAAGGCACACTTCTCTTGTCTTCACCGAAGTAGTGATGTAAACACTAACATGATTAATTACCATAGCTAGCAATGGACATACACTATTTTTGTTCCACTTGAACCCATACTATAGGCTATTCGCTGTCGATGTGACGTAATTAATCGGATTAACTACCATAGCAATTGATGAATACAATTTCGAATATATAGCCCTGCACTTCATCGTTCACGTGGCACCTATGCATTAAACCATAGTTGTCAAAGAAATGCTAATCACTCGCCATGTAAGATTAGTATTTATGAGAAGAGTGGTATTCAATCTATGTTTGGTGACATACGCGGGTGATTAGTGCAATCTGCTTGATGGTAGTTATTGCGATTATTACGTCACTTCGACAGCGAATTGTAGTATAGACGAATCCAACAAGCCAAGTGATGGTCAGAATTTATTCGGCCATTATACGCTGGTGAAGTTGCGCAATTAATCGGATTAATTACCATAGCAATAGGTGAAAACAATTTTGAACATATCGCGCTGCGCTACAAGCAGGTTACACTCATCACCTGTACTGTGTATGTCTGCAATCATAGATTGAATACAATACTGGTCTTTTCAAAGATCTTACAGGTGCAGCATGATATGGTTCAATGAAGAGGTACCGCCTGAACGTATCAGTGTATAGACCACTTGGCATGTGACGTCATTGCCCGGCAGTATGCGCGCACATTATGGCCATTTCCATTGTTCTTTGCCCTGCAGTGTGCGTACGCATCGTAGTCTGCTAAGGGCATGTGCATTTTAAATCGCCCGCCACATTTCATATAGTACAGGAAAGCCATTGAACAGTGTAGCGGCTCGTTCGAGCATATCGATAGACGAGTCCCTCGCCTTTGTTGATAAACAGTGGTGCCAAGTGGTCTATAACGCGGTATATTCAAAAATTGTTTTCACCTATTGCTATGGTAGTTAATCCGATTATTACGTAACTTCGCCAGCGTATTGGAATAAAACGGGAAGATGTGAGTTCATAAGGGCAATGTCGGGGATAGGTCACAATCGATGTGGAGAGATGAGAGGTCCGACCAACAGCCATAGCGATTCAACTAATTCCAGCGGACGGTCTGTGGCTAGTAAGGAATCGTCTTTGACCACATGCGCAGATCTGTCTCGTCAGGAAGATATTTAATATCCCGAATTTATAATAGGCCTATGCCTACCAGTTCCATCGTATAACCGATCTGCTAGAGAATATTTGTTACCATGTTTAATAAATTCGTATTTATCGTATAATAAAATGTAGCCAAATGTATATTATGTGTCACACGGTTTTCTGCTGAACCACTAGCAGGCTATGTTACCACATCTATGACAATGACAAAGGTGAATTTTGATGATTTTTACGATCGTCCGGATGAGCAAATCACTGAATGGGTCTTTAGTTCCCTCCTCTCCTTATCCTGCCAATATTATATGAATCAAAGAAAAATAAAGAAAAAATAAAATTAAACAAGAAAAAAAGACAAAGAAAAGAAACAATAAAAGAAAAACGATAGAATAAATTAAACTAAATATGAAAAAAAAATGATCACGAAAGGAGTCTTTAGAAAATGCAAGAAAATATAAATGAAAAGTTTGAACAATATTTTGTTTATAAAAGTTTGTGTGACCGTGATGAGGCTCGAACTCACCATCTTCCGATCTAAAGAACCAAAGTCTTATGCCTTGCCAAGTGAGCTATGCTCGTGAGATGCGAAATAAAGATAAAATAATACATTGTATACCTGCTTGTGTCGGTAAATGATTTGCTCAAATTCCATAATGATATAATATTGTGGAGGAGGCGCTAGCGTGAAATATGCTATCATCACAGTCGCTTCTATTCCTTATAGACGGGTTTCTACGGTAGTTGTGTAAATGTTCCGTTTACAAAGTAACTTTTCCTGAATCTAGATCCCAATTTTTAACCTCAATTGCGAATTATTTTTGTCCCATTTTTAGTCATATTAATGACACTTTATTTTGCATTCTTCTCAAAAAATAACTACACTCTGGTAACAAAAGTTATGTATATTATAGGGGCAAGGGATCCAATTACGTCACTAAAATTTCAGTGATTTAAGACAAGTGGTTCATTATATAGGTTATGGGGTTATGAAATGAGGTACATTCTCGCGGCACCTCTTTTCTTATCATAAATAACATATTGTTGTCTTCAGTCACTAAAATTCCAGTGTAGTAACTGGATTCCTTGTCCCTATAATATACTTAACTTGTGTTACCAGTGTGTTATTATTTTTTGAAAAAAATGCAAATACATTGTAGTCACAAATTTATTCCATAAAAAAACACAATATTTTTCTAAATCTTGAAAACAATACCAAGATGGTTATTAGTGGTATAGCTCTATCAATAATCATTTCGATACTACCTGTTGAAACAATCGTTTGAAATAAGCAAGAATTTTATATGAATTCCAACTCGGCTTGGAGCGAGTAACAGGTAGGTAATTTAACTTTAAATTCCTACAGTAATTCATTAATCGCGGCTTGTCATTTTGAAGAGGTATTGGTTTCAAATATGATGTAGTATTCAGTTACTCGCACTATTATCCTGATTGTGGGTATTTAGAGTATTTTAAGTGATGCGCACAGCTGTAGATTTAGATACCCTTTTGTTTCTGTTTGCTGATATGTGGGTCGTAGTTCTTTGTCACTTAATACCAATACAGAATACACGACTCTTTGATTTTGTAATGTCTTTTCATTAAAATCATTAAAATAAATAAAGATTATTAAAAAAAATAATGTTCGAAGAGAAGTATGTAAATCATACAGTGTTTGCGCTGTATACACGGAGTAGCCTAAAGAAAGTGTAACATAAAATGAGTTATACAAGTGGATATTCATACGTAGTGGTAGATAAAATTAATAAAGAGTTTAACTTTGACACTTCGCTATTTTCCGCTCACCTGGAACGTTTTCACTAGTTTGACTAGCGTCTTCAGCAGATGGTGATGCTATGGTGAAGGGGGGAACTACATCGTAACATCCTATGACGTCTTACTGTCAGTCATATGACGTCATCAGTGAGGAATATCCCAATGGTAGACAAGATATCATCATAGCATCACCATCTGCTGAAGACGCTAGTCGAACTAGTGAAAACATTCCAGATGAGTGAAAATAGTATAGTGTCAAAGTTAAACTCTTTATTTATAAAATAAGTTGTTTGTTTGTTTTTGACAATAAGAGCAACGATTCTAACCAATAGAGATATTTGTGAACAAACATTTTGCAATTCTTGACAGATTCGCTGTAAATGCACATATCAGTAAAAATCAAATAGATATTTACCTTCCAATAGAATATGTAAATCAACTGAAAAAATATTATGTTAGGTGGACCGTGATGCATACGAGCATACAATTATTTTGCATATACTTGGAAGCGTGATTAGCTTCTACTTTGGTTTCTAGAATGTGACACATTAAGTAGTGCTATCCTGCAACAAGAGCAATCTTCAAAATGAGGCAACATCCAAGTGGAAGCAATCATATTTCGTTAAGATTATTAAGTGTGTTGCGCACGGGTTATCTTTCTTTGGATGTGATCAAACTAGGAGTAAACGTCGATCGGGATGCCGATATTGTCATGGTTTATACGAAGTATTAGGAAGTAGAAAATAATTTTATTCAAGTAGTGGCACGTCATTTCTTTTCAGTTGGAATAATTTTGCAGTAAATTGTTCAGCCCTAATCATAATAATAACCCTAATGATCATATCCCAAACCAGAATCTTAATCTCAAACCCTAACCCTAATTCTAAAACTTTATCTTAATGTTGTTTGACCCCGGGTATGAGTTAATATTGGCACACTTGTCCTGTAGTAAACTGCATTGATAGACAACTATCTTTGTGAATACGAACATCTGCACTAATTACCGGGAGCGCTTTTGCCCACCTTCCGCGTCATCATGCAGTCACATAGCTCCAAATGGTAGTGGCTCACAAAACTTCTTGTTTTAATCGAATTGAAGGAAATTGATACACATCTTCACGTTTATAAAATTCATAATGATTACCCGTTATGTTATTATGATTACCGGTCATTTCATCATAATCATGATAATAGAATAGAAATCTCTCTCTAACGCAAAAACTTTATATTCTTCATCATTATTGCTATTTCAGTAATCACAACCTTGCTTATTTTACCCCAAATGAATTGTTCTTCATTTCATATTCTAGTGATATACAATGGCAAATTAACAAACAACTTTAAAATATTCTCTCTATTGTAATATTTTTGGACATTTTACTCTTTATACAATGCGGAAATCCACCTTTCTCTTTCGATGTGCTTATACTTCGGTATCCCCAATTAAAACAAATTTATTAAAGTTTCAAGAGCTTCGAGTAAAAGCATCGCTGTTTCAAGGTTGTCAAATATGTACAAATAACCATTGTGATCCTTTTCCTCCGACGCAGTATCTTCAATTGGTAAGATAATCAACTGGAGAGATAGCTATGTAATGATGCTATTCTCAACACAAGTACAAAGCAAACAGACTCAGCGTATTTTCATTAAAACTCTATCTATCAGTTTTCAGTTTCACTGACAGACATTTTGTGCAAACAAAAAGATCGTCATGTCTTTACCATCGACTGCAAGCGTATGTATTTCACCTATAATGGCTCTGTAGCTAGTACATAGATTTAAGTAAAAACTGTCAAATTAAGACACTATTTAGGCTATTCAACACCTTATTTAGAGATTCATGACCCATTTCTTTAATTCGGATTCTTTTATCCTATCATTTGTATATACATGAAACACTAAGTGGAAAATACTACTAACCCAGTTTCGACGGGATATTTGGTGTGTGCTTTTCGTGTTTAGTGTATGCACCTGAAATAATAGATGAACAACACTGACCTACCTTGGACAAACGACGTATCTGTTTTGTACTTTACTTGTATATACAGCGTTGTTCAATGGGAAGACAGAAGAACAAAGTAGGTCGGTTCAGTTTCATTATTTCATTCCTATCGAGTCTATGTAACCCAAGTCTAGTGTGTATCTCTAGACGAGTTGGTATGGGAGGATAATTATACAAACTATCTAAAGCCAAATAAAGATAGTGTTTCTTTGCAGAGCATCGCAAACCACATACGGTTTGTTATTAATTATCAGTGACATGTTGACAGCCAAAGACGATTTACGCTTAATGTCTACTAAATTGTAAATTGAATGTATATTTCCGGTTTGAATTAAGTAGAACTACAGGGTGTCCCCAAAAAAAGAGGCTCCTCATTGCGCCCTCTTTTTCTCCTATTTTTGAAAAGTTGATCAAATATATTTTGGTATGTTAAGAAACCTTAAGTTGTTAGCTTTAATAAACTAAAACAATTATATCAATCGGCTCACAACTTTTGAAGATATGCTCTTTTAAAGAAATATACCCGTTTTTCACTCTGTCCACGGAGAAGGTTTGGCTACTTCAAAGATTGAAAAGGAATACACATACCATGCATGAATATCAGAATTGCCAGTGCATCGCTTAACAGCTGATCTCACTAGGCTCCTGAGTTTTTGAAAGGTTCCATCAAATTGCAGCGGACAGGATTGGTTTCACACTTTGAAACTTGGCGTGATGTTTTGTCTAACATCCTGGAAGGGAGCTGTGGCTGATTTTTGGAGGAGGAAGCTGTCATTTTCCTGCATTTTTGGACTTATTTTTTTGTTCTACTGTGTACCTACTACATCCAGTTTGATACATCAACATAACCAGAGCACTTGTTTTCAACCCACTGAATTTTGGGATCAAGTACCTAGTATTGATCAAGTACCTAGTATTGATTTGGAATCAATTGCTGAGTATCTCATCATCAATAGCCATCCCAATTACCTAATCAATATGGACTATGGTAATCAATCTGGTTTCACATCATCTGTAACAAATCTGACTGTTCAGTGCTTGAACTATTCAGCACTTTATCTACAGGTACTGTGCCCCAGTTTTACTGTTTGCCCACTGACTGCTGATACATGTGTAACATTAGACTCTTTAAACTTGTTGAAGCAGCCATGTTTAACCCATATCCATGACCATCCTGATAACTCAAAACTGACCAAAAAGACTCGTAAGCGATGGAGAAAGAGAGGGAAAAAGCGAGCGGGTAGAAGAGTGAAAGAAAAGAGACTGGAAAACGCTGAATTCCTTACTATCGGTCTATGGAATGCACGTTCAGTAAAAAACAAAACAACAACCTGTTCCGATTATATTCTTGATCACAAGATGGATATCCTTTTTCTAGTCGAAACGTGGCTCTCAGAATCACAAAATGTGGTCATTGGTGAATTATGCCCACCTGGTTACCGACTCTTAAATGCACCCCGTGGAGACAACTATGGTGGACTGGGAGTGTTGTTTAAGCAAGAGCTTAAACTTCAGATAATTCCCACTGGATTTAAGTCGGTCTCTTTTGAACATTTAATCATCTCTGACTCTAAAAGGGATATCTATCATGTGCTCATTTACAGAACCTATCCATCTCAAGAGAATGGATTTAAAACATCCCAGTTCTTGTCCGAGTTTGATGATTTTCTGATCCATATCAACTCCATGTCCGGTAAAGTAGTAATGCTTGGTGACTTTAACTTCCATGTTGAGTTGCCTGCTAAATCAGAAGTTGTTAAGTTCCTTGCTATCATTGAGGGTGCTGGATTTTATCAACTGGTGAATGGCCCTACACACATAAGCGGGGGCACTCTTGATTTGATCATTGCCCGCCCGGACGAAAACTTGGTCAGGGATTGTGAAATTGGTCCTAGATGTGGATCCGACCACAACATTATTAGTTGTAAACTGTCCTTTAAGAAACCAACTCAGAACGTTGAAACATTTACCGCACGCAAGTTTAGCAATATTGACAAAGAGTCCTTTGATAATGATATTGGTCACCAGTTTAGATCATTAGTCAACTCTACTGCTGATGTAGATGAACTTTCTGAAGCTTATGAAAAGACTGTCATTGACGTTTTAGACCAGCATGCTCCATTGGTTACGAGAACCCGGAATGCACGCATCAGGCAGCCTTGGTACAACTCAGAAATACATCATGCTCGTAGACTCCGCAGAAAGCATGAGAAGAAGTGGAGAAAAACAAGACTTGAAGTCCATCACCAACTTTACATTGAACATAACAAAACTGTTAACAGCCTAATTGAAAAGGCTAAACAAAGTCATTATGCTATGAAGTTTCAGGGTGCTAATGACACAAAGACCATGTATAAGATCGTAAATAGTTTGTTAAATAGTAAATGTAAGATATTACCTGTATATGAGTCAGCTGAAGATATGAGTAATGAGTTCGCTACATATTTCCAAAACAAAGTAGCTAAAATATATGAAGATCTTGAACAAGAAGTGTCTTGCACTGGTACAGTAAGGGTGAACACTGACAAGTATGACCATGATGTTTCTAATATATGTGAACTCTCTTTTTATGATCATGTTACAGAAGATGATGTTAGAGATCTTGTACAAGGTAGTGCAACAAAAAGTTGCTTGTTAGATCCTATTCCTACCTGGTTACTGAAAGAAAACATGTCTGTATTTTTGCCTGTAATAACTTGCATCATAAATGCATCCATTTCCTCAGGTGTATTTCCCAGCTCAATGAAACATGCCGTCATAAACCCCCTTATCAAAAAGCAGTCTTTGAACCAGAGTGAACTGAAAAGCTACCGACCGGTTGCAAACATACCTTTCCTAGATAGAGAAACATGTTGTCAACAACATCAACAACCACATGTTGAAACATCATCTTGGTGAAGAACTGCAATCTGCCTATATGCGTGGCCATAGCACCGAAACGGCACTGTTGAAAGTGAAGGATGAGATTATGGGACATGTGTACAACCAGAAAGGAGTTTTCCTTGTCTTACTCGATCTCAGTGCGGCTTTCGATACGGTGAACCACAACCTTCTGCTGAGTAGAATGTCGCATGAGATCGGGGTTACTGGGATTGCTCTTGACTGGTTGAGGTCCTATTTTACTGGTAGAACAACAACTGTTGTGATTGATTGTGTCTACTCAATGGCAAAGACCATGGACTATGGACTACCTCAGGGCTCAATTTTGGGCCCCCGAGGTTTCACAGTGTATACAATTCCAATAGGCAGGATCATCAAAAACCACTCGCTTTCATACCACATGTACGCGGACGATATACAGATTTTCTGTAGTTTTGAGCCATCTAACCCATCATCAATTGAAACCGCTTTGTCATCAATAACATCTTGTATCAAAGAAATCAGAACATGGATGACATTTAATTTCTTGAAATTAAACAACGACAAAACGGAATTCTTGGTTATATCATCACCTCACTTCAAACGCCAGATGCCTGATATATGCCTTCACATTGGAGATGACATCGTCCACCCCTCCACTAGTGTCAGAAACCTGGGCGTTATCTTTGACGATGTTATGAGTATGTTGCCGCAGATAACTTCACTGTCAAAGAACATCACATATCACTTACGCAACATTACTCGGATCCGTCGTTTTCTTGATAATGTAACATGCACCCATGTTGTTCGATCTCTTGTGCTGTCACGTCTAGACTATGGGAATGTACTATTAGCAGGAACTAATGCAACTTACATCATGAAATTACAACGCTTGCAGAACTGGAGTGCAAAATTAATTTTCTCTGCTTCTAAGTATGACCATGCCAGCCAGTATTTGCAAGAACTTCATTGGCTCCCTGTGAAGCAGAGAATTTTATATAAGATCATGCTCTATGTGTTCAAATGTCTGCATGGATATGGACCAAATTATCTCATTGAATCAATTTCATTGTACAACCAAACTCGTCTCGGCTTGCGTTCTGCAACAGACACTACACGTCTCTCTGTACCAAAATTCAACCCTAAAGGCCTGCAATCAGCTTTCGACAAGAGTTTTTCTCTCACCGCACCTGCACTCTGGAACTCACTTCCATCTGAACTCCGTACTGCTGTTTCTCTGCCAAGTTTCAAGAAAGGTCTCAAAACCTTCCTGTTCCCACAATAATCTGGTGGCTTTGTTTCAGTTTTGCTGTTTTATTTTGCCTTTCAAATATTTTGTGTTCCATCTTGGCGCCGTGGTCTTTATGAAATGGCGCCCTATAAATGCCTTGTATGTAAAATATCAAACATTCCTCAATAATAACTTTATAAAATAACTTAATTTATGGAATGGGCTTTACCGGTGGGTTTATGGGCAATGTATGTTGTTAATAGTGTCATTAATTTGTGGGTAAAATGGATGCAGAATGGGACTTCTTTTGCTTTACTTGCAATTACTTATTTTTTCTTGGTTATTTATGCCTTTTTGTTTTTATTCGTTTCTTACTTTCTTTCTTTGTTGTTTCTTGCTTTCTTTCTTTTATTTACAACATAAGTCATTTCTCTTTTTAGGAAAAAAGGTAGCCCTAAAAGGTTGTTTGGTTTGTCTTTGGTTCGTCTGAAGTGAGTTTACTGTGCTGCTCTGCCCTCTACCTGGTTGCCTCCTTGGCGAATACAGGTTTCAGCCATCATTGCATCAATTGCGTTGCGTACCATCCTTGTGCGCCGGATACTTGCGAATGCATTCAGTAATACGTTTGCGAAGATCTTGGATTTTGCTACAAAGGAAACAAATCAAGTGGTGTGAGGTCTGGTGATCGTGCAGGCCACTCCATAGCATGACCCATCCCAACAACTCTGTTTGCTATCCGAGGACAGAGTGAAAAACGGATACTTTTATTCAAAAGGGCGTATCTTCAAAAGTTGTGAGCCGATTGAAATTATTGTTTTGGTTTATTAAAGCTAACGATTAAGAGTTTCTTTACATACCAAAATATATTTAATCAACTTTTCAGAAATAGGAGAAAAGAGGGACCAATGAGGGGCCTCTTTTTTTTTGGGATACCCTTGTAGCATGACTAGTGTAAATTTTCATCATTCAATAAGAAAATTGCTCATATTGATTATTGGACTGCTGCAAACGTAATATTTACAAATCACAATGGGAAACCACTGCACAAATGACAACATTAACCGTACACTGTGAGCATCAGAACACAGAAAACACAATTAAGAATACAGCACAAACATTCGAGTGCAGGAATGACAATGTTAGCCACATACAATGGGAATCCTACTGCAGAAAATGTGGGCATCCGATCACAAGAAAGCCAACATAACATTAACCGTGTGCATTTCAAACTAATTTACAAATAAAAAGTCAATATCTCTTTGAATAGAGAGATTGCGATTTCCAAACGTAGCATTGAACGTTACGTGGAATCTATTCAAAATCCCGTCACAGGAGAGTGGTTTTGAATATATTCCACGTACGTTTGATACGTAAGTTTGGAAATCGCAATCTCTCTACTGTTTTTACAAGAACGAAATAAAAATCATATATTTTATATTTTAGTGTAGAAATCTATGGTGGGCCTCACCCCTATGGTTATTTTTGATGATCGATCCTATTCCGGGTAGGTGCTGGGGTTAAAATGAGCTCAAAGGATGGATTTACGATTAACTTAAGTCGTTCCGGCCAATATACAGCCTGTCTCAAAAAAAAAATTGTGCAAGTAAAAATCGCCCTCTTTGGCAATTAGAAAATACTGTTGTGACATAATGCTTATATTTACGTAAAGGGCGGAGCCTTAGCTCTCGAATGCCGTTTGTTCAGTTCAATTTGCTTGTTTTAATCTCGAAATATGTTTAGTTAACAACGAACGGGTAAAATCACAATTGTGCCACTTTTACTAGGGAAGAGGGCTGTACCCGGGGGGGGGGGGCACTCAACTTAAATTTTGGTAGGGGTGTGCGGCGCGGAGCGCCAAACTTTGGGAACTAAGAACTGATTTTGGGGCAAAATAGGGGCTTGAAGAACTGAAATTAGGGCCAAATTATAGACTGTTGAGCTACAATTGTCATTGTTTAAGGCTCAAAGAACTGGAACAGATTCAAATGTGGGGCTTAAGGAACTACCGGAGAGCCTGAAAAAGGGACCCTTGACCGCCGCACATACCCGTACCACCCTAACATGTGAGTGCCCCCCCCAAGTTTATGAAGAGTTCCTTCGTGAAATCAATAGAATGTATCGATTACACAACAATACCAAATTGTTTTTACTGTTTTTACTGTTTTATCATGATACAGGTATAATGATTCAGGTGTCCTGGACCTCAGACATCCATGAAACCCCCTTCATTCAATCAGACAGCCTTGATTTAGTGGGGATAGACACCTCCATCACCCCTCTAGGTCAAATAGTTTCAGAGTTATTGCCATTTTACCTGGTTCATATGTACATTTTGGTGGCCATTTTGAAAAATGGCCATACACAGAGGTTGCCCGGGTTTGGAATTTTCCACCTAGTAGAATTTGGAAGACCTATGCATACTCTACTCGAATCAACTTTCAAACTTTCCTCTTTGAAAAATGTATACGGGTCTGCAGGACAGGGCCAGGACTAGTACTGGCCCTGTCCTGCAGTATACATTTTTCAAAGCGGGAAGTTTGAAAGTTGATTAGAGTAGGGTTTGCATAGGTCTTCCAAATTCTACTAGGTGGAAAATTCCAAACCTGGGCAAACTCTGTATATGACCATTTTCAAAATGGCCGCCAAAATGTACTTATGAATCAGGTAAAATGACAATAACTCTGAAACAAGATGGCTGCCCATAGCAACCATAATCATCATATTAGCCAGATGATATGACAATAATTCGGAATCTGCCTGACCTACAAGGGTCATTGAGGTGTATATCCCCACTAAATCAAGGCTGGCTGAGTGAATGAAGAGGGTTTCATGGATGTCTGAGGTCCAGGACACCTGAAATTCCTTGTAGGTCAAGCAGATCCCGAATTATTGTCATTTCACCTGGCTAATTTGATGATTTATGGTTGCTATAGGCGGCCATCTTGGATTTCAGGTGTCCTGGACCTCAGATATCCATGAAACCCCCTTCATTCACTCAGCCAGCCTTGATTTAGTGGGGATAGACAACTCAATGACCCTTGTAGTTCAAGCAGATTCCGAATTATTGTCATTTCACCTGACTAATATGATGATTTATGGTTGGTATGGGCGGCCATCTTGGATTTCAGGTGTCCTGGACCTCAGACATGAAACCCTCTTCATTCACTCAGCCAGCCTTGATTTAGTGGGGATAGACACCTCAACGACCCTTGTAGGTCAGACAGATTCCGAATTATTGTAATATCATCTGGCTATAAATTATGATGATGGTTGCTACGGGCGGCCATCTTGGATTCCAGATGTCCTGGACCTCAGACATCCATGAAACCCCCTTCATTTAATCAGACAGCCTTGATTTAGTTTGGATAGACACCTCAATCACCCCTCTAGGTCAAGTAGTTTCAGAGTTATTGTCATTTTACCTGGTACATAAGTTTTTTGAAAAATGGCCATATATAATTATATAGAGTTCAAGTTGCCCGGGTTTGGAATTTTCCACCTAGTAGAATTTGGAAGACCTATGCATACCCTACTCGAATCAACTTTCAAACTTTCCTCTTTGAAAAATGTATACGGGTCTGGGCAGGGCCAGGACTATACAACACAGCAGAACGAAGCCGATAATGTAAATTGAAATTATCTTATTTGTTGAAAATGTGTACTCATGTGAGCCTAAACCGCACCGTTGAGAAACGAGCGTTGTGATGGAAGCTCTGCGGTGGTTAATTAAAGTGCCAGTTTTGTTCGAAATAAAAAAAAAATTCTCTAACGCAAAACTTGTTTTGCCAACCCCTTCATATGGATATGGGGGTACATCAATGCAACGGCATATAAACACTGATAAAATGCTTTAATATGTATTCCTTACCTCATCACTACACTGTAAAAACGGTGTTTAGCGATTAAACACTTTTCTAAACACAACATCATGTGTCAAATTTCTCACGGGTATCTACCAGGCTTTAATGTTCACCCCCCACCCGGACTCTACCAAACCAACTTTTTAGCTTCCTTTTATGGTCCTATAACACTATTTAAGGTCAACACAGTGGTCAAATTTCAAAGTTGCTCAAATCTGGTTAACAAGCACGCCAAATTATTTCTCTCATTGCAAGGATTCAGAAAAAGTATAGTTTGACCTACCTGCGACTTACCGTTCTTGAGTTATAAGCAAAAAGGTCACATTTTGAGCGGTGGTCAGTTTTTTTGGCCACACAGGGGCCAAAAATTAAAAATGCTGCGATTTCAACGCAAATGGTCTCAAATTGCTCGTCATACAAAAGCAAGTCAAAAAAGGAATTGTTTGCACTGTCTAAAATGCTTCGTTATTGACAAAGTTGGCCATAAAGGTCAATCCCCCATTACCGGTAGGCCTACAGCCTATTGACCACAACTATGTTGTGACGTTTCCTAGGTAACGAAACATCCTACATGGTTACAACTATTCCTTATTTGACTTATTTTTACATAACAAGCAATTTGAGGCCAATTTCGTTCAAATTGGAGCATTTTTAATTTTTGGCCCCTGTGTGGCCAAAAAAACTGACCACCGCCCAAAATTTGACCTTTTTGCTTATAAGTCGAGAACGGTATGTCGCGGGTAGGTCAAACTATACTTTTTCTGAATCCTTGCAATGAGAGGAATAATTTGGTGTGCTTGTTAACTAGATTTGAGCAACTTTGAATTTGACCCCTGTGTTGACCTTTAACCTTGAATATGGCCGGAGTGCCGGGAAATATTGTTTGTTAACATCTTGAATGTGTTATAGGACCATAAAGGAAGCTAAAAAGTTGGTTTGGTAGAGTCCTGGGGGGATGCACATTAAAGCCTCTAAACACATTCTTGCATTTTTTTTACAGTGTATCATGCATCCGTGAGCAAAGTTGTTGCTAGTGTTTCTCGAGTAATGCCAGAATTAAAGAAAGATTAGTACCCCTTACTTGAAAATAATCGGAATGTTTACTATAGCTGCAACGATCCAGAGCTCCAGTGTAAGTTACAGATAAATGCCGAGATAGTAAAGATGTTCAAATCGAGATGTTCTCCCGGGTTTACCGTGTGTATTCACTGCTACCACAAGAAAGAAAATATCGTATGTACAGTACCAAAATGCCGGGCCAAAATGGTCGATCCGAAGTTGTTGCTTTCGAAGAAGTTCTCTCTGCTTTTACTGACGGCAGAACTTAACAAATGCTCAAGTGGTTTCTTAACACTGCTCTCATAAAGCTTAACATGTTATGGCCAAATGTCAAGTACTATTATTATGCAAATAAAAGAAAAGAAACACTTTTACGCATACAGCTTTATTGATTTAAGGGATCTGGAATGAGCGTTTTGAGCGTTTCGACAGTATTTTTGTGGGACATGAGAGCACATCAGACATATCGAATTGCATTCTGAATACGAAGAATGTCTTTCTGATATCAAATAATTTCCATTTTTGAAATTCACGATATAATACAAATGACAAATTATTAAAATTTGATATTTTTCACATTTTTGATATAATAACAGTCCTCGAAGTAAATTTTATAAATCTAATGATATATTCTTAAAGTGTATGTAGCTGGGAGGAAATGCCGACGATCAATTGAAAATTTTGACTTTTCATATTGAAGATATGGATTTTTTTTCCCAAAAAGTAATTTTTTTTGGTGTTTTGGGAAAAAAATTCATATCTTCAATACGAAAGGTCAACAATTTTCAATTGATCGTCGGCTTTTCATCCCACCTACATACACTTTAAATATAAATCATCAGATTTATAAAGTTTACTTCGAGTACTGTTAAATATCAAAAATATCAATTTTAATCATTTGCCATAAAAATGTGTATTACATTGCGAATTTCAAAAAATCAAAATTATTTGATATTAGAAGGACATTCTTCGTATTCAGAATGCAATTCGATATGTCTGATGTGTTCTAATGTCCCACAATAAATACTGTCCAAACGTTCATACCCCACCCCTTAAACAAGCAGAGAATATGTTTTATTACATCTTCTCTGATATAGACGAATCCATTTTCACGCATTCCTACACCTCAATGGCAGCCATAGCTGCCCCCTAGACTAAATCCTCCAGTCTCGAATATACGCCCGGCCGTTGCACTGTGCTGTATACGAACGAGCCGCCGCCATGTTTGTCCGCCATTTTGCGAGTGAGAGGCCAGGGACTCAGGCTACCTCGAACGAGCTGCCCCCCCCCCACTGACCACATCGGGTGATGGCAGTCATACTATTACTAGGCATAGGGAAGGGGCGAAGTTTCTAATGACATTTTAAGCGCCAATTACGAAATATAATAATATTGTCAAAATAAAGTTTTGCATTTAAATATGAAACGCAAAATGGTGTTTATTCTCACATTATGAAAACTGACATGCACAATCAACTTTAATCAACATTCTACTAAAATACCTATATTTTAAGGTTGGTCTTAACCTGGGAAATCAAAATATATACTTATTTATTTGAATGCAAACATGGCGAACCCATCTGTGATGTCACATTTTGGTAAAAATGCTCAGTTTTGGAGAAAATCTCAAAAATCCATTATTTTGATTTTTTTTTTTTTTTCATAAGACAATAATAATTGTTTTATATTATTCCAAATTTGGATACAAATATCTAGAAAACTTATTTTATTATTAATTATTTTATATTGACCAACTTTGAGAAATATTCACAAAAATTGTTTAAAATACTAAATTTGGTCACAAAAATAATTTTAAAAAGCATGATTTTCACCCAAATGGCAACAATTTTTGGTGAATTTGTTAAAAATTATTTGTTTTTGATATTTTCTCCAAAAATAAGCACATTTACCAAAATTTGACGTCACAGATAGATTTGTCAAGTGTTGGCCATTCTAAATATATATACTTATTATAAACAATCTCAAAAAAAGTAACTAACCCCCCTAAAATAATGACCATTATTCAAAAACGGGTGACTGTATTACAAATCTGTCAAATTCGTTAGAAGCAGAATTTATTTCCGCACATTTTGACACCTCATTTGTAGCAATTGACTAAATATTGACGTCACAGCGAACATTTAAATCAATGTAACCCAAGATTTGAAAGTTGCAGTAAATTGTATTGATTTTGTATCCAGTGTAATGGGGGGAAAGCTGTGTAATGATAGAGTGTTTTTGTATTGTAAAAATGTGTATGTAAGTGCAACTTTCAAATCTGGACCTCACTACATTAAATTGACTGGTGTTTTATTGTTTTCTGGGTTAATTTAGCAATTATGAAGTCCAAAAGTTTTCATTATTCCAGGGTTAAGGGCTCTGATAGCGACATTTTCATGTTTTTGTGGGAACTGCAGCACATCAGACATATCGAATTGCATTCTGATTTCTGAATACGAGGAATGTCCTTCTGATATCAAGTAATTTTGATTTTTTGAAATTGGCGATATAAAACACATTTTATGGCAAATTATTTTTGATTTATTAGATTTATAAGTTTTACTTCGAGAATTGCTAAATATCAAAAATATAAATGTTTAATAATTTGCCATAAAATTTGTATCATATCGCGAATTAAAAAAAATCGAATTTATTTGAGATGGACATTCTTCGTTTTCAGAATGCAATTCGATATGTCTGATGTGCTTTGGCTCCACCAAAATACAGTGCAAAGGTGTTAAGATCAACCTTAAAATATACCCCAAATATTTAGTTGATGTTGATGAAATTGGACATATAGATTTGATATTTGTTTTGCTTCTGTTTTGGAGATAACTATAAGAATCGACCTTGAACGTGTGGCTCTTCACTGCGAGGCGAAACAAAATACATATATCAAAATTAAAGCTGATTTATTTCTAATCATATTTCATTTCCTAGGGTCGTTGTCGGTACGCGCCAAGCTTTAGGAAATAATGAACACCGCCTGATATATTGCTGACTACAAAGTTATGCAAAATGCTTCAAAATATCGTCTAATGTTTACGTTTTTGTTTATTTGTTTGTTTGTTGTATTGGGAGCTATTGTGATCGATATAATCTTACATTATATTTTGTCTTTGCCTACACCTACATGATTTCCCATTACTGTGGTTAATCAATTATTAATTTGATTAAAATTATTCATTGCTTCCGTCCGTCCTTCTCCCTCCTTAATTCCTTCGCGCGTGGATTTTGCAGAAGTGTTGTGAAGTATCCAGTCAAAGTCAAAGTCCTTCCTTCTTTCCTTCCTTCACCCATTCACTCATTCATTCGTTCGTTCGTTTGTTCGTTCATCCATCCATCGATCCATTCATTCATTCATTCACTCATTCTTTGCTTCTTTGCTTCTTTCCTTTCTTCCTTTCCTTTCCTTCATTTATTTATTTATTTTTAATTCGTTCATTCGTTCCAACCTTAATTCCTTCCCTTCTTTCTTCATTCGTGCTTGGATGAAAACGCTCTAGCTTTTTGAACCCTCTGCTCTCTACTTTCAAAAACATCGAGCTCTTTCAAATTGCATTTTGTCGTGGTGTTTGCCTGTTTTAATTATTTATTTTTCATCAAACACATTTCCTATCATTTATGGAAATTCTCAAATTTGAAATTATAATAAAACATAATTATTGGAATCAAAAATTTTCTTCTTTTAATGTTTCATTTTTCTTAGAAACACCTCGCATAAGTAAAGGTGGGATGCCCCAGAGAGCGAGCGAGCGACAAGGGAGACAGACGAGAGGATTTACGGGGAATGTCCTCGGGGGATCCGTGCTCATGATGACTTGAACTTGAACTCGGCAAACACAGACAGTAAATCAGTGGCGTACCGTGGCCGCCCCAACCCCAGGGGGCTGAAGAAGAAACAATTTTGCCGCCCCTTCCTTAACAGCCCGAAAAGGTTGACCCAATTTTTTCTCGGTCGTTTGAAAAAGTGAAGAGCAAAAGTGAAGAAAAAAAAAAAAAAAAAAAAAAAGGATTTTAGGAGCTAGCGCCCTAAAAGCAACCATTTTTAAAATTTTTTATGCTTTTTCAATTTTTGGCGCCCCTTTTTTCATTGCTAATTCGTTTTGCCGCCCCATTTGTTTTTGCCGCCCGTGTTTTTGCCGCCCCTTCTTCTTCCGCCGCCCCTTCATTTTGGCCGCCCCCTACTTTGACCCCAAAGGGCCCGCGCCCCCAAAGCCCCCCGCAAAATACGCGCATGCAAATGACACCGTTTTCATGCCCTTTCCAACAAGCATCGGAGAATTATTGGTCAGTAGTTTGTTGTGCTGGAAGGGAGAAAGAGTGTGAGGGGGACATCGAGAGTTCATGAGAGTAAGGAGGGACGGGAGAAAGGGAGAAGGGAAGAAGGAGAGATACAGAGAGGGGAAGGGGAGAGTGGGGGAGGGAAAAGTAAGAGGGAGCGTTGAGAGGGGAAAGAGTGAGAGAGAGGGAGGGGAGGGAGAGAGTGTAGAGAGGAAGAGGGGTCAGGTCAGAGACAGACGGGGAGTGACAAGGGTGGGAGAGGGAGAGTGGGGAGAGGAAGAGTGAGAGAGAGTCATTTCTGATATACTTGCAAACTTGTAATAATATAAATAGCCCTACAACATGTACAAAAATAATTACACTAGCTCCTACAAGTGGTCTGACGAATAAAATACATGTTTTTTGACATTTTATATTCTGGAGGATCTGCATGATGCATGGCTCGTTCTGAAAGGTTTTGCCGATGTCGGGGTATTTATATTCAGAGGAACATAAATGTACTTTAGTATTGACTTTTCGAGGAAATAATGCAATTTTAAGCTTTAGCCCGAAATTACCTTCAACCATAAAAACCTGAATCAAAGAAAGACATGAAATATAAAGGAAATGTTCAATAAAACATATCAAACAAATGTGTCATGCTAGCTTATTTTTGTTTTGTTTTATTTACCCTTCTTTATAAAAGAAATCATTGCTTGAAACTTGAAACAACAAAACACACACACTAACAAACAAAAGAACGAACAATCTTTAAAACAGCGGTCAGAATATCAACAAAAGAATTGTCATTTTAAACTAAAATCAAACTACATGAATTTAAACGTGTTTTTCATTTATTTAGTCTTTGTTTGCAACAGAAAACACCCGGCGCCTTTTCTCATCACTTCATTCAAAGCCCAAGCACGTATCATCTCTGACTTCAGCTGACCCTTGCCAGTTTGTCCATTTCGATTATTAAGTAAATTAATTGAAATTAAATAGGTTAGACTTCAGTCAATTTCAATATGATTTTTTGTTATCAATTTATGCCCTTTGTTCAGTTGTTCTAGATCTGAGCTGTGCATGGGACTATAAAAATCTTCCAAGCAATTTTTGTTCTTTAAAAAAAAAAAATTTTGTTTATCCGTCGCAGTGTTGTTGCAAGTGCATGCATTAATATCAAATAATTATTTACACTGGCTATGAATTAAATATCTATAGTGTTTTTAATAGACATTTAGCAGTGTTTAAAAAGTGTTACTGAGTAAGCTTTGAAGTGGTTAAATAACTGCACGTTTAAAGCCTAAACATGTTTATTTATAATTGCTTTTTTTTCATTATAAAATAACCGTCACTCCCTCTCACCCAATGACCCCCTTTTTTGTTTTACTTAACCCCTCTCACCACGGCCCAATGAACCCCTTTTCCTGTCACCAAAAGACCCCCTTTTTCAAAAAATTTGGGGAAATTTCTGATAATCACTAAATGACCCCGTTTTTTCCATTATTTTTCCTCAAATTTTGCAAATTTTGTTTAAATTTTGATGAATTTTTGAAAATTTTGTATCAACTTCTAGTTCTACATTATGATCCAAAATTTTTCCCAGTCTCACTGAATGACCCCCTTTTTTGGTAAGATTTTCCCCATCTCAGGAAAGAGCCCCTTTTTTGGGGCCTTGTCACCCCCCCTTTTTTTCGGTGTCTAGACTCTCGCCGAAAGACCCCTAGTTTCGAACTGCATGCCCGTCACTTGAAAGTCGAGTGCCCCCGGATAATAGTATCCTTTTTTCCGGGCCTTTTTTCTTACCATATTTTGAGGGTTTTTTTATGCATGTCAAAAATGCTTGATCGTCTTTTGACTCCTTAAAATTACATAATCTCCCTCGACCATTTGACCTGTCACAAACTTCCTGCACCACCCTACAATTTTACTATCCCTTGGAGCGCATAATCATTTCGCAGCTCCTTAAAAGTCAAACAACATGCAATAAATTTTAACTTCTATTATTCAAAATTCACATCTTTAAAACTAGTCAAAAATTGAACATGTTTGTTCTTTTGTGATGCTTGGTTGAAGCAACAAAATCTACTTTTTGTTGCCAAATCAAAAGGTCATGTATTATGGAAAAGGCTTTTGTGTACATTGATCCAAGCCATAAATCAAAGGCTGATTTTTGTATTCAAAGGCTTTCAAACCTAAAACCCATACCGACAAACTCTATACAAAATCCACGTGGGAGAACAGGAATATAAAAAGGAAAAAAATGAACGGACTAGACTTGACTAATTAAGGTGAATTGAAAACCACATAGTTGAAAATTTGTAGAAAATTGCTGTAAACAATTTTTTTTCTCGAATGGTGCATGGTTCGAGAGCCAAAATATTCCTCCACATTCGTTGTGACGTTGCGGTGGTTATTTAATGGTAGAAAGCATTATTTAGTTATTAAAATATTATATTACATTGGGAGCAAGGTAGAGAGTGGATAATGGTTGTTACCTTATTTAAAATTTAAAAAAATCTAATTTATAATGAAAGTATTGTCCTCATAAATTGAAGAAAAAAAATCTCATAGCTGTATCGAAATATGTTTCATGGTTTCATACATGTAGTACTACAATTTCCGATATCGATTCAAATCTTAATTTGGTTATTCTTTACCAAATATAAATAATAACAACTCATTTTAAGCCAAACTAATTAGGTACAATGAGAGAAACCCCACTATCTTAGCCACTTAAATGTGGAGTTCTATGGGGGATTTAAAGTAATAATTTTGACTTTTAAAATGCAATTAGGTTGTAAGTTGGGACATGTACATTATACAAATATGCTAAAAAAATCAGGTTTGAAAAAAAAAATGACCGAACTCATTTTAAAAGATCGTACATTAAATTAAAGAGGAAATGCAATAGAAAAAAAATCTAGGTCAATTAATCATTTTAATGCCATTTTTGTTTCAATAGAGTGTTGGAAGTGCGCCCTCGATATGCCATTTTTAGTAATGGCAAGGTGTATTTATGAGGGGGCTCTTTTATTATTAATAAACTCTCTGTGTAATAGCAAACGGGGCTGGACAAGCTCTCATATTAAATAGAGGCAATTTTCCCGTAGCACCGCGCGTGTGGTTCTCTGCCAATCGTAAAACTTCGTTGGCAAACATGATGCAGTCATGTCTACAGTAGAATTCACCACGACCTTTGCAGGACTTAAACCCCATTAAAAGCTATTAAACCAAGATAACACTCATTGAAAACAGCTCAACTATGTTACATCAGATCTTCTCTGGTTAAATCCACACTACACATGTTTCTGTTTTACCTGTGCGGTATTGCAATGAGCTGGTATTATATAAGCTTATATAGTTTCAGTTGGGTAACCGATTATAAAGCAAACGAAAGGTAACAATACTGTGTGGGCCTTTGTTTACGAAATGAGACAATAGTGTGCATATTGTTAACCAGCATTCTTGAAAATGAGAAACATAATGGTTGTAGACCGTAACACGGTTTGGAAATATATTTCTTCATATTTTTTGGTGTTATCTGTCGTTTACATATCCTTCCTAAAACACCAAAGTGCGAATATTTCCAAACGCCTAAATTAGCTAAAAATTTAGGACATGTTACAAAATTATATTTTCTAGAATTTCAGAGAGAACTTTAAATATTGGCCGGTTATTTTTCACACAGTGACGTTAACTAGGCAATGGCCTCTACACTAACATACACTGTTTGTAGGTAGAAGTCACACTCCAATGGTGAGAGCACTGTGTATTGTGTATAGGAAAATGAACAGTAACTGCAGTATGATAGTTATCGTCAAGATTAAGGTTATTGCTCCTTGAGCTTTTAGAATTGAAGTTTTCCTACCTGCCATCTTCACCCCACATCACACAATCTCACTGTAAGATGACGCTGGCTCGTAACTCATGCTTTTAACGGTTTTGATTTTTGCTGAACCATGGAATGGTATCAGCCTATATTAGTGTATCTTACTTCCTTACTTACAGATTGACCAACCTTTTGGTCTAAAATGACCATATCTCAAAATGCCACTAAGGTATGACCCCACAAGTGGTGTCAAATGAAAGAGAAAAAAATAAAGAATATAATAAAAATATTTTCCCACCCGGGGGTGGCACTCATAATAAGCCCTGGGTCAATATTCATATTGGTCCTTTATATATCTCAAAATGCCAAAAAGGTATGTACACCCGAGTGGTGTCAAATAAAAGAGAACAAAGTAAAGAATAATTATAATAAAAATAATTCCTCTCCGGGGGTCACACTCCTCATAAGACCCGGGTCAATATTCCTATTTTGGGTCCTTTTCATATCTCGAAATGCCACAAAGGTATGACCCCCTGAGTGGTGTCAAATGAAAGGCAAGAAAGTAAAGAATATAATTAAAATAATTTTCCAATCGGGGTGACACTCCTCAAAGACCTGGGTCAATATTCATAATCGTGGGTCATTTTCATATCTTGAAATGCCAAGAAAGTATGACCCCCTGAGTGGTGTCAAATGAAAGAGAAAAAAGTACAGAATATATAATAAAAATAACTTTGCCACCGGGGGTGACACTCCTTATAAGACTTGGGTCAATATTCCTATTTTTGGTCCTTTATGATATCCAAAGCCGGTATGAACCCCCGGGTGACAATGTATACCACAACATACTGCCGAAGCCCCGGGGTTCAGCTTTGGTGTGGTAACCGCTCTAGTTTTTCTCAAAATTCACATTTGGCAATCAGTGTTGGCAGTGGTTTTACTGAAGATGCTTCAGCTCAACATGCAATAGGTCATCTAGCTATCTAGGCGCAAGCTAAACCCACGAAGATGTAAGTGTTATTATTATTCCCGGCAGCTTCTATTTTTAGATAAGATTGAGCACCACCTTAACTTTCATTGAACTATGTCTGGTCATAGGGCACTATATCGACATTTATATGAAATTGAATTTCGGTCTTAAATTGATTTTTCAGGGCGCAAGTCCCCCCTACCCCCCGCACTGCAAAGGTGCGACTCACAGTGCGAGCCAAACAGCATAGGCCTACAGGCACACAGACCCCAAGAATCGATCAGGACCATAAGACAGTGGCGTAATGGTAACGGCTTGTGTAAGGACATCTTGCCCGCTCATTCAGCTCCCTGCACTGCTGGCTGCCGTGATATTTGAGATTTTTAGGGACATTTTTGACATTTTTCGTCAAATCTTGTTCCCTAGTCACCTGACCACACTTTCCCCTCTGGAAAATCATGCCACAAATTACACTTTGACTAGTAGTATATACCCGGTAGGACCTATAACTTTATTTGAAGTAAAATGAAAGTTGAGTATCACCCCTACTCCATATGTGACCTGTCATGTCAAAAGGAGACACTTTTGGCAGGATCGTAAATGGAGAAATAGCCAAAAATCTGCCGGTAGGTGATTTTTTCACAATTTGTGTTTGTTGCGAATTTGTGATGTTATTAATGTTAAAAATATTGTCTGATAGTTTCAGACCGGAATATAACCGGCATCTTGTATTTTTTGAGACATTTTTCAAGTTAATTCCTACTCTCAACATTGTCAATAATATTTTTACTTTAAAGGCCGATATCTCAATTTCCAATTTTATAATACCATAACTTACGAACTCAATATCTTCGCTTAGGAATGTCCGATTTCATTGGGGAAAACGGCGTTGTAGAGCAAAATATCTCTTTATTTAAGATATGTAAAAACCTCAAAATTCATAACATGCCCAAAAGTGTCTCCTTTTGACATGACACGTCACATATTCCAAATACAGCACTAATTATTTTTGGATTGAAAATATCATCTTGTTTTATCAAATGAAACATAGCTAAATCCTAATTCTTCAGTCATTAATAAGGATAAAAAAATTGCGTTTTAGAGCGGTATTCGTATGCTGCCTAAAGACTTGTACAAAGACTAATTTCAAATTATGCATTCTGATTTTTGAAAACACATTTTCTAATCTATTTCATAACTAATTATCAAAAACAACATAAAGTATTAAAATTATGAGCTAGCTCTTAGCTGTTATTCAAGATTTTGTGTGGTTATACTTGTGTCAAGTCTTAGAATTTTGTGAGTATCTGTAAGAAAACGTGCAAAATTGCATTTTTGGCCCCATTTCCCTATTGTAAAAATATTAAAATTGAAGTTAAGAATTATGATATAGCGATGTTTCATTTGGCAAGACAAGGTAATATTTCTGTAATTCAAAAAGGATCGTGCTGTATTTTTATGGAATCAGGAGTAGGCCCCTTACCATGTATTAAGGGTACAAGATGTATTGTTGGTCGAATCAGCCACAAAAAAAAAAAATCGATTTTCATTATCTAAATCAATATATATTTGATGTTTTGCAAAAGTTCATTCTACAAAATCATATACGTTGAAAACTTGCTTGATTTATTGTTGTTAATGAGTTATGTACGTATTACAAAAGAGTTGTTGTTTCAGCTCTCTTTACAACATAACTCAAGAACCACAGGACCTATAAAAGTATATCTGTGATATTTGAATTCTTCTACACACTCGCTATGAAATGATCAATACAATTTTTGCCAAAGCACACTACCATTCGCAAGTACTGTGAACTACCAAATCGCAACAGTTTACAATAGTTGCTAACCTTAAAAGCACGCTGGAACAAAGCATCGGGAATAAATTAATTTGACTGACGGAACAGATAACAACATGACTGTCATCCTGCTCAAGAGACACCGCATGACCTACTTTAATGGTATCCATTTTAAGGGTAATCCCAATTTATAGGTCAAAGGTCAAACAGATTAATGTAAAAGTAAAAATAACTCCAAATTGATTGAGATTGGAGATTGAAGGAATTACACTTTCTTTTCTTAAGTGGGTACTACACCCCTGCCCAATTGTGTGCCTATTTTTGCATTTTCCTCAAAAATTACAGCGCATTGGGGACAAGTAAGAGATGTATAGGGCAAGGACTACAACTACTGCACTAGAAATGTTATTTCAGCACAGACAACAGTTGTGGAGTTACAGTCAAAAATGAGGGAAACCAATATTTGATCAATAAATCAATAACTACTTGCTTTGAGTTGCTGAATTTTCAGTACAGTAGTTAAGTTGTAGTCCTTGCCCCTATATACATAGGCCTATCTTACTTGTCACCAATGTGCTATAATTTTTGCGAAAAATACAAAAATAGGCACAAAATTGGCCAGGGGTGTAGTACCCCCTTAAACCAAACACGAGGATTTCATACAAACTCATCTGTCATGCCATAGTTCGTTAACATTCGTAGAATGACCTTTATTGTGAAAATCACAGATTGTGATATATACTTTTGTTTTGTGGAGGTTATTGGCCAGCCCACATGATCAAATATTATATAGCATATAATGCTAGGTTGGGCAATTTTCATGTGCCTGGTCCTATCAGCATCCAAGTGTGTATCCACACGTAGCGACTGGTTAATTTATTCCGGGGGGGGGGGTGGCACTTCAATATGAAATGGATATATGTGTAGGGCTGGCACTTTCGCACTAAGGGGCATTCGGTGAGAACAAAATGTAAAAAATATGGGGTCATTGGATGAGAGCATGATTTTTGGCATTCTGTGAGAGCAAAATGTAAAAATATGGGGTCATTGGTTGAGAACATGACCTTTTTTTTAAATGGAATCTTTGGGTGAGAGCCGAAACAGCGCCACAAAAACCTCGAAAATCGAATTTCTAGTTCTAAATGGCTTCAAATTTCATTGGTTTTTTTTCAAAATAAGTAACAAAATCAGTGATAAATGAAAGTTGCTATTCAAATTGAACTTGTAAGGGTCTTTGGGTGACAGATCAAATGGAAAAATATGGGGTCTTCGGGTGACAGAGCATGTGTTCGTAAAAAAATATGTGGTCTTTGGGTGACAGCGATGCTGAAAAAGGGGGTCTTAACAGCCCTACACACGCGTCACCTCCAAAGTTGGAGTGCCCCCCCCGGAATTTATTAAAACATAAACAAATAAGCAAATCAGAACACGAATGTAAATTACAAGATAATTTATTTTATCAGACAACTGACATCGGCTGTATAATTACGTAAGAAATCTGATCCAACCATTGCAGGCTAAACTGTCAAAGGCGGCAATTTTGAAAAACCAAGTTACCATCACCAAACATTGGGTGACCATTTATGTCGAGCCTTGCTCTATATGGTTCACCCACTTTCATATCAAATGGGCCTACTTATTTCATTACATTGCTTATGCGTTGTCCATAACCAATTGCCGAAACCCTTCCACCCTACCATTATATCCAATCGTATATTTGCCGCAATCCTTCCACCATGCCTACCTGCATGTACCTTAAGGTGGTACGCAGGATCACACGAAGTAGAAAAGTTTAGACATTGTTTTGCAATGTACCTTTAAAAGTAATGATGATTGATAAGTACATAAAAGTATACATTTTCAGAAAAATGCAAGGAATCCAAGTTAAACTAGCGTGGCAGATTTCTACAAAAAATTAGCAGTTTTTGAGAAAAGCGCCAAAATTGATATTCCATGCCAATTTTTTCGGTCCGTCATAACAACTTACCCTAAATACCCAAATTGACGAAAATTGCATTATTGTGTTCTAAAGACACAAATCTAGAAAGTGTTTTCCAATTTTTTTATTTTTTGGATATATTAAGGTATAGGCCTATATATTGGATTCCTTACTTTTACTTTATGTACGTATCATCATACACTACAAAACAATGTCTAAAAATACTCACTTTGAGTGATCCTGCCTGCCCCTTAATATATTTGGTTTTAAAGTAAGGAGATTTTGTAGATACCAACTTTCTTATGTATTTTATTGTTTTTGCTCCATTATCCTCATCATTGCATGTATCTCTATTTTTGAACAGGTAAGATCATATCGCGATGACGTTCACCCTGCATCCCAGCAAACACAAAAACGTTTTAAAAACGTTTTAAATAAGTTATATTTTGGCTTGTGGTTTAGGTAAAAACGTTTTAATAACATTAAAATGTCGGGTTATATAAAGGTCATGATAACGTTTTAAAACGTTTTGTATGAAAATACACTACAACAATATTTTTAAATGTTTTCAAAAAATGTTATAGTACACTATTTTTGCAAACATTTTTGCCAAATATTGTGTCAATACTTAAATAACATTATGTTAAAATGTTTGAACCCAGCAAACACAGAAATGTTCTTAAAATGTTTTTTCCAAAACCTTTTAATAACATTTAAATGTCGGGTTATATAAAGGTCATGAAAACGTTTTTAAAACGTTATTGAAAATATTTTGGGCAAACATTTTCGCAAAATATTTTTCAACTCCCAAAATAACATTCTGTTTAGAATGTTTTGTATCAAGTTTTCAAGAATCTTTTTGGAATGTTATTAAAACGTTTTTATACCCTTTATATAACCCGACATTTAAACGTTTTCTGTAAAACATTTTTGTTTGCTGTGCAGTAGATTATCAAAAATGTTTTTAAGGTTATGAAAACGTTTTATACTCTTAATATACCCTTTATATAACCCGACATTTAAACGTTTTCTGACAACCTTTTATAACCTTTTGCGAATGATGTCGAAAACGTTTTGTGTTTGCTGGGATCTTTATAAAAAAAAGTAGCCATCCTCAAAGATAATCGCAGAAGAAGAGCTGAGCTCATCAGTCAGGAGACGGTTCTTTCACATTTAAATATCATTAATTATTTTGTACTTTCATAGAATGACCTTCATACACTCTCAAAAATAAAGGTTCTACATGATGCAGTCATGTCTACAGTAGAATTCATCTCGACCTTTGCAGGACTTAACCCCATTAAAAGCTATTAAACCAAGATAACACTCATTGAAACAGCTCAACTGATTAAATCGGATCTTCTCTGGTTGTGCACAAGTGACTGTTTTCATGTGCGATATCGCAATAAAGCTGGTATTCATAGCTTCAGTTGGGTAACCGATTACAAAAGAAACGAAAGGAAACAATGTTATGTGTGGCTTTGTTCACGAAATCAGACAATGTCGTGCTTTTTGTAAACCAGCATTCTTGAAAATGAGCAACATAATGATTTTTGACTTAACACGGTTTAGAAATAATTTCTTCATATTTTTGGTGTTATCTGTCGTTTACATGTCCTTCCTAAAACACAAAAGTACGACCCTCTCCAAACACCTAAATTAGCTAAAAATTTAGGACATGTTACAAAACTTTATTTTCTAGAACCTATTTAGAATAATTTAAATGTAGCTTTTACCGGTTTTTTGTGGCATCCTTCAGAAGTGAGCGGTCCGATACCAATATTTTCGGTCAAATCTCCATTCAAATAACACGGGGAGTTGGCTAGCTATGCCTTGCCCTCACTCATATTTTACAAAAGTACGACCATTTCTGAACATCTAACCTAGCTGTAATTTTAGGTCATGTTAGAGAAATATATTTGCTAGAAGTTTTGGAGAATAAATAAAATATTGGCTGGTTATTTTTCACACAGTGATGTTAACTAGGCAAGTGTCCATTCTCCCAACATACATCATTTGTAGGGGTCACGCGTCAATGGTGAGAGCACTGTGTATTGTGTATAGGAAAACGGACAGTAACTGCAGTATGAAGAGCCCTTTTAGTTACGTCATATATTATGGACACTCAAGAAACAGGTTCTTTAAACCGAAATAACCCTTTATAAAAGGGTTCTTTAAACCTTTGAAGAACCGTCTTCGGACCTTATCGAAGCTTTTTTTTTTTTTAACTTACAGAACCGTTGAAAATTCCATAATATTAATAGGCTGGGACCACTGAGAGTGATACAAAAATTCATTCGCAACCACTTGAGGCCAAATTTAGAGATATGGTTGATGAATGAGAATAAATGAACATGGTGTCATTGCAATTGGGAATGAGACCATTCCATTTTCATTGGGCTATTCCAGTTAAAATCCATACACCCCATGCATACCACCTTAATCTCCCACACGGGGGTGCAGCGGCGTAGCCAGGGGGGGCAAAGGGGGCAGCTTCCCCTTGTGAGAAGTCTTTCCCCCTTCTTGTCTCCCGTCTTGTCTCCCCCAGTGCTGGCCGACCTGCTATGTAAGATGTTTAGCCCTTTTTGTACTTTTTAACCCATTTTTGGCCATTTTCGTCAAAGTTACCCCCTTAAAAGTTTCCCTCCCCCTGCCCCCTGAAAAAGTGCTGGCTACGCCACTAAGGGGGTGCAGATTTCAAATGGAGTCACCCGTTCAGGTAACCCCATTTAAAAATCACACTCCCGGTGTTGAAAATTAAGATCATATCATAGGGGATATGGATTTCAACTGGAATAGCCCATTTTGTGTCATCATCTTATTACCATGTTAACATCATCCACTGCGAATTTGACACATGAAGTGAGTCCACACACAGCCTCTAGAAATGGGCTATTCCATTTAAAATCCACCCCCCCCTGTGGAAGATTTTGGAAATATCTGTCACACGGGGAGTATGAATTTCAAATGGAAGGAACACATTAGGCAGCTCTATTTGAATTTCATACTCCCTCTGAGAAAGATTCAACCTGAATCTTCCACAGAGTGAGGGTAAGTTTCAAATGGAGCTGCCTAATGTGTTCATTCCATTTGGAAATTCATACTCCCCCTGTGGAAGATATTTCCAAAATCTTCCACAGGGGGAATATGGATTTTAAATGGAATAACCCAATACACCTCATTACAAAACAGGAAGATAGACCCTACCGCCACTAATAAGCAGCAACAACATATCATTTTGTTTTTGTAGGTCAAGTGAAGTTTATAAACCGTTAACAAAATGTTTTAAAGCAATATGATAATTCCATTTTTGCTTTTGATTATTGACAATTTCCGTGACTTTTTATTTACTAATAGGATGAATACAGGTGTGTAATGTCAAATTTGTATGACATTGGTTGCATGTAGTGTACAATTTCGTCAGCTGCTTTAGGTTTACGAAGGCATGCATGCCTCAATTTGCTGGAAGTTCTTGAATTGTAAAAAAGGAAAGTTCTTGGAGCAAGTGATAGTTCATATTAATTAGTTATTTGTCAAGACCAAGAAAAAACTCAATAAATAAATAAATAAATAAATAAATAAATAAATAAATAAATAAATAAATAAATAAATAGATAAATAAATAAATGCCTCAATTTGCTGGAAGTTCTTGAATTGTAAAAAGGAAAGTTCTTGGAGCAAGTGATAGTTCATATTAATTAGTTATTTGTCAAGACCAAGAAAAAAACCCAATAAATAAATAAATAAATAAATAAATAAATAAATAAATAAATAAATAAATAAATAAATAAATAAAATAAAAAAGAAGACGTTTTCACTTGGTCTTGGAAAATAACTCTAACTGATTTTCAACAGATGAATCTCTTCAATCAAATATAATTATGCCGAGCACCCTTTGTTATCACTTCTGTCATCGTGGTTTTTTTCAGGCATTATGTTATTCGATGCAAGAAGAAACTACAAACGATTCCTTGCATACAAAAGTATACAGTTTGATCAGCTCGTAATCAGTGGAAACTAGGCTTTTACAACTAGGCCTACGCCAAAAAAAGGACGGACGTTAAGAATGGTATATTGACCTGTCATGCCTGTCTGGTCTAAATTTTTTGTATTAAAGAAATTATACAAAGTATATGACTTGAATTAATAATTCTTCATATACTTCTGACGAGGTGTCACAAGACAATTCTCCAAATAAAAGATATTGATATAAAATTGGACGGATTGAGTGTGATACCTGAATTTATCGGTCGAGCTAGAGTTTTCAAATATCATGCGAGACGAAGTCGAGCGTGATATTTGAAAACTCTAGCGAGACTGATAAATTCAGGTATCATGCGAAATTATCCGTCCAATTTTATCATTATTATGTCTTCAGAATCTTTTTTGGTCAAAAACATGATTTTTAGTAAAAAAAACATGATTTTTGGTCAAAAATGATTGTTGACGTGATTTTTAGTCAATTAACATGTGATTTTTGGTCAAAAATGTGATTTTTGGTCAAAAATGTAATTTTTGGTCAAAATTTTATTTTTTGGTCAAAAATGCGATTTTGGGTCATGGCTTGTCACATTTACAAGAAAAAATCACACCAAAAGAGACTTTTACACATAAAGTATATGAACTATGCACTCTTATGAAGAGGCTACAGATATGAAAAAACCCTGTAGCTCCAGGTGACCGATACACAAATTTATCAGACAGCTAGGTTATGTACAAAGGTATAGGAAGCAAGATTCTGAAGACATAATAATGATATTAATCCGCGATGTTATAAGGCCCGCCGATTACGAGCTGATCAAAAAGCTGAAAAAGATATTGACACATCTCTAAAGAGGCAAAGTTTCAATTTCTGACAAATCAATATATTGCAGAAATCACGAAAACAAACCATCTTTGCTATATTTTCAGTTCAAAATAAAACAATGCAGTTAATTAAAGCGTAATACTACTTAAATGTAATCTGGATACGATATACGCACCTTAGGGGTACCATAAAGAAAAATATATCCAGTCGCATATGATACGCATGGTAGTTTTTCCAAAGTGATGAATCGCAACTTTCTAAAAACCACTTCTTTGTATCATACCAAACGATGAGGACGACGTTCACTTCACGAGTTGCGGCAGGCGGTGATGGAAGCGATATCGCCAATTTTGAGGTCGCCATTGGATTAACACATAATCATGAAATCTTCACAAACAATTCTAAATTTGTTATGTGGTGTCAAAGCAAAATTATCTTAATCTAAAATCGTCGGGGTTCGACAAAGTACCCCACTGCAAGTATGTTAATTTTCCATTTGTAATTGCTAACCGTGTATTTTGAATGGGGCTGTCAGCCCTGTATCTTCGCCAGCCTCGTACGTCACGTGTTGCGCTTCCTATGCCGCCTGAGTTGCGGATGGTTTATTGTAATTATGATATTCGTCCTTTTGCAAAACTACCCGACGACGATTAGGTATCGGTTCTTAGGGTGCTATTAATACATGCGCAAATAGACGACGCATATCAAAGGACAAGTGTTTGTTAATAATACTTTCAGTACAAAAAATACCGTAAATAAATTTCTTGTTAAATAGTAGGCTCTGTGAAAGATTTGATTTTCAGGGTTTGATCATCCTTTCATTTTAGAATTTCGCCAATTTCATTATTAATAAAAACAAAATCGTTTTCATCTTTGACACATTGTGCCCGACATATGAAAGTGAAAAATTCCCAAATATTTTAGTAAATAAATAAATCTGCATTTTTGGGTGTGCCATGTACTTCACGGTTAACCAAAATATTACAGTATATCATCTGTGTTGAATATGTCCAACACTCCAAGTTTACAAATTATTCAAAAAATATATAAATAGCTATAGTCTATTCAGTCATTTTGGAATATCCATTGTTACTTTTCTTCTTCTCTCTTTCATCCAGTTTCTTTTGTTTCATTCGTTTATTTTGATACCATATTTTGATCTGTCTCTCTGAAAGACTCAACCTTTGAGCTAGTCTAGCCCGCCTTTCTCGATTTAGATATTGGTGATCAGCAAATTCATTTTCTAACTCTAAGATCTGAACCTTGGAATATGGTCGTCTCTTGGTTCGACGAGGGGCAGCTGCAAGGGCGAACATCCAGCTTGGTGGTACGTGGCGATCCGGCGTGCCTGTATTGAGATAGAGAAAAAATGCAGTAAATTGGTTATTATGTATTAGAGAGATTGCGATGTTCCATGCATGTTGCGTGAACCGGCGTATATACGGCGTTCAAAACGTGCGTACATACTGCTAGTCTCGGTTCCAAGCTGGATTGTGCATGCTCCTTCGTCAAGAAAGAGAATAAGGCAGTTGGAACAAAGACTAGCATTTAGAAATCTACACTTTTCAGGTCGTTAATGAATATCTTCAATACAAAAGGTCACAATGTTCAAATGATGGACGGCTTTTCCTCCCAGCTACATATCATTAGATTAACAAAGTTTATTTCGAGGACTGTTAAATGTCAAAAATATTATTTTTTTAATAATTTGCCATAAAATTTGTATTATATCGCGAATTTCAAAACATCAACATTATTTGATATCAGAAGGACATTCCTCGTATTCAGATGCTATGTGCTTTCAGGCCCCAGAAAAAATGCTGTGCAAAGGTGGGTGACATAGCCCTTATGAGGACACCCTACCATCCACTGTTCCTTACCTGATAAGGTCCCTTAATTTATTGATTGGTACGGTAAGATTTAATGATATTCAAAATAAATTGTTGGCGTGACTTGACATAACTTATCACCGTGAACATTTATATTCCAATAAAAGTGTTTTTGATGTGCAACATTCAAAATACCTGTAAGGAAAACATCATCAACTAGGAACGATTGACTGATTTATGTAAGCACCCTCTAATGACGACTATATAGTGTATCACTTTATGATGGAAAACTATAATCCCCGTTCTATTTTGATGCATATGTATTATACAATGTAAACAAAGGCATACATCATATGGAATGAGTGAAAGATTATTTCAGTGCGTCGATTTTTATTTTGTCGACGCAACACAAAACTGACAGAAAAATGATGAGCTTATTTCCAAACCGTGTTAAGTCCACAAACCCATGTATCTGATTTCCCTGTGCGATATTGCAATGGGTTGTGACAGCTATAGGTATTATAATTTCAGTTGGATGCACAATTACAAAGCAAACAGTGGATGGATGCACATTAACAATACTGTGTGAGGCCTTTGTTTCCCAAATGAGAACAATAGTCTGCATATTGTTATTCTGCATTGTTATGGTAAATTATAGCTTGTTGATGATACAACTCATTGTTGCTAATGTCAAACTAGTCAAAGTAAAATGTGATTGTATCACACAAGTAAATGAGACACATGGGGTTGTGGATTTAACACGGTTTGGAAATAAGCTCTTCAAATGTAGATATGCGGATTCCATAGACATGTCATCACCACGGCACCTTATAACTGTTATTCTGGATCCCTCGCATGGATGTGATACGGGAATCCGATTGCATGAGTGAATCTGATGCAGTTCAAGTGGGTCTCAATTTATAGTTTATTAAAACATTCAATAATCACTTGAATTTGTTCATCTCTATAAGAAACTTATTCTATGCAACACATTGCCCAGTTTTCCAGTTCATTAGTTTAAAATAGTAGTCAAATGGCCATTCACACTCAGCACAGGATTGCTCACTATGCAGCTTTTACGCCCAAAGTCAGAACTACCCGAGCGAGTGCTGCTAGTGCTATATTTAAAGATGATGATTATACGCCCAACCAAAGAGCTTTCAATAGTCATAGCAATAGATTTTGTAATGCTTTGTTCCTTTGATGCCGATTAGAGTTTGCGACAGGCTATTAATAAAAGTGGTACCATTGTTTCGGACAAAGGGGTTGTGAGAAGTCTTGCCTCCTCTCCCCTTGTGGAATGCTGACTTTTTAGCCCAATTTTGACCATTTTCGTCAAAGTGTGGGCTACGCCATTGCAATGGTACGTAATAGGTATCGATATCAATTATGTTACAGTTTACCTTAAAAACGAACTAAACTTGAACATGCAGAACGTTTTTACTGCTTGGTATAGAAAATTAATGATACATAGTAGGTAATAATATCAATTATGTAGCATTTAAAATCAATGTTGTACCTTAAAAACGATCTAAAACATGCAGCCATAATAAATGTTTAAAAGTAGGTCATCATTCTAACATAGCTCGCACTCTGTGAACCATCTATGCCCCTATGACTGGGTTTTCCGATTGAGTAAAATACTCCACATGTATGTAGCCGTGTCGAATTTCATACCAGGAAATTCGACTTTCGCCTTTTAAAATCAAAGGGGAAAATAAAACATAATCTAATGGCAGAGGAATATCATTGTAGCCCTTAGAATCGGAGTAGGCTGGTGGAAACATGCCACGATATTGTATGGGAGGTTTATTGACAGGTTTAGGGTCTAATTATGAAGTTTATCTTATGATAATATTAGACAGGTAAAATAGTGAATAGGTGGTTATAAGAGCGATGATTTTAGATCACTTTTGTAACATCGTTATCAATATTGGATAGGTTTATAGTCGGTTGACAGCAGCACGCGACGATATGGAAGTTATCAATTCTGATAAACATTGTAATAGTCGACAGTTCCTTAAAGATATGTATCAGATTACAATAACGATGTTTATTGCATTGCACATTATATCTCCGTAGAAAACACAGCGATGTCACCAAAACGTCGCAGCATTTCTTAATTAAATTGCTACTAAGCAACTCATGTTTATATCAATTTTGAGAACAAACAGTTTCATGTCTAAATCACTTAAATTTCACTTTGTAGCCTTATTTCACTTATATAGATTTTTTCTTTAAGTTTTAGACTAGTCTATGTTCGCAATGGATATGTCCATTTCAGAGCTCATATAAATTCTATTATTTTTAGCAATTATAATACCCAACGCAGAGACAAAGACACCAAAAATAAGTAGTCAGGGACAAGACGAGACAAGTGAGACAGACAAACATATGCAAGACAGGCATCTAGTCAAATATACAAAGAATAAACTTTCCACAGACCTTAAACAATACATGTTTATACCTGTGAGCTAATCCTGTGTAATGGTATTAGTGAACCAATATCGGACAAATCATATAGGATCTGCGGGTGTTGTGTTATATGGCAACCCAATAGGTGAATAGTTGGGTTGAATTAGTCTGAAAGGTTCTTTCAGTGCTTTTGAAACTAATTAACTTAATTTGACCCCCTTAACGTAAACCAAACATACTGCAGTTACTGTCCGTTTTCCTATACACAATACACAGTGCTCTCACCATTGACGCGCGACCTTTACAAATAGTGTATGAAGAAGTATATTGCATTTGCCTAGTTAACATCACTGTGTGAAAAATAACCGGCCAATATTTAAACTATTCTCCAAACTTCTAGCAAATATATTTCTCTAACATGACCTAAAATTACAGCTAGGTTAGATGTTCAGAAGGGGTCGCACTTTCGTAGAATATGAGTGAGGGCAAAGCATAGCTAGCTCATAGCTAGCCAACTCCTCGTGTTAATTGAATGGAGATTTGACCGAAAATATTGAGCTATATTGGTAACGGACCGCTCCGTTCTGAAAAAAAAAAAAAAAAACGGTACAAGCTACATTTCAACTATTCTATGAAATTCTCGAAAATATAGTTTTGTAATATGTCCTAAAATTTTAGCTAATTTAGGTGTTTGGAGAGGGTCGCACTTTTGTGTTTTAGGAAGGATATGTAAACGACAGATAACACCAAAAATATGAAGAAATTATTTCCAAACCGTGTTAAGTCAACAAGTCAAGCAACATGCTCATTTTCAAGAATGCTGGTTAACAAAAAGCAGGGCATTGTCTCATTTCGTGAACAAAGGTGCACATACCATTGTTTCCTTCCGTTTCCTTTATAATCGGTTACCCAACTGAAGCTATAATACCAGCTTTATTGCGATATCGCACATTGAAAACAGACACATGTGCACAACCAGAGAAGATCCGATTTAATCAGTTGAGCTGTTTCAATGAGTGTTATCTTGGTTTAATAGCTTTTAATGGGGTTTAAGTCCTGCAAAGGTCGAGATGAATTCTACTGTAGACATGACTGCATCATGATCAAAATTCAACGTTTTCTTTCGGTGCGGTCAGTGGTCATTCGGGGGAAATCAGTTATTCCGCTCGTTTGCACTCCTAATGAGACGCCATTCGGGGGAACTGAACAACCTGCCCCCCCCCTTTCAATGTGTTGCGCATGGCACTGGGTGCGGTTTCGCATGGCAAAAAAAATTGTTCCGAATGATATAGACCGTAAAAGTTTTTATTAGTCTTTAAAGACAGACTACATGTAGGCATTGGATGAAAGTGCAATGGGCTGTGTTGTGCAAATGACACATGTGGGCGAAGTAGTGATAGGGTTAAGTGAGGAGAAAATGTGTGATCTGGATTAAGCGACAACTTGACCAATAATTGCAAATGGACAAAGTCGGAATTTGATTTGGTCTGGCTATTGTGCCCGTAAAATCAAATTAAATACATTTTTTGCACGAATCTTGAAAAATGGCGAGAATGATTATTGTGAGATATTCCAGTCCTTATGATGGCCATTTTCACCATGCAGGAAATGAACATTGATGCGCCGTCAAAAATAATCTTGCACTGTTAAAGTGCTGTTTAAAAGTTTAAACAATTAACAACAAATGTTTTCGAAGTGGACTTTTGAAAGTCCATGATTTTGAAGAAACAAGGCTTTTTTGGTGTACACCAACATACGTAATGCGTGCATATACTATAGTATTGCTTGGATTAAGTAGGTTCAATGTGTTAGAATTATCAGGGCACTTACTGAACAGTATACGCAATGACATACGCGAGTGTATACACATACATACGCACCCCGCGGACCGCGCACGTATATAATAATCAACACAAGACTTGCCAAACCTTGTACGCATATGACATTTACTAGTGCACACACATACGCACAAACATCTCCAACATATTTTACTTGTAACATTTAAACGCCCAAAACGCATTGCGCATTATAGCCTAAGCATACTATTCAAAATGCGAAACGTATGCGAACACAGTACGCGTATATGACAATCAAGTGTGCTTACGCACAAACATGCGTAGTACATAATTTGCCTCTCGTTATAAAAGGTCAGCAGACCTTGCTCGTCCTTCAACATATTCGAGGGGAGTATGCCGATTTAATTTGGTTACGTAATGTATCCTTTCAAAGTAAACACTATGGACCATAAGAGCCTCGTCCAATGGCACAGTTCAATAACCTCAATTACATAATCATAGCGCAAAATTTGACCTCAAGTTGCAGAGTATGAGTTTTTGTACCCAAATCTTCAAAGGTCATTCAATGAATGTATAAATGTATTGAGGTTTAAGAACTGTTCCCTGATAGATCCTAGTGAAATGAACTGGAAATTGTGTCATTGTAACAGTTCTAATGTTGTCCTCGAGAGAGACAGTTATATGCTTCGCTATGCATCTGTGTGTTAAAACAGGCTCACTTTGTAAAATATTATGAAGCGAGAAAAACGCATGTCTGGTTGTACATAACATATAATAATGTAACATTAATGTTTCACATTCCTTTACCCCCCCCCCCCATCAATGTTTAAGCAAACACTTGACTAAACGTCATTTCATTTGAAAGTTATTACTTGTTTATTAAGAATGCAAATGAAGTGCTAAAACCTTAACATTTTGCTAACACTTATCCTTCCCCCCCCCTCCAATCAATGTTGGGTTCTACTAGGCTCCCGTGACCAAACAAATTAGGATTCAAAATTGCAGAGTCCGAACACGGAGGCTGATCATAAGACCCAGATCAACATTGTTACGGGGAAGGGGGGGTCGAATACGGTTCATGGTCCTCAAGTATCCCAAGACTAGTTTCTGTACCTTGCGTTATGTTTACAATTTCATATGCGATGGTAATGACATTTGAAAAATAAATAAAAAACTTGACGGTGATTCGAACAAGGGATCTCTAGATTATTATCATCACCTACTGCAGTTACTGTCCGTTTTCCTATACACAATACACAGTGTTCTCACCATTGACGCGTGACCTCTACAAATGATGTACGTTGGAAGAATGGGCACTTGCCTAGTTAACATCACTGTGAGAAAAATAACCAGCAAATATTTTAGCTATTCTCCAAACTTCTAGCAAATATATTTCTCTAACATGACCTAAAATTACAGCTAGGTTAGATGTTCAGAAATAGTCGCACTTTTGTAAAATATGAGTGAGGGCAAGGCATAGCTAGCCAACTCCCCGTGTTAATTGAATGGAGATTTGACCGAAAATATTGGTATCGGACCGCTCACTTCTGAAGGATGCCACAAAAAAAACCGTGCAAGCTACATTTTAACTATTCTAAATAGGTTCTAGAAAATATAGTTTTGTAACATGTCCTAAATTTTTAGCTAATTTAGATGTTTGGAGAGGGTCGCACTTTTGTGTTTTAGGAAGGATATGTAAACGACAGATAACACCAAAAATATGAAGAAATTATTTCCAAACCGTGTTAAGTCAACAATCATTATGTTGCTCATTTTGAAGAATGCTGGTTAACAAAAAGCAGGTCTTTGTCTCATTTCGTGAACAAAGGTACACATACCATTGTTTCCTTTCGTTTCCTTTATAATCGGTTACCCAACTGAAGCTATAATACCAGCTTTATTGCGATGTCGCACATTGAAAACAGACACTTGTGCACAACCAGAGAAGATCTGATTTAATCAGTTGAGCTGCTTCAATGAGTGTTATCTTGGTTTAATAGCTTTTAATGGGGTTTAAGTCCTGCAAAGGTCGAGATGAATTCTACTGTAGACATGACTGCATCATGATCATCGTCGTCGTCGTCGTCGTCGTCGTCATCATCATCATCATTATCACCATCATCATCATCATCATCACCATAATCATCATCACTACCATTGTCAAAGGAATACATTTCTTAAATCACATTTTTAAACTTCGAGCCTGGTTTCCAACAAAAAAATATCAACTACCAGATAAGGCTCAAATGAAAATAATATGGACTATGTATAGTCCATTTCGAAAAAATATTTTGTTAATTCTGTTATATAGCATGTGACAAAAAAAACCAGTTGTTACAAAATAATGAAGCGGGTTTGCTCAAAATTCTTTTAAGAATAAAATATCTAGACAAGTTGCTTAAAAACAACTTGTCTAGATTTATTCAGCTGCATGTTGTTCTGTTCATCCGTTGAAGAGGAATTTTAAACAGCGTTTTATGTGGTTTTATCACAATTAAGAGATTTTGCCCTGTTTGATTCAAAGATTATGATGAGAGAGATAATTATTTCTCTTGTTTTGGCCTAGTTTTCTCCCAGGCATTTTTTATCATCACTATATTTAATATATTTTTTTTTTCAATGGGTGTAGTGATTTTGTATCAAATTTACCATTACCGAAATTGTGTGTCCATCTGAATTAATGTACGTTTGTATCCCTCATAATACGTGTTGATGCTGACGTAGCACACTTTGTCATTCGGAGACATGACAATTAAATTGACTGACTCTAATTTGGTTTATGACTTGTTTTTGTATATAATAAACAAGAAATCCTAAAAAAATGTATCGGTGAAAACTATAAGAAATAAAAAAGTCCTTAATTTTATGTCTAAAATAACAAAATTGTTCTTAATTTTATGTAACCTTCCATATACACAACATGAAACAGGATACCAAGACGGCTTAAATCTAATTTTAAAGATTAAAATCACACGTTTAAACCAGGTGTAAATTACGGGGAAATTGGTCTAAATGAGTATTTTGGTTTTGACGTGAGGTGTTCGCTTTGTAATTATTGTATTTTCTATGACAAATTCAGGCATTATACGGCGCCTGTGATTTCCACATTGATGGGCCCTGTTTTATGTCAGTGGTATGTATAGTTAGTCATGCCCATGTTACCGTCTCAAATCGAAGAACGCAATTTGTCCTGGGGAATTATACAACTGGGTTTATACTTGTTTATCTGATTGGATCATAATCAATTGATAAGGTGCTATAATTGAATGTAACACAATTTTGTCGCTTGCTCTATCGCTAATTATGCGAGTGAAGTATAAACTGTGATGTGGTTATGAATTTGTACATTCGTTTCACCGTTTGAACTCCAAGTTCACAGCCCCTTCCTGTTCTAATAAAGCATTTCTTTCAAGGCCAAAAATATAACTTTCTTAACCGTATTTTAAAAGTCTAGGTTTATTGTGTTTTTTAATTTTAGTTATTTATTATTTAACTTTTTAATAACATTTTTGTCTATTTAGAACCCAAGACTCAACAAATTTCTAAAAAATACCAATAACTTCAACGGTCTTTGATGGTATAACTTTTTTATTTATTTTTTTGTTCTCTATACAATGTAGAATACGTTTCAAGAAGAACACTTTCGTAATAATTGTACTAAATAAAATCGCCGTTTGTTTCTTCGTTTTCTGCATTTTGTATAAATGAGACTGAGAGCTCATTTTTGACACTTGTGCATTGAAATTGATCGCGTTGTTATAAAAGCCTCGGGCAAGGAATGTTAATGCCCATGTGCTTAGTTATCAATTTTAGCCTTGTTATTAAACACTAAATAAAATAATAGGAAATAAATAGACATATTGATGATTAAACGTGCACTTCAACACCTATGTATATTGTAATGAAACAGCTCCCTGTTTTACATGGGTGGGGTGAGGCAAGCGAAGTAAAGCGCCTTGTCCAAGTGCATAACGCGTTGGTGCTGCAGAGATTCGAAACCACGACAACAGAAAAACTCACGAGTCTATAAGCCTCTATCACTATACGCCACTGTGCCCTCTAAATCGCCATTAAATGAACTTATCAATTAAGCAAAACTTGGATGATTATCCATATCACAATATTATTAATTATATAAGTACTGGATGAAATGTAAGTTGAAAGTGATAAAATAATTCTGCGAATCGCTGCTATAAATGAGGGACAAGCAGAGCACCACTTATAATGTAATGTTTCAATGATGAATTTTGTTATCATATCAAAAGCATGTTTGTTAAGCATATTTTAAGTGTGTTATGGGTGTCTGTGCATTCGATAGATAAGGTTAGTTACATATTCAATTTCCATGTTTATGTTGCATAAAACCGATTTAGGTTACAACATAACTTTGGTTGAAATATTTCAACGATTAGCCACAACTTAAAGCACGTAATAATGATGTCAAAAATATTTTGTTACAAATATCTTTTACCGTGTACCTTGCATATAACATGTCATAATCCTGCAGACATTGAAACACAATTTTAAAATACACTAGTTTTTGAATCGTGTAAAGCATCACTCGAGAAGTCTAGCAACAAATTTGCTCACCGATAGCTTCATATTCGAGGCTAGAGTCCATTGATATCGAATAAAAGCATGACACAGTGTAATGTAATGGAAGTTGGAAGTAAACACATTATCACGACGGGCGATCGCATTTTGAAGTGGAAACATTATTATCAAAAATGGGTAAAAAAGTCTAAAAGCGTAAGATATCACGGCGGCCAGCATCAAATGGGGGAGGCTCAAGAAGGAGGACAATATGTCCCATGGGGAGCTGTCCTTCCCCTTGGCTACCGCCACAGCACCCCCCTGTACAATTCCAATGCCCCCCTTTCCCCTCCCCCTCCCCTTCCAAGTGCAACCTATGACATGTTATATATGCACCTGCTATACTCCTCTAGAAGTATGCTACACTGCTCGCTCCAGTAAAAAATCGATCATTTATACGGGCGCTTAATCCCCTTGCCGTTGACGTTGGCACAGAATGCGATTTCGCAAACTGATTTTTTTACCAAACTTGACGTTTGGAACAAAAATATTTTAACCTATATACTAGTAATTCAATTACTAATTTTCAACAACATGTTTTGTGTTTTTTACCCAAACAAAATTAGATTTCCAATAATTGGTCTTTTAACTAGATAATACATAACAGGTGATTTTGCAGTCAATGAGAAAATGTGGAAACTATTGTTCTTAAATTGACGTATTTTCGTTCATACATCAAACCCAGCAATATTGGACGTCTGATGACACACAAAAACGAGAAGCGGTAGATGCATGTCATGCAGGTGCGGATTAAAAACAAACGCATAGAGTATTAGCCTTCCAGATACTTTATATGGTTACAAGGCATTGGTACAAGTTTTATCATTGCATCATTATACAAAATTCATGTTTATATTTATATGAAACCATGACACGATTACTGCCCCGATTTGCCGAGAATTGCTGCTCTGAAAAGACCTAAAACTGAACTGTGCCTGCTGCAGCGAAATGTGACCATGATGATCACAGATGGTCATCCGCATCTGTCTTTTAATGTGTCTGAGGATATTGTCATTTGCTAACAAGAAGCGCTTGATGTGCTAATAAAAATATACGGAGAGATCATTGCGGTCTTGTACAGGATTAACCATAGTAAATTGGCCCTGCAGACACATTTTGTGAAAACAAGGCATTTGGTACAACCCAATTCCTTTATACTCGGAGTCAAATTAATTATGCTTGCTTTTGAGTACTGCTGAACCAAATCATCGACATCTGCATGTATCTTATTTTGCAAAGACCTCGTTTCTTTTTTTGTTCTTGCAACAGGTGAGCTGATACTTGCCGGGATACTTGCGTAGTCTCATGCCCATATTGCTTGTGGTTATCGCGAACACATTAGGAACGACGAGTGTTAGGCGCGACAGAAGGAGGCTAACCTGATACATCAAGACCAGTACGTCTGATGACACAAAAACCGAAATGAGAAGCGGTAGATGTGCGGATTTAAAAGAAACAAAAATTGAGTATAATTGGCCTTCCACATACTTTGTGTGGTAACAGGACATTGATACAACTTCTTCAAAGTTGATGCAACTTCTTCAAAGTTGATGCAACTTCTTCAAAGTTGATGCAACTTCTTCAAAGTTGATGCAACTTCTTCAAAGTTGATGCAACTTCTTCAAAGTTGATGCAACTTCTTCAAAGTTGATGCAACTTCTTCAAAGTTGATGCAACTTCTTCAAAGTTGATGCAACTTCTTCAAAGTTGATGCAACTTCTTCAAAGTTGATGCAACTTCTTCAAAGTTGATGCAACTTCTTCAAAGTTGATGCAACTTCTTCAAAGTTGATGCAACTTCTTCAAAGTTGATGCAACTTCTTCAAAGTTGATGCAACTTCTTCAAAGTTGATGCAACTTCTTCAAAGTTGATGCAACTTCTTCAATGTTGATGCAACTTCTTCAAAGTTGATGCAACTTCTTCAAAGTTGATGCAACTTCTTCAAAGTTGATGCAACTTCTTCAAAGTTGATGCAACTTCTTCAAAGTTGATGCAACTTCTTCAAAGTTGATGCAACTTCTTCAAAGTTGATGCAACTTCTTCAAAGTTGATGCAACTTCTTCAAAGTTGATGCAACTTCTTCAAAGTTGATGCAACTTCTTCAAAGTTGATACAATACTTCTTCAAAGTTGATACAATACTTCTTCAAAGTTGATACAACTACTTCAAAGTTGATACAACTTCTTCAGTTTTATCATTCCATCATACAAAATTCACGTTTATATTTATATAAAATCCTAACATTGCATAGAATTGCTGCTTCAAACAGTAATGGAAAACAACCATTTGACTAAAAAGATCTAAAATTGAACTGCTCCTGCTGCAGCGACAGGTGACTGTGATGATCACAGATGGTCAGGGGCGGATCCAGGAATTTTCAATAGAGGGGGCGCCGAGCCAACACCGCCGCCGCCACGGCTCGGCGCCCACACAAAGTCAGGCGCCGCTCTGCAAAAATACACAGAGTCAGGCGCCGATCTGCAAAAAATAGAGGGGGCGCGCGCCGGGTGCGCCCCCCTCTAAATCCGCCACTGATGGTCGTCCGCATCTATCTTTTAATGTGTCTGAGGATATTGTCATTTGCTAACAAGAAGCGGTTGATGTACAAATAAAATACACGGGGAGGGCACTGCGGTCTTGTACAGGAATATTAAACCTACAGTAAATTGGCCTTGCAGACACATTTTGTGCAAACAAGGCATATGGTACAACCCAAGTCCGTTATATTCGGAGTAAAATTTATGCTTGATTTTGAATACTACTTAACCAAATCATCGCCATCTGCATGTATCTTATTAATTTTTCACTGCTGCTGTTATTGTTCTTGTTGCAAAGACATCGTTTCTTTCTTTGTTATTGCACTGCAGATGAGCTGACACTAGCGTAGTTTCGGACCCATATTGCTTGTGGTTATCGCGACTAAGGAACGACGAATGTTAGGCGCGACAGAAGGTGGCTAACCTGATACATCAAGACCAGTACGTCTGATGAGACAACAACCGAAATGAGAATCGCGGTAGATGTGCGGATTAAAAAGAAACAAAAATATAGTTTAATTGGCCTTCCATATACTTTGTGTGGTAACAGGGCATTGATACAACTTCTTTAAAGTTGATGCAACTTCTTCAAAGTTGATGCAACTTCTTCAAAGTTGATGCAACTTCTTCAAAGTTGATGCAACTTCTTCAAAGTTGATGCAACTTCTTCAAAGTTGATGCAACTTCTTCAAAGTTGATGCAACTTCTTCAAAGTTGATGCAACTTCTTCAAAGTTGATGCAACTTCTTCAAAGTTGATGCAACTTCTTCAAAGTTGATGCAACTTCTTCAAAGTTGATGCAACTTCTTCAAAGTTGATGCAACTTCTTCAAAGTTGATGCAACTTCTTCAAAGTTGATGCAACTTCTTCAAAGTTGATGCAACTTCTTCAAAGTTGATGCAACTTCTTCAAAGTTGATGCAACTTCTTCAAAGTTGATGCAACTTCTTCAAAGTTGATGCAACTTCTTCAAAGTTGATGCAACTTCTTCAAAGTTGATGCAACTTCTTCAAAGTTGATGCAACTTCTTCAAAGTTGATGCAACTTCTTCAATGTTGATGCAACTTCTTCAAAGTTGATGCAACTTCTTCAAAGTTGATACAACTTCTTCAAAGTTGATACAATACTTCTTCAAAATTGTTACAACTTCTTCAAAGTTGATACAGCTTCTTCAAAGTTGATACAGCTTCTTCAAAGTTGATACTACTTCTTCAAAGTTGATACTTCTTCAAAGTTGATACAATACTTCTTCATAATTGAAACAACTTCTTCAAAGTTGATACAACTTCTTCAAAGTTGATACAACTTCTTCAAAGTTGATACACTACTTCTTAAAAGTTGATACAACTTCTTCAAAGTTGAAACAACTTCTTCCGTTTTATCATTCCATCATACAAAATTCACGTTTATTTGTATATAAAACCATGACATTGCCGGGGATTGCTGCTTCAAACAGTAATCGGAAAACACGCATTTGACTGAAAAGATCTAAAATTGAACTGCGCCTGCAGCAGCGACAGGTGAAAGTGAAGATCACAGATGGTCATCCGCATCTGTCTTTTAATGTGTCTGAGGATATTGTCATTTGCTAACAAGAAGCGGTTGATGTGCAAATAAAAATACACAGTGAGATTATTGCGGTCTTGTCGGGTACAGTATAGGAATATTAAAACAAGGCATTTGGTACAAGCCAATTTCATTATACTCGGAGTAAAATTTATGCTTAATTTTGAATACTACTTAACCAAATCATCGCTATCTGCAGGTATCTTATTAATTGTTCACTGCTGCTGTTATTGTTGTTGTTGAAGACCTCGTTTCTTACTTTTTTCTCGCAACAGGTGAGCTGACACAAACCCAAAATGAGACGCGGTAGATGTGCGGATTAAAAAGAACAAAAATTTAGTATAATTGGCCTTCCACATACTTTGTGTGGTACGATATAATTTCTTCAAAGTTTTATCATTCCATTATACAAAATTCACGTTTATATTTATAATTATAAAACCATAACATTGACGAGAATTGCTGCTTCAAACAATAATGGAAAACAACCATTTGACTGAAAAGATTTAAAATTGAACTGCGCCTGCTGCAGCGACAGGTGACTGTGATGATCACAGATGGTCATCCGCATCTATCTTTTAATGTGTCTGAGGATATTGTTATTTGCTAACAAGAAGCGGTTGATGTACGAATAAAAATACATTGGGCATTGTGGTCTTGTACAGGAATAGTAAATTGACAGCGCCCTGCAGTTGCGTGAAACCAAGGCATTACTAATACTCTTACATGTCTTTATGTCATGTATGTCCTCAGCGTCCTGTATCATCATGGTCATGACATTACCGGGGACATTACATCATTACATTCCATGTAGAACAGTGAAGATGGAGAAAGAGAATCTTGAAATTGAAAATTGTTCTTTTTGGCCTTTGTACTAAACCTTTTACAGGTTTGGCCTTTACTTTGGGCATCCCTGCTTTGGGCCACTACCATGACTACGCTTTAGGCCTTTACAGAACATTTGAGTTCTTTGTAGAACCATTTAAGGGTCTAATAACTTTAACATTACAAACACCTTAAACTGTCCTCTAAACCCACCTGACCCCAAGTTCGTGACCTGGCAAAAGTAATATTTGAGTGATGTGGAGAACAGTAAAATAATGATATAGTGCATGACGAATTCGACTTCTTACCACCTGAACGCATTGCTAGAAATGAAACAGACATTATGACACCTAATCACACACGGGAAGGGGGTTTTCCTGATATATACAGGGAATTCCCTGTGGATACAACACCAACACGTACTCCGATAGGGTAAACGCACTTCATTAAATAATTGTACATGTATGATTATGTCTGGTGCTGAATTAAAAAACAATATTATATTATGCGTATTTACACATGTGGTTTTGCTCACTTTGTTCTATCTTTTCTTTACATTTCACTTTCTCTTTTTTTTTCGATCTTTAAGGTTTAACATCATTTTTTTCTAAAAATATATCGCCAACCTGCTACGATAATTGTATATGTCATTTTTTGTAATTTTGAAGTACAAAATATGGTTCAAACATGGAACTTTTGCCAAAAATCTGCCTAATTTGACCTATTGCTTTTCACTCCAAACCCCACCCATCGATATACAAAAATTGCTGAAATGGTACTCCAAAAGAAATGTTAAGAAGAGCAGTGGAAAAGACGTCTACGGTTCTTTTTTTTTTTTTTGATATAGATGGAATCTTGTAGTTTCTACTAGCAAAGTGGCTGATTTAATTTAGTCGTCTGCTTTTGACGAATAGCAAAAGCGCAAGCGCCATCGTTTCAATTACTATCACAAATAAATGAGGAGAGACGGGGCAACCATTTATCCATTATGGATTAGTGAAAACCCATTTCTTACTACTTAAAACTTGTTGTCACTTGTGTTGGCTATGGAATAAGTCTTTCCAAATTTGATTTTTTAGCGTTAATTTCCCCTGAAAATCCAAGTCTATGTTTGATCTCAATTACATTTAATTTGCTGACGTATTAGAAATTATCATGTCTATTATTTTACCATGACTACCCTAGTAAAAATGAGGATGCAAGTATCAGTTCTTGCGCAAGTTCTTGACCCTCAAAACAAAGGAAAGTTGCAAATACTTGCAAATGCTTGCATCCAAATGCTAGTATTTCGGACACTTTTTCTTTAATCTGCAAGTTTCTTGAGTGAATCTTGAGTGACCACGATCATGAGGAGTGTAACCAACTTGCATTTTACTTGACTTTTTTATGCAATTTTATGCAAATATATGCAAGGTTTCATAATTGGCACCTGTCAATTATTGTTCTTGCCCTGTTATATGCTAATTCGTAATTTGGTCATCTACCCCTGTTCAGAGCTCTGTTCTGCCTAAGCTGCATGATGTATGTTAAATGTCTATACCTATGGCTATACATAAATGGATCAGAGGACTTCATTTATGTGACCTCAAGTAACTGAATTATGTACACATCCATTAAGAAGATTGAGAGTCATGGATTTTTTTAGAGACTAGAACTTAGAAATCTATAACCATTGCATAATTATGGTTGGGAAAATCAAAACTCAACCTGACAAACGCCCTAATCGCAAGACCCGCTGACGCTGACCTGAAACAAGATTTTACCCTGGAAATAATCTCAGTTTCAATCAATCTTCTTACAGTGCTACTGTGATTTTGTGTGCAGTGACCCGGGCCCACTGCAATGACACCAGTGCATAAAAAAGTTCTGAATTTTGATATTCCAAACAGAGATCGGAAGTTTAAATAATCAAAATCTGTGATGAAATTTACTATTTTACTACATTATTAAAGTTCTTCTGTCCCTCTCAACATCTCTGGAATATCGAAAAAATCGACTGTGCATAGCCCTGCTTCGGACCCTGCTTCCACTGATCTGTAATGCTGCCTGCATACTAACTTAAAATGGCATAGTGGTTTTTTTTTTCAACAGCGTCATAAGTGTGATCTGCACCAGCCTTACTGTCATTATACTCCCCTTTATCGCCAGACAAGGGGTGTGGACTCTGATTAGCCAAATTTTTCTTTCACAAACATTGAGGCTCAGTGTCAGCCAATTAACACTGCCAAGCGTCCATGGGCAGCTGATGAGCAGGCACTCAAGTTTCATGCAAGGTACTTGATCTTTGCTGGGGTGAGCTCATGTTTGCATGCGATAGGCCCAAGTTCACTGTTAACCATACTCGTCCAAAATTGAAAATTATAGGCCTATAACTTGAGCCAGGCTGAAAAGCCTATAACAAGCATGTGGCATACATGTATACACCAATCCGAGAAGCGTTTACTGTATTTGGCCCTCTATTGACGGCAACACAGATGTACCAGAGCGGGAGATTTAATTCGTAATTCAATACTCATGATTGTGTATTGAATATCACTGTTGTGTACAATTCCCGGGTACAATTCTGTATAGCACACAATAAATAATGGATGGAACCCCCGACCTCGGGACACCGCAGTTTTACATCGGGGACACCGCAGTAATGGCGAAGTCGGATAGGTGTATACCCTGAACATAAGCCATTCTGTATTGAATATTTTGTGAAAAACTTTTATATTAATAACTTTCATAAAATCTCATAGTTCTAAAATATGATCTATTTCTATCTAGGATTAGTATGTCTTGTATAAAGCATTGTTATCTAAATGTTTGTATTCTTATCTCTTTCAGTTTAAATCACTAAATAACACTTTTCAGATTGTTTGTTCTTGTCTTCTTTATCGATGGAGTCATTCATAAGAACTAAATACTCCTGTTTGAAAAGGAATCCAAGAATTATGCAATCATTCTACTCCAACAATCCCCCGTACATTATATACTATATTTAGTAACCGAAATGATAACCTGAGCTTTATTCCTTTTATTTTAAACCAATCCTCTCACATCCAATGCTGTATGATTTTACACCTCTCCTACTGCAATAAATATGCTTTACATTTTCTAATTTTTCTTTGCTTACTAAATTTTATTATCCAAACTGTTACACAACACATCGACACATCACATCAAAGCTTCCATTGGGCGCCCGTTCCTTTTTGTAAGGAATTTTATTATTTTTATTTTATTTTTTTTTCTGTAAAATAACTTTCTATGATTTTTTTTTGTTATTTTTGTTATTAATCGTATCCGAAGGGTTTTTATTCTGAAGTGCAATTTGAGTGGAAGTTTTTGCTCGAATGTCTTTTGATCCGAAAGGTTTTTGATCCAAAGTTAATTGTTCTGAAAGGTTTTAACTCCAAAAGGTTTTTAATCCGAAGAATTTGTTCCGAAAGGTTATTTTTGCGTAAGGTTTTTACTCCGAAGGTTTTTGTTCTGAAAGTTCAGTGTGTCTGCTAATTTATGTGTTATCGTCAGTAGATAGCAATACATAAATGAATAAATGCGGGTATTCAGTGCAACTATCAGGTATTGCGTAGTCAATGATTGTCAAGTGTCCCTCGCTTGAGGATGTAAGTTTAGCTACGATTTGGCTATCTTCTGCAGAGGCAACTGATAGCCAAATGGGAGTTTACGCTACAATGCTATCTTCAGTATTTTCATGACAACCATCCCCCTTCAAGAAAATGACAACACACTTACTTGCAAGTACTTTGCAAGCACACACAAACACTCGGCAACTTGACATTGTAGATAGTGCAAACTATTATTTTTCTGAATCTCCTCTGGCAGATGAACAATTTGCTGCCATTTTCAAGAAAATCAGAGCATCTTTATTTTTTTACCCCTGTACAAATAGAAGAGTTACCTCTGACCTTTTAAGCCACTTAACGTTAGAACCACAGGTTGGATTGAAAAGCATCATCAGGGGTCCGGGATTACCTGCATCCACCTTATAGCTTGAGGATGTAAGTTTAGCTACGATTTGGCTATCTTCTGCAGAGGCAACTGATAGCCAAACGGGAGTTTACGCTACAATGCTATCTTCAGTAGATAGCAATACCAGAGTGTACAATGCTCTCTATAAAGTGTGTATAGCAGCAGTAGACAGTAATACCTGAGTGTATGTTAGAATTACGTAGGCCTATTATCAGTAGATAGTAATTATAACAGAGTGTCTGCTAATATGTAAGCTATCGTCAGTAGATAGCAATACAGATATGAATAATGAAATTCAGTATTCAGTGCTGGTAGACAATTCAACTATCATGTATTGCGTAGTCAATGATTGTCAAGTATCCCTTGCTAAATACTTGCGTCTTATGCAAGTTTCTTTACTGTTACCGGCAGCGTGCTTGCGTGTGCTTGCAAAGCACTTGCAAGTAAGTGTGTTGTCATTTTTTTGAAGGAGGGTGGGTGTCATGAAAATACTGGAGGGTCACGGTATTTTTTAAGCAAAGAATAAGGGGGGGGTTATAGATTTTCTACACCAAAAAGAGTGGGGGTCATAAAATTATTATTTTTTTTTTTAAAGCAAAGAATAAGGGGGGTGTTATAGATTTTCTACACCAAAGAGAGTGGGGGTCATAAAATTATTTAGTTCACATGTTATTTGATCAAAATGTCACAGGTCACCATTGAGTCCATGGTTAATAACCTTTGTTTTCTCGTATCTCGGCAACTTGACATTGATTGTAGATAGATCAAACTATTGTTTATTTGAATCTCCTCTGGCAGATGAATAATTTCCTGCCATTTTCAAGAAAATCGAGCATCTTTATTTTTAGTTACCTCTGACCTTTTAAGCCACTTAACGTGAGAACCATAGATCGGATTGAAAAAGCAAATACATTTTTGAAATCCATAAGCCAAAACGAATAATTTGGTATATTTTGAAGCGAAATTTGAGCACTTTTAATTTTAGCCCCCCCAGCAATTTTGGGTTACCTCTGACCTTTTAAGCCACTGAACGTGAGAACCATAGATCGGATTGAAAAATCAAATACATTTTTGAAATCCATAAGCCAAAACGAATAATTTGGTATAGTTTGAAGCGAAATTTGAGCACTTTTAATTTTAGCCCCCCCCCCCAGCAATTTTGGGGTCATTTATCTCAAAATGCTCAATGAGGCCAAAGTGGTATCAGCCGGATTCCTTGTCAGGGGATGCCAAAGAAACGAAATCAGCAACGAACAGCGGACAAAGAAAAAGACTACTTTGCACTACCTCTGATGTCTCGTTCACGCGTTATTTGATCAAAATGTCACAGGTCACCATTGAGTCAATGGTTAATAACCTTTGTTTTCTCCTATCTCGGCAACTTGACATTGTAGATAGTGCAAACTATTTTCTTTCTGAATCTCCTCTGGCAGATGAACAATTTGCTGCCATTTTCAAGAAAATCGGAGCATCTTTATTTTTTACCCCTGTACAAATAAAAGAGTTACCTCTGACCTTTTAAGCCACTTAACGTTAGAACCACAGGTCGGATTGAAAAGCATCTTCAGGGGTCCGGGATTACCTGCATCCACCCTATAGCTCGAGGATGTAAGTTTAGCTACGATTTGGCTATCTTCTGCAGAGGCAACTGATAGCCAAACAGGAGTTTACGCTGCAATGCTATCTTCAGTAGATAGCAATACCAGAGTGTACAATGCTCTCTATTAAGTGTGTATAGCAGCAGTAGACAGTAATACCTGAGTGTATGTTAGAATTACGTAGGCCTATTATCAGTAGATAGTAATTATAACGGAGTGTTGTGCTAATGTGTGTGCTATCGTCAGTAGATAGCAATACAGATATGAATATTTAAATTCAGTATTCAGTGCTGGTAGACAATTCAACTATCATGTATTGTGTAGTCAATGATTGTCAAGTATCCCTTGCTAAATACTTGCGTCTTATGCAAGTTTCTTTACTGTTACCGGCAGCGTTCTTGCGTGTGCTTGCAAAGTACTTGCAAGTAAGTGTGTTGTCATTTTTTTTAAGGAGGGTGGGTGTCATGAAAATACTGGAGGGTCACAGTATTTTTTAAGCAAAGAATAAGGGGGTTATAGATTTTCTACACCAAAAAGAGTGGGGGTCATAAAATTATTTAGTTCACATGTAATTTGATCAAAATGTCACAGGTCACCATTGAGTCCATGGTTAATAACCTTTGTTTTGTTTGAGAAAAAAGTCAGTATGGTGGCTGATGATACAACTTGTTTTCTTCAGGGTGACCTGCTTTCCTTTGAGACCCTGTTTGATACTTTGAAAAGCTTCGCTACCATCTCGGGATGCAAAATTAATTTGACTAAATCTGAGGTTATTCATGTTGGTACTCTTAAAGGCAGTGATTTTAAACCCTTTAAGGACATTGGTTTGCTCTGGAAGTCAAACACTTTTAAAAGTCTTGGTATTAACTTTTCTCTGAATACAAATGCACTTTATGAGCTCAACTTTGTTCCCAAGCTTCACCAACTCGAACTAATTTTGAATTGCTGGAGAATGAGAAATTTGTCTTTGATTGGTAAAGTAACTGTTATTAAAACACTCTTGCTTCCCCAACTACTTTACTTATTTTCTGTTTTATGTATTTCCATTCCCAAACTATTCTTTAAGAAAGTCAACACTTTATTTTTTAAATTCATCTGGAAAGGAGGGAATGATCGTGTCAAGCGTAACTTGTTTTATAATGACTATGAGGAAGCTGGTTTGAAAATGGTGGACATTGAAGCTTTTTCACAAGCTCAAAAACTTTTTTTGGCTTTTCTATTGCTTGATCCTGGTTATGTCTCTGCTTGGAAATGTATTGAACTAAGCATTCTCAGTAAATTCCATGGAAACACATCTCTCTTGTGGAGAGCAAAATGCCCCTAAGGCCGTTCTTTCCTCTTTGAAAAACTGCCAGCTCTCTGAAACCATCAGGACTTGGTATATTTACAGGGATAAAATTAAGCACAATATGGGCCTTGGTGATTATCACTTACAGGATCTGCTGTGGTGGAATAAAGATATTCGTCTAAAACGCAGGAGCTTCTTTTGTTATCCTGAATGGATTGACGAGGGTATTTATACGGTTGCTGATCTGGATCGGGGCTATAATTTTGTTAAGACATTTGAGGATCTTGTGATCGAGTTTAATATTCCCATCAAACATAGGAGAAAGTATAATTCCCTTATGAATGGTATCCTTCTTGACTGGTTCTACAATCCTCCTAATGTTGATGTGAATATATTTGATGAAATTGTTGAGGGCCTGATCAAAGCTGACAAGGCAACTCGTCATTGCTACTCTGTTCTAAAATCATATAGTAAAGCTGATCATGCTGAAAAATTTTGGACAGAATCCTGTGATGTAGCTGAGGACGACATTAATTGGTCCGATATTCATGCCAACAATTTCAAATGTTCTATGGATACTAAAATCAAATCTTTTTACTTCAAAATATTCCATAGGGCTATTTGTACAAATGAATTCCTGCATAAGATAGGCAGAATTACATCGCCCAATTGCTTCTTTTGTGACAGGTCCACCGAAACCCTTGTGCATTTATTTTGTGAATGTACTATTATCACTCCTCTTTGGGATAATCTCTTGGTTTTCATCAATGATATCACTAAGGAGAATCAAACCTTTTCCACATTTGAGAGATTATTTGGAGTTACTAAGGATGTCTCTCCTCATAGTACTGGCATAAACTTTTTATTTCTCTTTCTTAAATGTTATATTCATAGATGCAAATTTCAACAGGTGGCTCCTTCTCTTCAGAATTTCCGCAATTTTGTTAAGCTTAAATTCAACACTGAGTACAAAATTGCTGAGAAAAATGGCTATCTTGGCAAGCACTTTAAAAAGTTTTCTTTCGACATCGATAAAATTTGATTGTGTGGGGTTTTTTTCAAGTAACTTTTATATTATGTATATTATGTACATATCATGGCTAGATTTTTTAAAGTGTGGTTGTCTTCTGTCCTTTTGTATGTTTGTATGAGTGTGAGTGTTCGTTGTCTTCGTCCATAGTCTTTGCCTTGTCTGTCTCTCTTTGTACCTGTTGCTCAAATAGAATATTTTGATTATGTAATTATTGTTCATGTTCGTTGGGAACTGATGGCTCATTATGTATGTCTTTTCTCCCTCCATCAGTTCCAAGCACAGGGAATAAAAAACAAACAAAAAAAATACAAAAAAAAACCAACAAAAAAAAACCCTTTGTTTTCTCGTATCTCGGCAACTTGACAGAGGATCCTACAGTTAAGGCATGTGTCATAGTATAGGGAATGTTGATTTTCAGTGCCTCACAAATATATTTTTTACTGTAACTAGCAAGGTATTGAGATGGATTATGTAGCATTGCTTTGGTATTTATGTCTAGTTTGAAATGTAACCAGTTTTACTCCAAGCTAAGTTAATTTGTTGCAAGTGTGCTGCATTCTGTGTCATGTGTTCGAGGCTTTTCCTATATGTTACTGTGTTAAGTATTCATTTATGCTCTGAAATATTCTGAAGGCCATATTTCTTGAAGGAATTATCCCACTGCTGTAAAAGTTTAAATTTTTTGGATGGAAATTTGATGAGGAATTCAAAAAATCCTCTGATTCTTTCCTACGATTGTCCTTATTATTTCTTAAGTCAGGTATTTTGGTGTTGTGCGCATAGATGGTAGATTTTGAGCGCATTATGCGGAAAAGTACCTTTTGAGCTCACTATATTATAATAGCATCACAAACGCCTCATCAACTATTAGACGGGCCTATAAAAAGCACGCTCCTGTTTTTTAGCACTTAGGCCTACTATTTAATAGGGGTATCAGTGTCATAGCCAAAGGCGGGGCAGGCACGACCCCCCTGCCGACGTCATTAGACCTTTCCAACGGGAAGAAAAGAGCCCCTTCTTTCTATTTCTGTATTTCAGTCAGAAAAGGGTATTACAGGACAGCTAAAGAGAATAGTGTGTATGTTATGAGAAATTGCAAGAACCCCAAAATGGTTCTTTCTGGCCTTTGCAAAACCTATTTCACACACACTCAGATTTGGAAGATTGTTTTTTTTTCTTTTTCTATTTAAAATGCACGTAGGCCTAATTATCATGATCATTTATATGATTAGTGCCAAAGCACAATTGAAAAGATTGACAAGTTCAAATATTTATAATGATCTTTCTTTCTTTATTTCTTTCACGAGGCCAATAAAAAAGTAAAACCCTAATCACGATACGAAAATGATTGACAGATATGATTTATAATTATGCTGTATAATTAATCTGTATCTCGTCTGTCAATCATTGTCAAATCAATGTTGATTAAAGGGCCTATTAACATATGTCGGTATTCATACAATTGCATAATAAGCCGTGATTAGCCACAAGCCGAAAGCGTGAAGTTCAACTTAGCCATTAATGATCAATCTTGCATTAAATTAATTGAATTAAATTAACCTCCTGATTGTCTTTTTTCTTCTTTGCAAATCACTGATGTCTAGCAAACACCACACCTATATTTATTGTAATATTAATCATGTACATGTATGAAAAAGGGCACAATCTAACTATTCTGATGATTGACAGTTATTTTGAATATGCCGATATATATAGGCCTATTCTACACGCGGCATTGCGTTGTACTGCGCTGGTGCTCCTTTGTTAAAAGGAAAATCCCTGTTTGGAGACGGCCAACATGGTCCCCGGGACACACCAATATCACCTGGCTAATAATTACTTGGTACAGCAGAGATACTAAAATCAATACCCTTGATTTGCATTTTACTTGCAGTGTGCTGACATTTGTTCGCAAGCATTGGTGTTATAATGCAAGTACATGCCGAATATTGTCTGGTCACAAAGCGGAAAAATTCATTGGAATAGGCCTACGATATCTTTGTTGCATTTCGAGATATGAAAGTGACGTACCTGTGCCCACCAAATTTTCTGAAAAAGGGGTCATTCAGTGTTGGCAATGTCAAAATGGGGTGATTTTCTATAGAGCGCCCAAAATTTCACATCATTGACAATCAAAAATAGCTTTTTACCCAATTTTACAGTACAAAATAGAAAAAACTCATTTATTTTGCTCATAATGTGCACGAAGCATGCCGAAATCTTAATTTTGAGGACTAATTGTTCAAGAAAGGGGTCATTCAGTGTATGCTACTGAAAAAAACGGGGTCATTGAGTGTAGGATTTGCCCAATATACCGGGGTCTTTTCATAAGCACATGACCGTCAATATATGGGAGTGCTCCCCCCCCCCCACCCCCGGATATGCCCATTTAAGACCAAATGGGTAGTCAGTTAAGCTGGTAAAGTAAGCAAACTATAACATACACTAATATTATTAAGGTGTTCCCGCTACGCGGTCCACCAACAAGACCTCAAAACGAGCATACCTGCCAACATTGAAAACCTAGAAAACAGAGTCCATGGCGAACGTAGGGCACAAAGCGCCCGTAGTATCGCCCCTGACAGTAGGGGTACAAGGGGTCAAGCACCGGTGGGGGTTGAGAGGGCAAAGTCCCCCAACCCTAATAAGCACCTTCACAGAAGACACATTTTATAGAAAAACAAAAATACATAACAAGGTGAAAATGAAGCCCTAGGCTTTTATACACTTTGAGGATGTGCTTTTAAAATGTAGTTTCCTATACTTTTGTATATAAGGAACATTCATTGAAGCGATTTTTTGGCTTTATAACAAGGCCTACATGACTGATAGGACATATGATGCACAATACAAAGTTTTAAATTCAGAAAAAAAAAATCCATTAAAAAAAAAATGTCAAAGTTTTTGTTGACTTTGGAGAACCACTAGACGTATTCTGATATGATGCACAATACAAAGGTAAAAATTTTTTTTTTAAATCCATTTAAAAAAAAAAATTTTTAGCGACTTTGGAGAACCTCTAGACCTATTCTGAAGGTTTGCATTTGAGGAGGCATTTTATACTCAATATTTAGCAACAATTTCAACAAAATTTACAATTTGATGATATCCAAAAGAATACTTAGCATTGAAGAATTAAAAAAATTACAGAACTTTCATTTGTGAACATACACATTCTGGGTGAACAGAAAAAAAGTTGAATAACACATGGAGATTAAAAAAACCTAAGTATATTAACAAAATCAAATTAAACTGGTAACTTTAACCACAGTGCAGTACATTGTAACTGAACCAAATCTTGTTCATGGTTGTTTGTTTAACCATGGATAAAGATAATTATGCTCTTCAAACACATAATAGGTTCCATGACTTTGGCAAACAAAGATACACATACTTGTGTATAATACATGCAGTCTTCAGACCAGGCTATGCACACCCAATCGATTAGATCTGGTTAAAACTGGTACTGCTTGCAGAAGAGATACTTCTCCATCTTCTGGTACAGTAAAGCTATCATTTGCTCACTGCACATTTTGCTCAAATTTGTACTTTTTACATGATTGTATTGCCTAATGCTATCTCAAATACCATGTAAAAGACTAAGCCTGAAGTAAAATAAGAGTTTTTATAATAAAACTGGGATCCCCAGAGCTCCACAGTTACGTGGCTAAGTCAGTTTTTTTTAATACTTTTTACCTACTTTTTACTTATTTTCGCTTAGTTAAAATGATCAGAAGACCCCTTGACAGATGAAGTGTTACCAATATTATGTAATAATTTTTAACAAAAAACAGAGATGTCACATTTCCGGATTTATCCGGATTTTGGGGATTAAAAAACAAAAATCCGGATTTTCAAGAAAAAAAAAAAAAAAAAAAATTTAATTTTTTTTTTTAAATTTTTTTTTTTCGCTTTTGGAGTGGCACTATTGTCTTATCTTTCTGCTTCACATATATCAACATCAGCCATATTGTTCATGTAATAAAGCCAAAAACTTTTTTAAGAGTGTCTCTTCTCTTGTACATAAAAGTATAGGAAACTGAAAACTTTAAAGCATGTTTTCTGGAAGAAGGAAGCACTTTATATTAAAAGTGTAGAACAAGCCAGGAGCTTTGAACTGTTCTTTTACCCTCTGAAATGGCCTTTACTGTGGTGCTAAATGTGCAGAAACCATCTGGCTTCGGGGGGCTTCACCCCCTCGACCCCCCGGACCCCCCGGCCGTCTTGCGCGAGAGCTTCGCTCGCTGCGCTCGCTACGCTTCGCAAGTTCAGGATTTCTTTGGGTCAGCTTGTGACATCTCTGGAAAAAAAAGAACAAAATTAAAATTGTACCAAAATAATACATTAGGCCTATGTCTTTTATTATCAATCTCCAAAATAGAAGCAGAAAAGACCCGAGAAAATAAAATAACTCTATATACCCTAACATGGAATTCCAGATTCTTTTGGTAGTGAACTGAAAAATTCCAACTTTTATTTGTAATTTTAGAAACCCTCTATACCCTCCATGGAATTCCAGACTTTTTCGGTAGTCAATTAAAAATTCCATCTTTTTATTGGTGTAATTTTAGAAACCCTCTATACCCCTCCATGAAATTCCAGACTTTTTTTTGTTAGTCATTGAAAAATTCCAACTTTTTATTAGGGTATTTTTTAAAACCCTTTATACCCCTCTCTGGATTTCCAGATTTTTTTGGTTAGTCAATTGAAAAAGTCCAACTTTTTTTTAGTCTTTTTAAAACCCTCTATACCCCTCCATGGAATTCCAGATTTTTTTATGCACAAAAGGGTGTCGGAAATCCAGGTTTCTTTCTCAAGTATGCTTTGGAATTCCAGACATTTTAGAATAAATTTTATTTGCCCTCTATAGGGGGTGCATGTTTTATCTGGAACAGCCCAATAGATCAACACAGTAACCTTGAAAAAGGGTACATATGCGATTTTTTTGCTGATTTTGTTTCTCTGGCATCCCATGACAAGGAATCCGGCTGATACCACTTTGGAATTATTGAGCATTTTGAGATCAAAGACCCCAAAATTGCCCCTATAGGGCCATTTATTATAAGGGGCAAAAACCACATTTGTACAGGGGTAAAAAAAGTTGCTCCAATTTTTTGAAAATGGCAGCAAATTGTTCATCTGCCAGAGGAGATTCAGAAAAATTAAGAGTGCTCACATTTCACTTCAAAATATACCAAATTATTCGTTTTGGCTCATGGATTCTAAAAATGTATTTGCTTTTTCAATCCGACCTATGGTTTTCACGTTAAGTGGCTTATAAGGTCAGAGGAAACTATTCTATTTGTACAAGGGTAAAAAAAATAAAATTGCTCTGATTTTCTTGAAAATGGCAGCAAATTGTTCATCTGCCAGAGGAGATTCAGAAAAATAATAGTTTGCACTATCTACAATGTCAAGTTGCAGAGATAGGAGAAAGCAAAGGTTATTAACCATTGACTCAATGGTGACCTGTGACATTTTGATCAAATGACACATGAACGAAACATCAGAGGTAGTGCAAAGTAGTCTTTTCTTTGTCTGCTTGGGTAGGCAAACAAAATGTGCCCTATATATTTATTACCGTAGTAGCTTATTTGAATAATGTTCCTGGTAATACTCACAAGACCCTCAATAATTTTATGACCCCACTATTTTTGTGTAAAAATCTATAACCCCCCTTATTCTTTGTTTAAAAAATACTGTGACCCTCCAGTATTTTCATGACACCCTCCGCCCTTAAAAAATGACAACACACTTACTTGCAAGTACTTTGCAAGCACACGCAAGCACGCTGCCGGTAACAGTAAAGAAACTTGCATAAGACGCAAGTATTTAGCAAGGGATACTTGACAATCATTGACTACGCATAGTTGAATTGTGTACCAGCACTGAATACTGAATTTAATTATTCATATCTGTATTGCTATCTGCTGACGATAGCACACACATTAGCAGACACTCTGTTATAATTACGGTACTATCTACTGATAATAGGCCTACGTAATTCTAACACACACACTCAGGTATTACTGTCTACTGCTGCTATACACACTTAATAGAGAGCATTGTTCACTCTGGTATTGCTATCTACTGAAGATAGCATTGCAGCGTAAACTCTGGTTTCGCTATCCGTTGCCTCTGCAGAAGATAGCCAAATCGTAGCTAAACTTACATCCTTGAGCTATAGGGTGGATGCAGGTAATCCCGGACCCCTGAGGATGCTTTCTGTCACTACTATCCACTGAAGATAGTACATGTAGACCTATGACATAATAACACACTCAAGTCAACACATAGTTATGCTTTCTATTATTGCCTCTACGCTATTTCAGTAGAACACAGTAGACATGTTAGTCCAAATGATAAACAAAAGTGCTCAAATTTCGCTTCAAAATATACCAAATTATTCGTTTTGGCTTACGGATTTCAAAAATATATTTGCTTTTTCAATCCGACCTATGGTTCTCACGTTACGTGGCTTAAAAGGTCAGAGGTAACTATTCTATTTGTACAGGGGTAAAAAATAAAGATGCTCTGATTTTCTTGAAAATGGCAGGAAATTATTCATCTGCCAGAAGAGATTCAAATAAATAATAGTTTGCTTTATCTACAATCAATGTCAAGTTGCAGAGATACGAGAAAACAAAGGTTATTAACCATGGACTTAATGGTGACCTGTGACATTTTGATCAAATAACATGTGAACTAAATAATTTTATGACCCCACTCTTTTTGGTGTAGAAAATCTATAACACCCCCCCCCCCCGTTATTCTTTATTTAGAAAAATACTGTGACCCCTACAGTATTTTCATGACACCCACCCCACTTCAAAAAAAGAAAAACACAGTTACTTGCAAGTACTTTGCAAGCACACGCAAGCACGCTGCCGGTAACAGTAAAGAAACTTGCATAAGACGCAAGTATTTAGCAAGGGATACTTGACAATCATTGACTATGCATAGTTGAATTGTGTACCAGCACTGAATACTGATTTAATTATTCATATCTGTATTGCTATCTACTGACGATAGCACACACATTAACAGACACTCTGTTATAATTACTATCTACTGATAATAGGCCTACGTAATTCTAACACACACTCAGGTATTACTGTCTACTGCTGCTATACACACTTTTAAGTGTGTATAGCAGCAGTAGACAATAGCAGTAGCTCTTTATTAAAATAGAGAGCATTGTACACTCTGGTATTGCTATCTACTGAAGATAGCATTGCAGCGTAAACTCTGGTTTGGCTATCCGTTGCCTCTACTGAAGATAGCCAAATCGTAGCTAAACTTACATCCTTGAGCTATAGGGTGGATGCAGGTAATCCTGGACCCCTGAGGATGAGTCACTACTATCCACTGAAGATAGTACATGTAGACCTATGACATAATAACACACTCAAGTCAACACATAGTTATGCTTTCTATTATTGCCTCTATTTCTATTTCAGTAGAACACAGAAGACATGTTAGTCCAAATGATAAACAATAGACCAATACAGTAACCTTGAAAAATGGTACATATGCCATTTTCTTTGCTGATTTTGTTTCTTTGGCACCCCTGACAAGGAATCCAGCTTATACCACTTTGGCATCATTGAGCATTTTGAGATAAATGACCCCAAAATTGCTGGGGGGGCTAAAATTAAAAGTGCTCAAATTTCGCTTCAAAATATACCAAATTATTCGTTTTGGCTTACGGATTTCAAAAATATATTTGCTTTTTCAATCCGACCTATGGTTCTCACGTTAAGTGGCTTAAAAGGTCAGAGGTAACTATTCTATTTGTACAGGGGTAAAAAAATAAAGATGCTCCGATTTTCTTGAAAATGGCAGGAAATTATTCATCTGCTAGAGGAGATTCAAATAAATAATAGTTTGCTCTATCTACAATCAATGTCAAGTTGCAGAGATACGAGAAAACAAAGGTTATTAACCATGGACTCAATGGTGACCTGTGACATTTTGATCAAATAACTGTACATGTGAACTAAATAATTGTATGACCCCACTCTTTTTGGTGTAGAAAATCTATAACACCCCCCCGTTATTCTTTGTTTAAAAATAATACTGTGACCCTTCCAGTATTTTCATGACACCCACCCCACTTCAATAAAAAAAACACAGTTACTTGCAAGTACTTTGCAAGCACAGGCACGCACGCTGCCGGTAACAGTAAAGAAACTTGCATAAGACGCAAGTATTTAGCAAGGGATACTTGACAATCATTGACAATGCATAGTTGAATTGTGTACCAGCACTGAATACTGAATTTAATTATTCATATCTGTATTGCTATCTACTGACGATAGCACACACATTAACGAGACACTCTGTTATAATTACTATCTACTGATAATAGGCCTACGTAATTCTAACACACACTCAGGTATTACTGTCTACTGCTGCTATACACACTTTTAAGTGTGTATAGCAGCAGTAGACAGTAGCAGTAGCTCTTTATTAAAATAGAGAGCATTGTACACTCTGGTATTGCTATCTACTGAAGATAGCATTGCAGCGTAAACTCTGGTTTGGCTATCCGTTGCCTCTACTGAAGATAGCCAAATCGTAGCTAAACTTACATCCTTGAGCTATAGGGTGGATGCAGGTAATCCCGGACCCCTGAGGATGAGTCACTACTATCCACTGAAGATAGTACATGTAGACCTATGACATAATAACACACTCAAGTCAACACATAGTTATGCTTTCTATTATTGCCTCTATTTCTATTTCAGTAGAACACAGAAGACATGTTAGTCCAAATGATAAACAATAGACCAATACAGTAACCTTGAAAAATGGTACATATGCCATTTTCTTTGCTGATTTTGTTTCTTTGGCACCCCTGACAAGGAATCCGGCTGATACCACTTTGGCATCATTGAGCATTTTGAGATAAATGACCCCAAAATTGCTGGGGGGGGGGGGGCTAAAATTAAAAGTGCTCAAATTTCGCTTCAAAATATACCAAATTATTCGTTTTGGCTTACGGATTTCAAAAATATATTTGCTTTTTCAATCCGACCTATGGTTCTCACGTTAAGTGGCTTAAAAGGTCAGAGGTAACTATTCTATTTGCACAGGGGTAAAAAAATAAAGATGCTCCGATTTTCTTGAAAATGGCAGGAAATTATTCATATGCTAGAGGAGATTCAAATAAATAATAGTTTGCTCTATCTACAATCAATGTCAAGTTGCAGAGATACAAGAAAACAAAGGTTATTATCCATGGACTTAATGGTGACCTGTTACATTTTGATCAAATAACATGTGAACTAAATAATTTTATGACCCCACTCTTTTTGGTGTAGAAAATCTATAACACCAACCTTATTCTTTGTTTAAAAAATACTGTGACCCCTCCAGTATTTTTATGACACCCACCCCACTTCAAAAAAATGAAAACACAGTTACTTGCAAGTACTTTGCAAGCACACGCAAGCACGCTGCCGGTAACAGTAAAGAAACTTGCATAAGACGCAAGTATTTAGCAAGGGATACTTGACAATCATTGACTACGCATAGTTGAATTGTCTACCAGCACTGAATACTGAATTTAATTATTCATATCTGTATTGCTATCTACTGACGATAGCACACACATTAGCAGACACTCTGTTATAATTACTATCTACTGATAATAGGCCTACATAATTCTAACATACACTCAGGTATTACTGTCTACTGCTGCTATACACACTTTTAAGTGTGTATAGCAGCAGTGGACAATAACAGTAACTCTTTATTAAAATAGAGAGCATTGTGCACTCTGGTATTGCTATCTACTGAAGATATAGCATTGCAGCGTAAACTCTGGTTTGGCTATCCGTTGCCTCTACACAAGATAGCCAAATCGTAGCTAAACTTACATCCTCTCGAGCTATAGGGTGGATGCAGGTAATCCCGGACCCTGAGGATGCTTTCCGGCACTACTATCCACTGAAGATAGTACATGTAGACTTGTGACATAATAACACACTCAAGTCAACACATAGTTATGCTTTCTATTATTGCCTCTACGCTATTTCAGAAGAACACAGACATGTTAGTCCAAATGATAAACAATGGACCAATACAGTAACCTTGAAAAATGGTACATATGCCTTTTTTTTTTGCTGATTTTGTTTCTTTGGCATCCCCTGACAAGGAATCCGGCTGATACCACTTTGGCATCATGAGCATTATGAGATAAATGACCCCAAAATTGCTGGGGGGGGGGGCCAAAATTAAAAGTGCTCACATTTCACTTCAAAATATACCAAATTATTCGTTTTGGCTCATGGATTTCAAAAATATATTTGCTTTTTTTTTTCTTCTTATGATTCTCACTTTAAGTGGCTTAAAAGGTCAGAGGTAACTATTCTATTTGTACAGGGGTAAAAAAAATAAAGATGCTCCGATTTTCTTGAAAATGGCAGCAAATTGTTCATCTGCCAGAGGAGATTCAGAAAAATAATAGTTTGCACTATCTACAATGTCAAGTTGCTGAGATAGGAGAAAACAAAGGTTATTGACCATTGACTCAATGGTGACCTGTGACATTTTGATCAAATAACAGTTATAGCAAGCCTGTGATATCTTCAGTTTTATGATACTGGTAATACCTGAATTTAGGAGAAAAGGTTATGCTGAAATCTGCAACTCCGTGAAAATTCTGCAACTCTAAAATCCTGCTTTCGATATGATATTGTTGTGATTTATTTTGTAAGAATGATCGTGCAGATGCAAAAGATGACCAGCAGTGACACCTGTATGGGTTGTGTTGTAATGACATCACCAAAATAATGATCATTCCGGTATTGCTATCTACTGAAGATGCAAGCCTTTGACTGTGATCCCTTTGTTCCATTTCGAATATTGGACAGGGAAGTAGGTATCTGCTCAGTGACTATAGACACTATTCGACATGTACTTGCATTAGAATACCAATGCTTGCGAGCAAATGCCAGCACACTGCAAGTAACATGCAAGAAACTTGCATGACATACCAGTTTCTGGCAAGGAGCACTTGACAATTTTCAGCAGCAAATGCAAGCATAGGCCTACACTTGCACATTTAAATCTGTTTACAAACATGAAATTTTACTGCAGATGACATATGCATTTGATCCATGGGTTTCAAGTCAAGTGATTTACAGGGATCTATCTAGCACATATCTTCTTGTCCCATATCCAGTTATAGCAAGCCTGTGATATCTTCAGTTTTGTGATACCGGCAATACCTAAATTTAGGAGAAAAGGTTATGCTGAAATCTGCAACTCCATGAAAATTCTGCAACTCTAAAGTCCTGCTTTCGATATGATATTGTTGTGATTTATTTTGTAAGAATGATCGTGCAGATGCAAGAGATGACCAGCAGTGACACCTGTATGGGTTGTGTTGTAATGACATCATCAAAATAATGATCATTCCAGTATTGCTATCTACTTAAGATAGCACATGCAAGCCTTTGACTGTGATCCATATGTTCCTTTTCGAATATTGGACAGGGAAGTAGGTATCCGCTTAGTGACTACACACTATTACGACATGTACTTGCATTAGAATACAATGCTTGCAAGAAAATGCCAACACACTGCGAGTAACATGTAAGAAACTTGCATGACATGCCAGTTTCTGGCAAGGGGCACTTGACAATTTTCAGCAAATGCAAGCATAGGCCTACACTTGCGCATTTGAATCGGTTTACTAACATGAAAATTTTAATGCAGATGACACGAGTATTTGATCCATGTTTTTCATTTCAAGCAATTTACAGGGATCTATCTAGCACATATCTAAAATGGGTCCCAAAATACCTTGAAACTGTAGCACACATAATCTACTGCAGATGACAAAGCAATTGAATACCTGAGTGGAAGAAGGGCCCAACTCCAATTTTTAACAAAAATGAGTTAGACCCAGCATGTTATTGCCAGCAGACTGTTCTTCCTTGTGTGTGAAAGATGAGCCAAAATCCACTCTCTAAATAGTCTTCCACGTACAATTAATCATGGTTTTCATGGAAGAAAGGCCCAACTCCATGGAGTTGGGTCCTTCTTCTAAAATATTGGGTTAAAGAGAATTTTGTTCCTCCATGAAATCTGCTTTTCACTACAATAAACTTTCTTCCTAACATATTACATGCTTCTACTTGTGCAATTAATGGATAATTACCAAATTTCTGTAGCTATTTATAACACATCTGCTTACGGAACTACCGCTTGCAGTATATTAGTGGAAAAAGGGCCCAACTCCAGCTCGTATTAAGACATGTACCGTTGCCATGGAAACATCATATATGATTTTGAATGTATGTAATAATGTATGGCCATGTATTAAAGGTTCCCTGAAGATGAAAACATTCTGTCTATAAAACTTTTCCAAATATTACGTTTTTTGTTAATATCTCAAAAACAGTTTTGATGGAGTTGGGCCCTTCTTCCACTCAGGTATTCAATTGATCCATGAGTTTCATTTCCACATGCCATGCATCTTGAGACAATGCAGACTAGGGAACTTAAAAGTGCTCCAAATGATCCATTAAAGTGCTTGTTAAAACTCTTCTTCTTATCCAATTGCCTCAGATACACAACTCTATCTGGACATTGTGTAAAATTACTAGTCAGGGAAGCATGCACTGTACTGAGCTTGTTATTCCAACGTGTTATACGTAGGCTACTCCTATAGTCAAACAAAAGTTTTGCTGGCTGATAATTTTGTTTGATACAAACAAAGTTAATTAGGCTAAGTCATTAAAGTCAACAATCCCCAAACCTCCTAGCTTCAGTTGTAACAAGTTTTCACCTTCAGCCATGTTTTGTCAAACTTTGTCAGTTCAGGAAATCTTTTAACCAATCAGATGAGAAGAATCTATATCATTTGGTATATTGACTGCTTTTTATTCAGGGCACATTTGTGATATGATAAAGCAAAATCATTCTTAAGTTGGTGACATTCAATTTTTATCTTCCTATATCAGTGATCTTAATCAAATAAGCTACATTTGCTGAAAACCAAATCAAAATTGGACATTTAGTTCCAGAGATATGAGCAAATGAAGGTTTTGAAAAACAAAAGGAGTTATTACATTTGATGGCTTATATCTCAAAATCAATATTGCCGACAAATGCCTGATTTAGCTTGATCACATCACATTTAAAATTATAAGCACAATTCATGACTATTCCAGAAACAGAGCAGTGCATGATGAGAGCATTGTCAAGGTTTTGACATCATCGATCAGTCCGTCCATATTTATAGAGCATTTGCTGAAAATTGTCAAGTGCATGCCAATTGCTTATAATAACTCATAACTTTCAAATGCAAGCTCAGAAAATTTCTCGCACACACTTTTTGTATGAGTCTCTGCAGAATCATGTCACAGTGTTAAAAAGATGTTAGAATCTGTGGCCCTTTTAACAAAAATGGAGCTTCTGACCCTGCTATCAGTATACAACACACTGCATGTAGCACTATCAGAGAAAACAGCTTTATACAATAGGGGGTGCTTGATAATAAAATCATGTGGTATAATAGCAAACAGCATAATCTGGTCTATAAAAAGCAGATTCCAGTAACATTGATAATTGCTGAGAATTAAGAGCTTCCACGGAGCGAATTATTACTCACCTGTCCCTCAATTGAATAGCTTAATAGCCCGTGGTTATCTGGAATCAAGTACATTGTATAGTTGAGCATGAAAGCAATTTTATCCTGTAATTTTTATGTCACTGCCTCTCCCTATAGCTGCAGTGTCAATGGCTTTTATTTGCATAAGACTGCTAACAGTTATTCTAACTAATAACAAGTGTAACCATTGTCATTGATATTATTATGGTGATTTGTGCATCAATTGTATTATTTATATATACTAGCGGGACACCCGCGCTTCACGCGGGTCCCCGCTAGATGAGTAAATGGGAGCGTTCACTAAAACAGGAGGAATTACCGAAAAGGTAAATTTTATTTATCCGAGTCGGGTCGGACCCTCCTTAGGCCTACGTTTCTATTTTAGCTTCTTTCTTTCTTTTTAGTTTCTTCTACATGGGCCAATTTTGTTCCATTTAAAAAAAAATGCTGCTAAGCTTGCAAATTTCCGTTTCAATTTTTTTTTTTTTATTCAATCCCGTTCCCGTTATTTTCTAAATCTGTCCTTTCTTTTTTTTTTCCCTTTTAGCTTTTTTTTATTTTGCTGCTTAGCTTGTCATTTCCCGTTTTTATGTTATTTATTTAATTCTTTAATTTAATTTAAATTTTTTTTTTACCTAGGATAGCAACGGACCACATTTTCACTGATTTTGAGGCCAATACTTGACCGTTTTCAACCAAATAAACTTTAAACACATTGTCGCCTATTCCTCGATTTCCCATGTGAATTTGGCGACATTTCGATCGAAACTAATGGAGCTGGTTCGTTCACAAATATACACATCCACAACATTTTACTATTTATAGTAAGATGCTACCATTGTAAAATTAATATAAATATTTTTGTATGTGAAGTTTTGAATCTATGTGAAAATTAAACAATCTGAATCTGTGTGTACACACATAGCCCTGTCCTATAGCACCCCATATAAGGCTATTGCCAAATAACATTTCCTATTTGACATACAAGGCTGCAGAACATTTTGATTTATTGTAACAATGTGCTAGAGATTACTCAAGTTGTGAATCTGATCAGGATAGGCAAGTATCACTTAGTGAGTACATGTAATTTAGAGTTTTGGCCAAAACCTTTTAGAATAGTTACTGCAAATAAGTGGGTGGAACAACACTGTTTTGTGGGTGGAGCAAAACTTCACTTAGATGTTTTGACCCAAACCTTTTTAGAATAGTTACAATGTACTGCAAATAAGTGGGCGGAACATAGGGCCTGCACTTTGGCTCGACATTTGAAAGGGGTGTGAATTCATTTTTGGATACGCCCCTATTATAATTAGGTAATACTCGAACACATTCCCTATATGTATATACATGTACCACATGTAGTAAATCTGTCTGCTTTATCTGTATTGTGCCTTTCTTAAGCAAATAGTTAAACACGATTTCATCAAACATTATAACAATAGCTCTTTTACAGTGTGCAATCATCCCGGGCAATAATTGGGCAATAATAGAGGATGTGCGTGGAATTATTGATTAGCTCCATACAAAGGATTTGAACCGGTGTCCTTCACCGTAATCATGGCGCAATGCAGTGCATTCAATCAAACGTTGTCGTCAACCTATTTGATCCTATAGTGCATTTGTTATGTGTGTGAGACGAGCTGTCGCGGTAGATTGCAATAGCTTGTAATCATGCTTTTGTTGAATGAATTTGAGTACTCCGCCATATTTACGGTATGAACGTCATAATCTAGGTGATTATTTGCATTGGATGTCTTGAATACGCTGGCGAAGTTGTGTAATAATCGGATTAATGCTATAACAGTAGGTGAATACAAGTTTTGAATATATCGCGTTGCAAAGCCCCATTCAGTGATCCCAGCGAAAGTGAAAAAAAAAATCAAATTGTTACTTTTATAAATTTTTTAATGAAAATATGGCAAAAACCCAAGAAAACGGCAGTATCGACGAAGTTGAAGCCCCATTCAAATAGGCCTACATGTAGCTAATTTATATATACTGTCAGTATATAAATTCAATCAGTTCAATTCACGCCGAGTGTCCTTGACAGGTTTGACTCTGCTTCAGCGGTCATGAAAGAATTCAAAAGATAACCGCTGCCCCAACAATTCCAAGCAATTGTCTGAAACTGCTCTTCGGATGATGATAGTCATATAATGATCAACAGATTATTACTGACTATATCATTGAAGACTGAGTTCCTGAGTCTAGTACAAAATCTGAATTTTGATGATTTTTACAATCGTCCAGATGAAAAAATCACTGAATGGGCCGTTAGTTCCTCCACTCCTTACCCTGGCAATATGAATCAAAGAAAATAAAGACAAAATTAAATAAAACAAGAAAAAAAAAGACAAAGAAAAGAAACAATAAAAGAAAAACAAATATGAAAAGTTCGAACAATATTTGGTTTATAAAATTAATGTGACCGTGATGAGGCTCGAACTCACCACCTTCCGATTTAAAGTTCAGAAGCGCTCGTGTACCAAATTCTGACGCCTTACCAAGTGAGCTGTGCTCCTGAGATACGAAATAAAAATAAAATAATACACTGTATACCTGCTTGTGTCGGTAATTGATTAATGGTACAGTGCAACTGAGCAAAAATGCCCAAAATTTAAAAGCTATATAATTTATGAACAATATACACTACACATAAAAATACTAATACAAGGGAATTTCAACATAAGAATCCAAACAATTAAGTACCAACATGCACAGCTTTGTCCTTATATCACATTTGGGTTTTTAACAAAATGTTATCAAACCTCTACTGTGATTGGCAGCTGCACAGGGCATCTCTTTGATAGCTGATAATGGCCATCCATTCAGCAAGTGGCTACTAACTGACCCTGACAGGCTTGAATGAGCACTGTCATCTGCTACAAAACCATCACACTCTAGGACCTGGTCGCCTATATTAATTTACTAGTCAACATTTGCATAGGAACCGCATAGTCGGAGGCAAGGTTCATTATTGATTGGAGATTATATACGTATTTATTAGTAATAGACAAGTAATATATATATCGTGTTTTGCGATTTATTCCGTAATCAATAAGTATGATGAACAAACGCATTTCTGGCAGAACCACTCACAGCGTAGTGGTATTCGATCTCGACTGTTAAATAAAAAGTTGTGGGTTCGAAATCTGGTAGAATTTTAATTGGAATAAATTTGTTTTTTTTTTGTTAAGGGATCTAAAATGAGCATTTATTGCGTTTCGACAGTATTTTTTGTGGGACATGAGAGCACCTCAGACCTATCGAATTGCATTCTGAATACGAAGCATGTCTTTCTGATATCAAATAATTTTCATTTTTTGAAAATCACAATATAATAAAAATTTTATGACAAATTATAAAAATTTGATATTTTTCAAATTTTTGATATATAACAGTCCTCGAAGTAAATTATATGAATCTAATGACATATTCTTAAAGTGTATGTAGCAGGGAGGAAAAGCCGACGGTCAATTGAAAATTTTGACCTTTCATATTGAAGATATGGATTTTTTTCCCAAAAAGACCTAATTTTTTTTTGGTGTTTTGGGAAAAAAATCCATATCTTCAATACGAAAAGTCAAAATTTTCAATTTATTGTCGGCTTTTCATCCCACTTACCTACACTTTAAGTATAAATCATCAGATATATAAAGTTTACTTCAAGTACTGTTAAATATCAAAAATATCAATTTTAATGATTTGCCATAAAATGTGTATTAAATTGCGAATTTCAAAAATCTAAATTATTGATATCAGAATGACATTCTTCGTATTCAGAATGCAATTCGATATGTCTGATGTGCTCTAATGTCCCACAATAAATACTGTCCAAACGTTCATACCCCAGCCCTTAAGTAAGAGGTAATAATTATGGCAATAAATCCGCCGTATAAAACTGAACACACCTCAATCCAGCCTCATATAGGCCTATATCATGTAAATGTATTATGTGATGCAAATGTTGACTAGGAAAAAAAATATCGCGACCTGGTACAGGGAGCACAGTACTTTGACAATGGAGTGAAAGACTATTATAGGTGCGGATTCTAAAAGTACAGCTCCTATGCGTGTGTAGCAAAAAATTGGAATAGAATGTTTGGAATCATGTAACTAAAATACTAAATGCATTCTGCAAAATGTGCTCTTACCAATTTATAAAGCATTTCATTAGCTTTAATTTGACATATTGTTTGACATGTTTGGAATTATGGTAAATCATTAAATACAATATTTATTAATTAATCAATTATGTCAATTTAATGCAAATATGCATATTTTCTCTGACATAATTGTAGGATTTGACAAGAGCCATCTTTCTTGTAAGTTTGATTCTTATAACATACCGGTATCGTATTGCGTCCCGTTATAGTTGCAGAAAAATACGCGTGCAGGACACACATACGCACCCCCTACCCCACCCACACACACCCGGGGGATCGTGCCGCTTTACAATCGTATAACATTCATTGGCGCTAGTAGTAGTAAATTCCAATTTTCTTTGCTTTACCTCACTTGTTCTGCTCAAAATTAAAGGGGACATATCTGACAGTAAAAGCTTACATTTTATGGAAATTGTGTTTAAATTTGCTTAAACAGCACAAAACAGATAAAGCAGACTAATGTACTATACATAGGCCTATACATGTATGGTATGCCAGGGACTGTTTAAGAATATATCATTAGATTTATGATATTTACTTCGAGGACTGTTATATATCAAAAATGTGAAAAATATCAAATTTTAATAATTTGTCATAAAATTTGTATTATATCGTGAATTCCAAACAATGAAATTTATTGGATATCAGAAAGACATTCTTCGTATTCAGAATGCAATTCGACATGTCTGATGTCCTCTGATGTCCCAAAAAATACTATCGAAACGCTCAAAACGCTCATTCCAGATCCCTTAATTTGGTTAATTTTCTTTGTCTTTTTTTTTTTTTTCTTTTCTTGTTTTATTTATTTTTTTCTTTATTTTTCTTTGATTTATATTGCCAGGGTAAGGAGAGTAGGGAACTAAAGGCCCATTCAGTGATTTTTTGATTTTTGTTTTCAGCCCGACGATCGTAAAAATCATCAAAATTCAGATTTTGGATACTAGACTGCGGAACTCAGTCTTCAATGATAGTCAGTACTTTTTATATTTTGGACATTATTATGACTATCATTTGAGGACTGAGTTCTTATGATCCGAGGAGCAGTTTCAGATAATTGCCTGGGATTATTGGGGCAGAGGTTATCTTTTGAATTCTTTCATGACCACTGAAGCATAGTCGAACCTGTCAAGGACACTCGGCGTGAATTGAAAGACCATGTCACTCGCCACAAAAGAATGTCAAAGGTCATAAAAGGCCTATGGCTGATTTTGTACCTTTCGTCATTGTCATAGATGTGCTAACATAGCTTGCTAGTGTAGTGGTTCAGCCGAAAGCCGTGTGTCTAAGACAAAAAAATAATGCATTTACGTGAGTCTGTAATTTATATACCGGTACTGACAGTATATAAATTAGCTACATGTATTTGAATGGGGCTTCAACTTCGTCAATACTGTCGTTTTCCTGTTCTGTTTTTTTGCCATTTGTTTTCATTAAAAAATTTATACACGTAACAATTTGATTTTTTTTTCACTTTCGCTGGGATCACTGAATGGGACTTTGTAGCGCGGATTATTCAAAACTTGTTTTACCTACTGCTATATAGTATTAATCCGATTATTACATAACTTTGCCAGCGTATTCAAGACATAGGTTATGTAAGGGATAAACTGTACATGGGTATAGGGTATAGAGGCCCTGCATGCTTTTATCGATTGGCTCCAAACAAAGGATTTGAACCGGTGTCCTTCACCGTAATCACGGCGCAGTCCATTCAATCAAATGTCGTCAGTGTGCGAGACGAACGATGTATAAATCTGGAGGTCACATCATCACTTATCATGCTTATTGTAAAAAGTTTGTCCAACGCATATACTGTGTGTATTGTTCCCGGGTATTGTCAATGCAGTCAAGCAAACAGGTATTATATTTTGAAAAGGCCGCTATAGTATATTCACAGGGGTGTCTTGAATGGCCAATCATATGGGACATAATCAAATTGCAGTGACTGCTTCCTTTGTTACCACATGTCAGTCATCTTGTGATTATTGGACCATGTAAACCTGCAAAAAACGAGCCAAAGTGCAGGCCCTATGCAACACTGTTTTGTGGGTGGAGCAAAACTATTTATACAAACACTCATTAACTTTTAATCACTTGACTGTACTTGCATTTGATTTGAAAAGAAACTTGCAAGAAACATGCAACATAAAAACAGTACTTGCATGTGAATGCAAGCATTTGCAAGCAAAATTAAGTTTCTTGCGCATGATACGCCGGTATTTCGGACAAATTTTTACTAGGGAAGAGGACTTCAAGTAAGTTCATTATAGTCCATTTGGCTTCCTTAAAATGATGCCCTTGTGTGATACATGCACAATCAAAGGGGGTTTATCTGTAGGGCATATTCCCTTTGTTCCGCATCGCCCGCTACGTTAACACTTCTGTCACAAGGAAGCCAAATGGACTATAGTATTTTTGTTCACTTATTCAGTAGTGTTGATAGCTCTATAAAAATAATACCAACAGGCTGCATTATGCACATGTTACACTCCACATTGGACATGGTCCAGTTTATTTATTTTCTTCACTTTATATCTTTGATAGTTTTACCCAGTTTTGTACTCTTTCATTGCAGTTTCTTCAAAACAAAATGACAAAAAAACATATGCTAAACAACTGTCACTGTATCTAGTTCAAATTGTAAATGTATGTTATAGCTATTGATGAGGAAGTCACATTGTCGTCTTCAAACATCTTATTCCATTCAATTGTAAAATGCATGTTTTTGCATAATACATTTTGTAGTTTGTTAAATCATTTTTCTGACTTTGTTTTTGCCAGGGTGTTGGAAAAGGACTTGCTGCTCATAGCCACACATTTCATAGAGAAAGACAGAAATAATAGGATGAATGAGAGCAAACCTGGACTTATTAGACAGGTTAGTCACGGGCAATATGCATGGTTAGAGTGGAAATAGGACAGTACTGGCTACAGACTTATCCCCCCAAACCTGGACAGGTGATATGCCTATAGCCAATATCAAGAGGAAATTAGTTGCCCTATTTCACCCATATAAACTGTGTAGTATTTCATTTATTACACCAAATTTTGACTATTGGGATGAGGTTGTAGTGAAATAGGGAAAGCTATAACACAGGGAAATTAGCTTTGTCATTTACGATTTTATAAAGTGGCATGATTTGCTCAGGATTTATGAGGTCTAATAATAGTATTAGTTATTAGGTGAAGCTGAGGTATGGTATGCGAAATTATAGTGCGTGAAGTAATCCCCATTCATACGCATATCTTGCCATATACGTGTATCGTGCTTACGCAATACGCGCTCACTGACTAAATATAAAGCGTAAGTACGTACTTATTGCCTGACACTAAGATATATCCGGTCAGCGGTGTTCATTGATGTTTTCCTTAGTGGTATGATAATCTCTTTTATCTTTCCAGCTTTTGTATCTATTTTGTTTTCGCTTTTATATCTCATTTGTTATTTTGTAGGGCTAGCCTGGTAGATACCAAAATCACTTAATATTCACTTATTCTAGTCCTTTGTCAATTCAGCAAACTTGTATTTGCCAAGCCATGTTTGTATGCGATAAGTCAAATTCACTTGAAAGCAGGCTCTTTTATATAAATTGTGCAGAAATAATATGTTACAGAAAAAATAATATCTTATTTACATCTTTTACTAATTTCCTTGCTCATTCATTACTCATAAGGCTTTGAAGGAGGGAAAAAGTAATCTTGGTTGCTATTTTTGTAAAACTTTCAGCCGCCTGCTACCAATGAAGTCAACTTAGCAAGTTACGGTCATGCTCAGGTTGATAGGTTTGCAATACTGCTGGATTTGTGGACCAATGAAGCTGCATATCTGGAGAATAAAAGACAGGTAAATATATGTGACACAATCTGTTCTATAAGGGCCAAAGGAGGCATTTTTGACAATTGAGTTACTGTAATTATTACATTATACATACAATAGGCTACCATTTAGTGAAAACACCAAAGGTCTAGCATACTTGGTTCTAAAGTTATGACGTTTTTTGATGTCTATTTTCTTATGTATTTTATTGTTTTTTTACTCCATATTTTTACCTTTATCTCTGTTTCAAATTTGCCGCCTTTTGTCCCCATGGACCAGATCATGTCACATATTGAAAAAATGGGCAATGATATGCACCCAGACAAGCAGAAATTGACTAAAGAATTCTGTTGGTTGGGGTTGTTGAATTTGACATGTTCAATCACCATAAGTAGGGTGAAACTTTTCATGGGGTATCTCCTCTAGAAAATACAAAGTAAGGAAATAATCAATGTTATTTTGTTGTCTTCAGCTATTTGACACATACCTGGAGTCCTATCATCATGTGTTTGACATGCATGAGAAGCGTAGTCTGGCCCAAGTCCTCACTAACTTGATGCATCAGAGACCAAGATTTGATTTCACCAGCAACTACTTTGTGAGAAGCTACAGGGCTGAAAGCAGATGCCTACGGTTGCAGTGTACACTTGTCAAGTCAATCTTGGATAAGCAGGTAATCATGTTTGTTTGTTTAGCAGTCGCTGTGTTATGATGTGACCAGGCTCAAACAAAATGCTCAAGCCAGGCTAAAAAGCCTATATAAGCAATGCTTATTAAACATGCTGGCCTATAAGAGATTTAATTCAATCTAGTCAACCAGATTTTTTTTCCAACATACCTTGAAGCAACCAAGGTATGTTGGAAAAAAACCTGGTTGACTAGATTGAAGTTAATCTCTCCTTTTACAATTTCCAGATGATTGAGAGTATTCACAAGTTCAACATGCTGGACTATGATATGGGAAAATGAGAGAAACAGATTAGAAGATCAAGAAAAAGAAGGCCACTTCCAGCAATCAAGTAAACACGTTGTGCGCGCCCATGTATACATATATTAATATATACACAATCAATGCATGTTTCGCATTTTTCTAACGTTTGCTCTGATTGGTTCTCCCTATCTAAGAGTGTATGAATAGCATTTATAATTCACCATTAATCTTGTGACAGTACTATTCTGAGGTGCTGAACTTGTAAATTAAATACATGTAATACACAAGTGCAATTAGTTTACAAAGTAGGCATTTGAAAGTTATTTCCAAAATATCACTAATATGTAAACTTGTACATGTGTAATAGATTGCCAGAGTTACATGTTACTTGAATATGATCAGGTCGTAATGGGCAGGACTTTGTGGATTGATATAGATTGCGTATAGACTGATGTGCACCTTTGTGAATTTATGCAGGTGTAAGTTTGGACTAACAGTAACAAAAAACAAATAAGCTGATCATAGTACAAGTAATAATGATTTTTTTTCATACGTAAGGAGTATTTCATCAATCTCTTTATATTTCTAAATTCCTAAATTAAGCTTGCAATCATGTCATATAAGAGTGCAAATTAAAAAATATATACCTGTCATCTTACACTTTGCAACAGATCCATGACCAAAGAGAATACATCCAGCGAGTATGTAGAGATGGGGATAAAGATTTTGGCCTGCCACACAAGATTATTCCCAAGCAACCAATAGCTATCAACTTGAGCAGGTATAGTCAAGTTTCTTGTCAAGTGTGCTGAGACTATAGTCCATTTGGCTTCCTGGAGAGATTGTATTTTGTCAGAGTTACTTTACATGTGTACAGATGTACCCCTTGGATCATGCTTGTAATATAAACACACCAGTTCTTTGAGTCAACACGCACTATTTAATACTACTCGAACTGGTGTATGCACTAACGTCACTTTCTCAAGGAAACCTAAAAACCAAATGGACTTTAGTGCATATATAGCACACTACAAATCACTGTGCCCTTTTGTGTTGTTGTTAATTAGCAATATGATAGTAGTAGTGGACAAGAGATTATTTAGTTTTGTTCAGTTGATGGTGTGAATGTATCTCATATAGGGCAATGCTATTACCGTAAACATTCGCCTAATGGCGCTATGTGCTCCCTTGACATAACTGGAATGTTAGACACAAACTAAAAGTGGCCTCCCATAAAAATTCCACCAGCAAATAAAGACACTTACCCTTAATTCTTGTTGGGATTTTTAGAGGAGGGAGCTCTCTATTTGTACATGAAATTTACCCCAAGGCAAAGGAGCCCAGGTGCGACATTAGGCGAACGTTTACAGTATTCCTTTAAATAGATGTACCTTGACATGAAAACAGTTGTATGGTTGGTGATAAGAATTGTAACAATGAGATAACAAATGAGATGTGTTAGTGTTAAAGTGACTGAAGTGATTAAAGGTGGGTGGGCCAATTTTATCACATTATGCTTTTTACCTTACATTGGAGGGCCATCACCTGAACTTTTTTCTTCAAGGATTGAATTAAACCAAGCTTAAACCAAAATTAAGGGTCAAATATGCACATGAGAAGAAAAATGATGATAGGAAGAAACTTGAATATGATAATAAAACTAACCAGAGATTTCTATCAGTCATTGGATGAACATTCCACAAGTTTATTGATGACTGTTCTCAGTCATCCAGTTGTAGTAACATGAATTCCAAACATTTAATTCCAAATTTCAGTCCACAAGTTTGCAATGCAGCATTGTCAATTTTTAGGGCCTTTGGGAGGAATGCCTGCTATGTTTTCATCCTTGATCATTGTATATCAATGTTATTTTTACCATTTCTGTAAGTATGTTTTGTTGTCATAGCTATTGGCATTTTTAGCTATTCAATGTGAATTCCATTCACCCCTCAATTCACCCCTATTGAAGACATGACCTTAATGTTCCACACACATTTCAAATGAAGTTAGCATCTACATCCCTTGTGTGGAAGATCAAGGTTATGTATTCCATAGGGGGCGTATGGATTTCAACTGGAATAGCCCATTTTGGCAATTATTTTATTCATTTTATTTCCTTCAATTTTTGTATTTGTGTATATATTGTTGCATTGTGCATCACAGACCAGCTTTGCAGCATGTGTATTTGCTTGAGTTTCACCCATCCCTTGCTTTGGCTAGTAGAATACCGGAAGCACTCAAATATGCTTTTATGGTAAGTTTTTTATAAGTAGTAGATGATTATACCATTCAGCAAATTACTTCAGCAGTGTCCATCTGCCCTGTCTGATTATCGCGTAAGAACAAGGTCACACGTTGCTACGCAGGTTGACCAGAGAATGAGGTGCCTATGTGATGATGACGTGATTCAATAGCCAATCAGAATCCCACTTCCGTATGCCATTAACTGTGCCAAATTTACAGACCGCTGAAGTTCTCTGCTGAAAACTATAGTAGCATTAGTTATTATTACTGTAGCATACAAGCACTGTTATTTCTGGTTTAATTTGCTAAAATGAATGAATATAATGTGATGCTATGTGATTTGGAATGCAGTTGGAGTATTTGGCTCATAATCACAAGGTTGTGGCTTTGAACCCAGTCAGGGCCAACATTTTGTATCCTTGGGCAACACGCTTTATTTGTACCTGTCCCCCTCCACCCTGGTATACAATGGGGTAGAGCTGTTGGGGTAGTTATCCAGCCTTGTTATTGCTGGCTGCCAAATGGTTTGATATATCCTAGTGAGAGCAAAATAAATGTGAAGTGCTTTGTTCATTTTGTTTGTTTTTGTGGGGTTTTTTTGCAGGAGGCTTGTCAGGAACACCCTCCACATTCAGTTATGGATGCTATCTTCATGGAGAAGAAGCTTTTGGAAATAGCAGTTAAAGAATGGGAACAAATGGACAACCCGGGAGCAAGTTTCTCACCACAAATACAAAGAGATGTAAGATCATATGTGACCCATCCCATCGAAACACGGCAGTTGTCGGAAACCTACATTTAAAGATAATAAAGAAAATGTGCCCCGAAAAAAAAAAAAGAAAATAATAAGAAATTTGAACTGTATTTGTCACCTAAAATCACCATTCTACATGCGATATTATAATGGAAGAGGTGTCATTTTAAAGCTTAAAAACAGTCCTCTTTCTTGGTAAAGAAATCTACGAGTTCATTTCTGATGACAACTGCCGTGTTTCGATGTGATGGGTCACATATTATATTCTATGTGGTAAATGCTTTTAAAAGCATTATGATAGTGTTTTTAAAAGATGATTTTATACTCTTGGTACATGTACTTGACTGATGTTGTAGACAAATGTACTATTTGCCTTAATGAAGTCAAAATGAACTGGTCCCAGAGGGTATTGTGTCATGTTGTTGATCTCATCACCCTTCTTCTTTTTTTTTTTTTTAGTGCAGCAAGCACTTATTTCTCCCACATAGCCTGAATGTTTACATGATGAAATAATGTAATATGAGTAAATCGAGAATACCCAAGTAATTGCCTGTCTGAGTGTTTCATTGTGTATACCCTGTCTATTAAAATGTTTTCATTGATTGTTTAGCTATTCTCAGATGTGTATGCAGAAGACCCACTGTTCATGTGTGAGATAGGACAATCTTTGATGGCTGCACAGGAGGCAAAGATGGGTCGGAGGTCAACAAAAGAGAAGCAAGGTGACATCCTGCAAATATGGTCTCGTCTGCTGGAGGTAACTTGTTGATATAAACTGACAATGAATTTCAGCACTATCATAGAAATATTATTTCTTAATGCTAAATGGTTGTTAAGCTTTCTTGATAGCTCATTTGGTAAGAGCTCATAGGTCTTTGGTTCAAATCCTGTTCTAGAATGGCTTCTTTTCATTGGGCTATTCCATTTGAAATCCACATTACCCCTGTTGAAGATTTAGCTAAAGTCTTCCACAGAAGGAGGATAGGTTTTAAATAGAATAGACATTGGGTAACTTCTATTTGAAATACTCCAGTTGTAGGAAGATACAGGTATAGCCATGTACAAAGTATAGGTTTCAAAATATCCTAGCTAATTTCATTTGAAAAACATACTCCCACTGTGAAATTCTTCTTAAATCTTGCACAGGGGCATGGCAGGGTTGCCAAACCCGCGATTTGGTAGCCCAATTGGGCGACTTTTGAAGATTTTTCCCGCAACTTTTGACAATTTCCTGTCCCATAGAAACCAATGCTTAAGAAAAAATTGGGCGACTTTTCAACATTGGCTCCCGCGACTTTCGATAGTTTCCTGCCCCATAGAAACCAATGGTAAAGAGAAAAAATGGGCGACTTTTCGATTATTTGACCCGCGATTCGGGCTGAAATCTTTTGGCAACCCTGGGGCATGGCAGTTTTCAAATGGAATAGTCCATTCGTTGACATACTTGAGGGAAAAATATTGTAAACATTGTATCACATTCAAGTACTATACATTTGGCTTCCTCAAGTGAGTTACGTCAGTGTGTGCTCCATTTAGGCCTAGCATTAAATTATGTGCGTTGACTCAAAGAACTAGCATGTTTACACATGTGATCAAAGGCGGTATATCTACTGACTTCACTCTCTCGAGGAAGTCAAATGGACTATAAAAGTATGTATATTTATCAAGTAAATTGTTATGATGGGAACTCCTCAAACAGTAACAGCTCTAAGCGACTGTTTGATAGAGCATGTGTAATAATTATCTTTTGCCAGAATCAGTTGGAGGTTAGTAATACGAGTAAAATTTCTGAGATCAAAAAGTATTGTGACACATAAATATGGTTGGATTCTTTTGATAGGAATAGTCTGAAAGTATTGATAATTTATATCACTGTATGACATTGACTTCTGACCAATTTTAACAGAAAATGTCAATAAATATTATCTTTTCTATCTATTACATAATACAAGTTTAAGGCAGGGGGTACTGTTTTGAGGAGATTGCATTTAAATGAAAGGATGTTTGAATTGTACACATATGCTTTGAGGTCATTTAAGGGGTACTACACCCTGCCCAATTTTGTGCCTATTTTTTTTGCATTTTTTTTAAAAATTATAGCGCATTGGTGACAAGTAAGATATGTATATTATAGGGGCAAGGACTACAACTATTGCACTGGAAATTTTATTTCAGCACTGACAACAGTTGTGGAGTTACAGTCAAAAATGAGGGAAAACCAATATTTGATCAATAAATCAATAACTACTTTCCTTGAGTTGCTGAATTCTCAGTGCAGTAGTTGTAGTCCTTGCCCCTATAATATACATATCTTAATTACCACCAATGCGCTATTATTTTTGAGAAAAATGCAAAAATAGGCACAAAATTGGCCAGGGGTGTAGTACCCCCTTAATTTCTAGCGGATGTGATTACTAATTCATAACTTGCATTTTTTTGCAGACAATAACCATTAGACACAGACTGTTGGAAGTTGCTTCAGAGACTGAAGTAATAGCAAAGGTGAGTTCAGTAAGAGCTCAGATCAGCTCACTTCATTCTTATTGATATGTAGTAGATAAAGGGTGAGAAACAGACCATTACCATAGATAATCGGTGTCTTGTTGAGGTATGGTGAGCATGTTAGTCGCTCGGAAGGCGAGACCCCGAAGGTGTTTTTGGTGTCATTCAATACACACAAATATTGTTTACCATCTTCATTTAAATCTAATATGCATAAACTTGCATAATAATTTATGCTGATCGTGTAAAATATATTAAACTTTGATGCATTTTAAGTTTGTTGAAATGTCCAAAAGTCAAATAATGTGGCCAGTGTTTCTAAATATGAACATGTACTTCTCCTGTTCAAAATTTATTGACCTGACCAAGATTATCTTGACCTGACCAGATTATCTTGACCTGTTCAGATTATCTTGACCTGTCCAGATTATCTTGACCTGTCCACATTACTTGATATAATCAACAGTTGACCAGACTTTGAACAAAAGAAATACAATAGATAATGGAACAAAAGAAGAGGGCTAGACGTATATTTAGAGATAATTCACTATAATATGTGATGCTCACCATTAATAAGCTGTAATATCAGCTATTTCACTTTTTGAGATTTTGGACGACAAAAATATTAAGCTTTACATTGATATGTTACATGTCCATGTTGTTGGTTTGCGCTGTAGTAAAAATCAGTAAAAGAGTTGGGAAATCCTTTGTTTTCTATTGTGTTTTGAGAGGTTCAGTGAACCATATCTCAAAACAAGCTCTGCTGACAGAGCCATTCGTGGTGGATGGTCACATACATACCTTTCCTGTAGAACTGAAAAATGGTAACAATTTTGATATTTTGGTTTCTGCAGTTCAGATTATAATGGGTTTGAATTTAAGTTGGTGTACTCTTTCCTGTTCCCATCATAAAATGTGACATGATCAATGAGTCACATGTCGACAATTTTCAGTTAGAAGTGTTTTATATATTTTTCTGGCAGTTTGCAAATGCTACATTTTGATGCAAACCCCATCAGTTATAAGCAATTTATCAATGGCTGAAAACAATATAAAACAAAAACATTTGAACACTGTTTTTGCCAATATCTCAAAAACAATATTAGTGACATCTGACTCATTCCCATTGATCATGTCACATAATAGGTATCACATACTGCTCCAAAAGTATCCTTACACTTGGAAAAATAATCAGAGTTTCAAAACTGAACCATATTGGGGTAAATTTGTTTTTGTAATAGATGCACTATTTAATCTGGCACATTATGACACCACATTGAATCCAATGTGACTTCAAAAAGCAAAGTTACAAGCATTTGATTAGATGAAGGTAGAGTTTTAAAAGTGACACACTGGCCTATTCAAAACTCCACGGACTAGACATCTGGTTTGAGAGTGGTAAATGGCTGATTTGTGTGTGCCTTTAATTTAAAACAAAGGGAGAAAAAGAAAACTGAAACAAAAGAGCTGACAAATAAAATGGAAGTTAATGAAAAGTACAGAGAAGTAAAAACTAAAATGAATTGAAGAAACTGTGTTGTCTCTTTGTTGCGTTTGTTGGAATCTTTTTGCGCCCTGTATAGACCAGTTGCTTGTAACTTTACTTCTTGACGTCACATTGGATTCAATGTGGTGTCATAATGTGCAGGATTAGATAGTGCATCTATTACAAAAACAAATTTACCCCAATATGGTTCAGTTTTGAAATTGTGATTATTTTTCCAAGTGTAAGGATACTTTCTTGGCGCAGTATAGTATCTGCCAGCAACATCTTGATATTTCACAGGTTCACATGATTGTCTCTACTTTGAGTACCAAAAAACAATTATTTTGCTTCCCGATTTATAGCGATTGATGCAATGCAAAGTTTTGTCCTGATTGAGGGTGAATTTGATTGATCAAGTAACAAATTGTCATCATCTCATATCACCATTGCAGTTACCTTTTTATTGTCCTTATTTTACTCATCCTTTCCTTGTTTGATTTTTACTGATATTTGATCTTTTTGCCTTCCTCCAGTTGTACACCAAACATGCACATGAGATGGGTTTTGATGAGTGTCACATGTTCCTTAGATGTGTTCAGTTTGAGTTTGCATCATTCAAGGAAAATGCAGACCAACCTCCACCATTGTTCATTACTGCGCTACAAGAGGATGATACCAGCATAGATAGGTAAATGTAGATGTATATCAATACTTACTTTTTCCATGCAGGTGTCGACTGCAGACGACAAGTTTCAAATTTTGTTTTAAGAATTCATAAATTTCAGAAATGTAAATTTTCATTACCACAAATGGAATCAGCCAGCTTGAAGAAAAATGCATTAAAATGAGTACAAACAAGTCTAGTATTGGTTCAGTAGTTCTTAAGATAGCTCTTGATATTTTGAGAAAATTAACTCTGACTTTTTATGTTGGAAGCCTATGGCTAGCACACAGAGCATTGTTTTGTCATCTTAGTTCCAGTTTCAATCTCGGTTCAATTAGCTTGTCACTCTGTTGTGAAAGCCTTTGGACAAAAATGAAGTACACAATAGGAGAGAGTTAGAGAGAAAGAGCAAATGGAAGAGTGCAAACAAGAGAGGGAGATCTAGATAATGACATATTATATATAAATTTTAGATAGTTCATTGGTTGATAACCATTCAATATCTTTACCATCAACGAACACTGTTTGTTAGTTTTACCATCCCAACAATGCATAATTATGCATAATGCGCCACGGCACTTCTTACCTTACCAGATGTATGTGTGTTTTGTACATGCATGGAAGAGCATGATTTACACATGTGTTGTCTTTTAGACTTGCCAATTTAGTTGGTGGTAAATTATTGGAAATATGAATTATATCAAGGTAAAACTTGGTGTTGTATTGACTAAGAATATATGACTGTAAAAAAATGGTGAAGGTTCATGCCTGTATTTTACAACTATATGTTGTTGAAAAGTTAAAAAAATGTATATATAAGTGATTTAAACTAAATATTTACTGTCTAAAATTTGTGTAATGGTAGAAATATAATCTCTCAGTGTGAAATTAACCGTTTCATTTCACTCACTGGTTGGAACAATCCATCTTTCACCTCATGATAGTATTTCAACTATTACACCGTTAATATTTGTAAACAGGTAGACAGCAAGAGAGAGATTCTGAGATAGATGGAACAGAATAGAGATAGAGACATACAGGCAGACAGTGATACAGAGAAAGAGAGAAATAGAGGAAGAGGTAGAAGAATCGGAATCAGCACTTGAGAGAAAGAGAGAGAGAGAGCATGCACTCTGTGTACTTGAAATGTATGTTAATTTACTCTAAGCACTTAGTTCAGCTGTTCTTACCTACCATGTCATATGCATATGTCGGTATGCATATGATCTTATGTCCAGTTTGTAACCACATCTTCATGATGATTTTGATTGTACAGATACGTACCATCAAGTCTGTTCCTGGCTATTCAAGAGTTAGATGAGAAACATGTGGGTCAGTTTAGCTTCAGGACAAGAGATGGATTTCTCAAGGTGAGTGTGGACAAAGAATATTAGTTATTATCGGCAAAATATCTCATTTTCGATCATGAGAACTAACTTGGCAGATATTTGCGTACAATATGCTTACAGAGCAAGCACAGCTTTTGAGATTTGACCAATCACGGTCTTTGAATACGGTCGTCACTAGGCGAGGTCGGGGTTCAGTCATGTAGGTCGCGACTTTCCACGGTAATTTTTGTACCGCAACAGTATGCAGAAGATACATCATCTCATGATCAAGAATTAGATATTTTGCCTATAGGTAAGGTTGGCGGATTTAATTATTTCTAGTCAAGGACTTTGTAGGCATACATGGTGCATGACAGTGTGTTAACTAGCCACCTGTCATTTTGGACAGACAGTTACTCCTGGGCCAGGCAAAATTAATGCCTGTGACATATGCTGAATTCTAAAGGTAATGCTTGAATAAGTTCTTTGAACCCAAACAAGACCAGACAAGTTAATCAAGGCTATAGCAACCTGTTTGAACTGTTGAACCCCCAGAAGTGGCAGAGGTCTGGGTTATGTTTGCAGGAGTCATATTTTGAACAGGGAGTTATGGTGAATATGACGGGCACTTGTCAATTCCTAGCTAAGAGACTATAGCTGATCCAAAAATCGCCCTAAACCGAGCATAATAGCTAATTTAACATGCAGAATAAAGCACAAACAGAGTACAGAATAAAGTACAAACAGGGAAATTTTGTCAGAATTCAATTGAATAAGAGCCGATTACAAGAATGTCAAATGACATAAGGCATACTACACTGTGGTTCACATCGGTAGTGACATCAGTGCTTCTTCGCACATACACTGCAAGGGTTAGTGTACACTCTGCGTGATTAACTTTATGTGCCTGGGTTGGATACTGCGCACAGCAAAATACACGCCTATGTCAATACCGAACAAACTCATATTGACCATAAAAACAAATAAAAAAATTCCAGCCCTAAATTGTCTAGTGCAATGACATCATGATTATTTGTGCTCAATTGTCGTCAGCCTTCATTGTGTTACTGGGACATCATTGCTACAGGCAGTTTCAGTGCCCGGGAAATTTGAATATCGCGTGGTGAGTGACGGCAGTTTATATTTGTTTTTAAGGTCAATATGAGTTTGTTTTAAATAAAAGCATGTGATTCGTACTTGAAAAAAATTTTTTTTTATTATAATGCATAATGTTATGATTTCTATGTCATTGCACTGGACAATTTTGGCACCCGGGAATTTTGAATATCGTGTGTTGAGAGACGGCTGTATTAATGTGTTTTTATGGTCAATGTGGGTTTGTTTCAAATAAAACCACACAATTTGTGCTTGATAATTAATTTTCTGTCATATAAGGCATAATGTTGTGATTGCCAGAGACATCCTTTAACCAACCCTTTATAAACCTATGTCATTTCAGTTAATGAAAGGGAATGCATTAGATAGCCTACAAGTTGTACTCATGTGTCAGATTGTGCACAAGAATGCCCTGCTGTGTTCAGTACAACAAGCAAGCATATGCTCCTACTTCAAGGGCGGAGACAAGGCACAGACAGATAAAGTCAAGGAGCGGTAAGTCATCTTCGTTATGCACATAATAACTATGTTTGCTACAATAGCATAAGTAGAAGTAGTGATATGCACAAAGTGTTTTACAGTAGGCTACTGTTGCTCAATTTGTAGCAAGTATATCTGAAACGATACTTGAACACATGTCAACTTCTATGATTGGCTCTACCAGCCTGTAATCATGCAGTAAGAAAGGTCTGCATAATTCATAATGTGATATTCCAGTTGAAATCCGTACACCCCCCGTGGAAGACATGACCTTAATCTTCCACTTCACATAGGGAGTGTGAATTTCAAATGGGGTTATCTGAATGGGTGACCCCATTTGAAATCTACACCCCCTGTGTGGGAGATTGAAGTCATATCTTCCATAGGACGTGTATGGATTTATACTGTAATATCCCAATTAGTGAACCACAACAGAAAGGTTCAAGAGAGATGTTAACTTACCACCCTTTAACGAGTCACAAAACAACTCTCCTGTTTAAGTAATATTGTACAACATATCATTCTACAGTACACTGATATACTGCTGAATAATGGAACAAATGTACATACTGCTTGAATATACTTCAAGTAACCTGTAATACTATCCCACAAATATGTTTTCATTTGAATAATATGTTCGTAGCAAGAAGTGCCATGTGTGTCAAATCCCAAGTATTGTATTCAATGTTAGTATTCGTATTGTAGATAGTAATAACTACTGTTTTAACATAGTTTTCAAGACATTATGCCAGAAAATAACTTATCGTTTAATTTTTATAGTAGTTTAGTAAAATAGTAATCCCTTTGTTGTCACAATTAATCTAAATTGTAACTAAATGATAGTTAAGCACTATAACAATACTCTAATGGTAGTTTAGCCAAATAACAATAATAGAATGAAATTAGAATGTATTGTATGTATATTTGTCATAACATAACCATTACAACCCTTGTTATGTTTCTGCACTTTTAGATTTGTTGAGACGGAAACGTCAATTGCACAAACATTGTCATCATCGTATACCGATTTGCAGACAATGCACAGGTAACCCGCTTGGTCCCATGTAGATTATTAACATTGCATTCCTATTGTAGTATACCATAACAGGTGAATATGTGATGCATTCTAACATCAGATGTACTGGCCACTGACATGTTACTAACGACAGAGTTTACACCTGCTTTGTAAGATTAGGACAGATGTTCTGGAGTTTGGTTTGGGTAGGGACATGCTTTGGAGAAATTGAAAGTGGGACACATATTTAAAACAATTTTTGCCCAAACATTGGGACCTGTTTCTATACTCCAAGGCTTACATTTTGGATCAAATTTATCACTAATTTGATCATTTTCCCAAATATTTTTACGTTTTTGGAAATTTTGGCTCAAGATTCACATAATTAGACCAATTACCCAACAAAATGACAAAAATGACCCATTTGTATTCCAATTTTCACACAAAAAAGAGTCATTCTTATACCAGAAGGCCGAAAATGAGACCATTTGCAGCAGCAGTTCCCCGTAGACACTTGTACTGAGCCCCCCCCCCCCCCATGGTTTATCCATGCTGCAAACTTTGAGGGTCTTCAAGATTCCATTCAACTTTAACTTGTAAGGACTGAATTTAGGTACAGGACATATGTCAAATTCTTGTGTTCAAAGCAGGCAGAACCTCAGTAACCAGGAACATATAAGTGTCCAATTTGGGGAATAATTCAGCTAGATTGTGTCATGGTAATTACTGCTAAGGTAAGAGGAAGAGAACAAAAAAAAGAAACATTTTGGAGAGAAAAGGTAACCACAGGCAAACATTAAGTCATGTACATGAATGATTATAGGGAAAACCAAAAATATCACCCGATATCATGTGCAACTGTTTTGTTGTAGGTTTTTGTACAGTGAAAGTCAGAAAATACCAAGCAGATGTGATTAATTCTGAGGGGAAAGAGAAAGAGAGAGAAACTAGAATACATTCATATTTGTGACCTGCTACCACGAAATCGGCGTAAGGTCGCCGCGACTTTATACTCATGTTGTTGAGTAGGTAGTTTCAAGATATTTGGTCTGACTAAGTTGATGTTCTTTATATGCCGCCACCTTCGTGAATGGCCCATTGTGCCCCCATTCACAAAGGACATACAGACATACTTAGTGGCTTTAACAGGTGAGTGAACACCAAGCAGTAGCCAGGGCGTTTTGAGTGACTAACACCTTGCGACTTTACGCTGATTTCGTGGTAGCAGGTCACATTTGTCTAAACACTAGGACCATATGCACAAAACATGTTAGACCAGGTCTAACTTTAAACCTGGTCTAACTATGGAGTTTAATCCTATACACATAGCTTAATATTAGATGGCTATACAGTTGAACTTTTGGATTTGGCTTGGAGTAAAGGAGGAAAAGAAAAGAGCAAAAGGATCCCTCCATAGACTAAACTCCATATAATCAAACCAGATTTGAAGTAACTTGTTTGTGCATACGGACCTTTGTCATGTAAAGTTATGGCTGTGATTGTCAGCCAGTATGTGTGACTTTTAGTACTATGTGCTCATTGTCTTTTTTAATTCTATGAATCAAATGCTGGATTGAATTTCTTTACAATTGCTTGAAAGAGCTGAGCCTAATTTTATATGCCATAATACAAAGTCTCAATGTAAAGGCATAGTTTGTATAGAGAAGATTGGCAGGAGTAGTATGCCATATCTCAAGGAATCCATACACGTGATTTAACCATCATGTCAAGGAATGTACATTTTTTCTAGTCCACTTATAATGCCATTATTGTTTTCAGTCAAAAGCAATTAGCAACACCTTCTTCAAAGGACTCTGAGAAACCAGCTGGCAAGGCCAGAATAGTCCGACGAGATTCTTCAGTGAGCGCAGTAGCATTTGCAGCTAAGCTCCACCAAGGAATGCAACTGAAAAAGCGTGCTCCCGAGGCATTTATTTCATTACAGTTAGAAAAGGTATGTATTATTTATAGGTATGAAAAGCCTTTTGCATACACATGACTCAAAAATAGGGCCTACCCTAGATAAATCGTAGTACAACAAGCAAGGGCGTCAATCAGAAGTTGATCATGGGGACAGAAAATTATGTGATACCGATAGTTTTCAATATGACTGCAAAGATGCCATATCATTGTACCTGTGCAACGCAGAAGGGGTCAGTCATGCCCCTCAGAAGTTGGAATATTTAACAAAATGAGAGCCACATTAAAGCCACTTTGTACACTATTTTTGTGTAAATTGAGGGTATCTAAGAGAGGATGCATTGTGCCACCCTTGGAAAAATTTGCCAAATGAGTGCCATTTGGGGGATACTTTGCACAATATGTAAATTTTTTTGTTTCGGGGGAGGGGACATTTGAAATTGTGTCCCCCATCTAAGAATGTAGAGATGGAGTTGGACATGTCTCTCCATAACAAGAAGAAATTCATTATTTGTACTACAAGTATTATATTATTCCTGGAGGTTTAGAAGACTCTTTTAGGTTTTAGCCAGTGAGATTAGGCCCAAAGAGTACCAACTCAAGACTGCCATGTGTATAATGCTATGGTTAATCAAGAGACGTTTGCCAGTACATTGCAAATAAACATGATAATAATCCAGAGGTACACTATTTCGTTCTCCGCAAACATGGCAGTCGGTACTCTTTGGTTCTACCTTATTGGATTTTGAACTTATGTATTATTGTTGTTAAGAACAAGAACATCTAAGGCTATTTACTGATTACAATATACCAAGAAACTTTATTGCAAGTTGAGTTGTGTGAAAATTACAAAATTATTTCATTTTTAATGAATTGTAATGTTCTGTGTAAGACTTTGTAGAAGTTTGAATAATTCTAGATTACTTCAACTTGGCAAAATTTAAACCCTTTTTTGTCAGACACCAGCCCGTGATGTGATGCTGAATGATTTCCTGACCAAGAAAGCAGCAAAAGGGACCATCATGAAAAACCAAGAGGAGGTAGAAAAGTTGAAGAGGTATGTTTGTGTTGGTGATGTAATGAATTCAGTTGGAACTGCAGATCAAATGATGTGTGACACGATCTGGTCCATCAAGGCCAAAGGAGGCATTCTTGAAAATTGAGTTATAATCATTACCTTATACAGACATTAGTCTATCATATACTGAAAGCATCAAAGGTCTAGCATACTTGGTTCTAAAGTATGAAGTTTTGTGATGTCTATTTTCTTATGTATTTTATTGTTTTTACCTCTATATTTTTACCTTTATCTCAATTTCAAATTTGCTGCCTTTGGCCTCTATGAACCAGATTGTGTCACGTATAGGAATTGACTTTTTGCGAAAGAGTTTTGAAATGACATTTTTTAGTTGAAGTAGTATACATACATTTTGTAAGCTACCTAGACAAAATTTGAAGTGATAGTTGAAATTATAAAACCTGTTTGTTTTTGTGGCAATGGCATAAATAATTATTTGCTAGTATTTTTAGTTTCAAATCTTGCCTGTGATAAGAGTTTGTTTATCTACCTCCCCTGAGATAAATGAACCATAAACTATCATATTACATGTAGAATTAGTATATAATGCATTCTTTAAAGTCAATTTATCAAATATGAGTCAATACACCGGCCTTTTTGAGCCATAATAAATCTGTCAATAAGTTTCTAAAAAAACTTTAGTTGGTGCAACTTTGGAATAAGGGACATTACCCCAAATCCGAGTATATATAACCATAACCTCAATGCAGATATTTCTTACTTTCTGACTCTAACCTCTTTACCATAAACTTGTGCCCTAAAACCCAACCTAATCCTAACACCTTGTACTACACCTGTATTATCAAGCCTTGTCATCTTTCTTCAATTTCAGGACTTTAATCGCTGAATTCTGTCGTAAGTTCACCCGTCGTATGTCGCAGTATTCTCTGCGTGGTCAAATCATTGGGTACATCAACAGCATGCTTCGGCTCCTGGATGATTTTGGTAATGTTCGTAAGACACACTTTGTGGTTGGAGTACAGAATGAAAAGAAAACAAAGATGGATGATAAGATTGGCTTAGAAACAAACCCCAGGTGAGTGATGATGTGTTGTTGTCAATAAGGTAGAATCAAAGAGTACAAACTTAGCCATGTTTGTGTGTCGTTCATAGAGGCAACTTAATGTACCTCCAAATTGGTTGTTTGCATTCTACGTGTAATGCATTGTCCCAAAAAGTGCGCCGAGCGCTGCATTCCTCAAGCTTGAAGATGCAAATTATTGTTCAATTTTGGGCTTTTGTCGACGAAAGCTGGAGGTACATTTTCTCCCCTCCATGATAAACAGACCAAGATGGTGGATTTACCATAGTGTTAGATATGGTGCCATTTTGAGACTTTAATTTTTGGGTATAATATCTTTGGTTATTGTACACTTCACAATACTAGTACTACTGTGAATTGTATGATTGAGATGAAGTATTTGTTTCTTTCTTGTCTATTTCCTCTTTACTCAGTTACTATGTAACTGTAAAAGCACTCTAGAAGTTATTATTGCATGTATGTTGTAGATCTTTGTGTGTGTTCTATACCTCTGTTCTGAAAACAAGTAGAAATTAAGCTGACCTGGAGAAACTATTTCAACAAGGGTAGTGTCCTGATTGTAAAGCAGTAATACAATTGAGATGCTTTTTAGAGTTGATAATCATTTGCAACTTCAAACATTGGGCCATGGTATTTGTTACCTGAATGTGTGCAATTATGTTTCAAATGCTGTGTAAACTTATCAGATGAGATGTGCATATGTGACACAATCATGAGGAATGGGTCTGATGCTTCTAATATTGATTTTAAGTTACTGATACATTCTTATGTTTTCACATTGTTTTTAATATTTAGAATCACTCGTAACTTAGTAACCAGAAGTTCAATTTACAGAAGTCCTTATTTGGCATCAATTGTTAAAATGTAATTGAATAATGAACAAAACCCAAAATTAAAAATTGTCAATATTAGAATCATTCCTCTTATGTTAAACATGTTTAAAAAAATTAATTATCACCATTTCATATTTTTTAACAGAGAGCTGAAGAAGAGACCAAACCGTCAAATCTCAGCGGACACAACTACCCTGTTGAACCTGTGGTTCCTGCCTCATCACACTGAGGTACTCACTATGTTCAAGACACTTGATGAGGATACATGCTTGAAAGGTCTTCATGCTACAGTCAGATTGATGGCTGCATTACATGATATACTGCAGTACCTGTGTGCACATGCCAAACTAGGAAGCTCACATGCAAGGTAGGTTGTGCATAGTTTTGATCAATATTTGTCTTGAGTTTTGGTCCGCTTCATTTAAAAAAAAAAAAATGTTACCTTTCCAAAGTCTGTATTGAGCAGTGATGTAGCTTGTGACACCATCACAGCGTCTTCATTCAGCATAATGTTTACACTACTCTGGTCACATGACTAGGTGGTGGGTGGCCAAGTGACTGCAGAGCATCCTTGTTGATTGGAGATTTTGTGTCTTTATCTCTATGGTATCCCTGATCTTATGCTTACAAAAATGGTCCTCCCTGTTGATAATGTCCACATTTTTTGATCAGATGCGTGTTCACTGACCGTTGTTAGGGTTGCTGTAGACCATTTAAATTGTTTGGTGAAATGTATTGATAAAGTTGATCTGAAACCAAATATATAACTCCAGTAAATATTTGTCTTTTCTTCAAAGTAAACCATTGCTATGTTTGGTAGGTCTTCAGTAAGAAACTTTGAACACTGGCATGTCATTTGAATTTAAATTGTTGACATTTTGTCTTGTAAGCAGCTTTTCAGTGATTTTTTTTTCATTATCCATTAATAATTTGCCAAAAATGTTACAACATTCATGCACTGACACAGCAATTTGTATTTCCTGTTCTGAAAGGGCATGGGTCTCAGAAAATTTGTTTATCAAAGTAAGCTGTTCTTTGATTCATCTCAAATTCGATAGTAACAATAATGCTTTCGCAGTTGTGCTGTAAATAAGCGTGCCGACAAACCGCCCTTATACGTGTGCAAGTATGCTCTGCACAATTAACGTGTGCAATTCATTATTGCAGCCACCAAAATATACACCTATTTTACTACTGAACTTGAGGCGCAACAATTTATAGAAGAAAACAATGTGTTTACACTGAAAGAAATATCAAAATTTTAATTTTCTAACAACAAGATTCATGTATGACAGAAATAAATATGTTGAAATTGTGTTAATTTCCTTTTAAGGCTTGGATCCCAGAAGATGGAGTTTGTGACTGCTGATTGGGGAGGTACAGAAGGGATATGTGCTGAGCTGAGAGAGATTCAAAAACAGATTAATAGTTTGGACAATCCTACAGACCCACACCAGGTAATTAGTCATAAGTACAACCTTGTACTTGCCATTGGGTTTCTTTCTACTTGAAATTGGTCATATCAGCATTAAATTAGGGGTGGCTTCAAAACCTGACTGTTTGTGTCCTGGCAGAACCAGCAGTTTAATTGCATCATTGTTTGGGGCTATTGAAACTGGCTGGCCCTACCAGGGTACTGGGGATTTAATTTTGAAGCCATCTCTTTAATTGGAATTTAATCATGTACATTGAGTCAATATGATGGTACTAGTATGTACATGTTTATCAACACTGCATGCATATTTATGGTACATAAAACACCTGACAATCTTTATATTTCTGCCTTGAAGAAACCCAGTTCATTTTTGTCAATAGTAAATTTCAAAGGACAAGTTAGTGAAGGAGCAAAGCTAACAGCCAGTCCTGAATTTATTAACTATTATTTTGAGGGGCTAAGGGAAGAAAACCTAATTGCAATAGCTGCCGGGTGTTAGATTAGCCCTGTTGTGCACTTGCTAAAACACGCAAGTAACAAAGGGCAGCTATTGTGGTTCAGGCCAAGAAGGCCCAATTTGTAATAGCTGCCAGGTGTTAGATTAGGCCTGTTATGCACTTGCTAAAACACACAAGTAACAAAGGGCAGCTTTGTAAATGGGCCCTTCTTTTTGTTTGTTTGTTTGTTTACCCAGGTTGGTCCGTGAGGAACACATGCTAATCCATGGAAAACCTAATTGCCTTGAACCTTCAACTTGTTTGATATTGCTTCATTTCATTCCATGTACAGGTTGCCGACTACCTCACTTTGAGACGTGATGTCCTCTTCCTTGAATTTGACACCAGTATGCGTCATTCCCTGTGTGACACCTTACTCTCTACCGGCAATATACCAGGATATCGTACCATTACAGACAGTATCTATACTGCATTGACTATGCTGAGTAGTGTACAGAGACCAGGCTTATTCAATGCATATATGAATGTACCAGAACCATTACAAGCTAGAGATGCTGATGCATTGGCATTGTATCCATGGAGAGCATACCTAGGAAGGTAACCAATATATTTGGTTTCTTCAAGAATGTCTTATCTTTCTTATAAGAAAGATGAGACATGTACATTGATCATCGATACAAACATATAAATAAGCTTAGTTGATCAATGTTTGTGTGTTTTTCCCTTGTATTATGATTGGAAATTAACTATTTTAGCACAAAAAAAATGAGAATGTACAATCTTATAATATGTAATCGGTTACTTTTTACACCTACACTGTCCCAACTTATGGCCATATGACACCAGCCAAATTTGTTTTGTTTGTCATGTCACCAGAGCAATTTCAACATAATGTTATAATTCAGACATTCCTGCATTATTATTTAATTGTAAACATTTTATCAGATTGGGTGCCTCAAGCTTTGTGCATTGTGCATTTTTCGGCATCCATATTTCTGCACATGTTTATTTTGATATTATTTGCCATATTATTCATTTGTACTATTACCGCAAAGATTCGCCTAATGGCGCTATAGGCTGCCTTGACCTAACTGGAATTTTAGGCACAATTTAAAAGTGCCCTCTCGTAAAAAATCCCACCAGCAAATAAAGGCATGTACCCTTAGTTCTCCTTTGTACATGAAATTTACCACAAGGCAAAGGAGCCCATGTGCGCCATTAGGCGAACTTAACGGTATGTGTAAATTGAGATGAACAAACAAAGAGTTATTTCAAAACCAAAATTTGAAGACACTTTCCTTGTGAGCAGGTTTAGTTTGAAAGTAATGCTTGATTATTCTTATCTTGATTATCAGGAGAGGCCCATATCCACTGAGAATAGAGAACTGGTATGTGATTGCATATAACATGCAGCTATGTTTGGCTGGTCTCAAAGATGTTGATAGGTAAGTTACTATTAGTATAAAAACACTAGTTACCGTACTGAAGAAACAGATTTAAAACATTGTTGCATATCCAGAGGGTGGTAAGAGATTGCTCTATCACATTTGGATCCAGGATTTTGAAAATTAAATCGATTATTTCATAGATTTAGATTTAAAATAAAACCACACCAAAAACTTGTTATAAATGTTTAAAACTGCCATAGGTGACCCTCCACGCATCCGCAGATGAAAAAAGTGGCTACATACCCCATCATCCTCTCCAGATATGCATTCACTATGGAATCATTTGGAGTTTCAGATCAGTATAAGCACAGTACCCATTACAACTTAAATCAAGGTTAGCTGTCACAGCCAGGGTAAATTCTTCAAGATGTGATTAAAATGGTAACCAATTAGCGTCTACAGTTGATTATAATGATAACCATCATGAGATGTACGTATATACATCCGTGTATCGCTCCAGTTACAAAAGTAATTGGTCTTACACATGTGATTGGTGGAATGTTACTGTGTCACCCACAGTATAAATGCTGCACTATTGTGTTTATGTTGCCTGTTTGTCTACTATCAATTTATGCCATTGTGAGGCTTTGACTATTTGGCACTGATCAAATATATGCATACCTATGTGAATAACTTTTATTTATGATATTGTAGTTGATCAAACAAAGATGGCAAATAATTGATCTGTCTCATTACATTACATTAAAAGAGTATGGTAATGAAAAATATTGCTCTTCATGCAGTAATTCATTTATGTTCCTTTCAGACACGTTGCTAACGGTGAGATACTAGGCGTATCTTTACTGATGGAAGACATCCTTCAGAGTGGTTATCAAGATCTTAGCATGGTAGGAGATGATATTGACAGTGAGGATGGAGATGGCAAAGCAGCAACTCCTAAGATGTCAAGAAGACAGAGTGTGGTCAGTGCTAAATCAGGTGCATCAAGACCAACAAGTGCTGTGGCAGAGGATGGGGAATTATCTACAGAAGGTAAACTATATACCATGTTTCACCCTGATGTGGTAGTGACATCAACACATTGAGGCAGCTGTTTTGCGCACGCATATATGCAGCATCTTTAAGCGTGTGCATGTGTATGCCAATGCATCGAGCGCAAGCTAGCAATTAAAAGCTGCACCCAATGAAATGGGCACTAACGTCCTTGCCACATCAGGGTGAAAAATGGTTAAATATATAGAGTGCACAACTTATAAGTTCCCCCCTACATACTTTTTAGAATAAATCGAAAAATACTTGACGAAACGCAACCATGTAAAAAGTTATCGGTAGCCTTATTTGTTTTACACATGTGGACCAAATTATAGCGTCACACATCATTGCGTTCAGTCACAATGGGTTATTATGTAAAGGAAAAGACCGTTTTAAACAGCGTTAAAAGTTGCATCTGAGTCCATATGAGTCAACTCTCAAACAATACAGTAGGCCAGGAATATTCATGTGTTTGTTAAGGGCGTACTACACCCATATATTGATTTGATTGGTCTAAAAAAACATTTTTTCATTTATAGCTAGGCGATATATGTACGGATCATGTGAAATAAAAAAAATTATGAAAAAACATCGTTTTTCACCTATTTGTCTTAATTTGTTGATTGGTTGATAAGGACGCTTATTCATCCCTTTTTAAGGGATTTTTATTTAGCGAGAGTACGAGTCAATCTCCATAGGGATGGGCGATACCAGCTTTTGGTACCGGTTGTCGATCTAGAGCAGTCAGGTGGTGTGGGTCGAATTTGTAGAAACAATATAATAAAATGAAAAAAAATGGCCGCGGAGCGCGCTTTCGCGACGCAGGGGGTTGTCTGAGGGAGGATGTTCCCCCCTCAGAAAAAAAAAAAAAAACGTGTGCAAAATGAAGATCTAATTGAAGCGATTTGGTGGACAATTTTGGCACTATTATGCCTAGGCCTACTAGTGTAAAATTTTAGTTTGGCGGCCGAAAATTTGTGAAAGCCTTTCGTGGACAAGTTTCCCTATTATCGTAGGCCTATAAATTGTTTTAAACATAAATCGGCGAAAGCAGAAGCGAAAATGGCCACTTGTATATCGATTACGCAGGGAGGGTAAAATGAAGACTAAATTGAAGTGATTTGGTGGACCATTTTGGTACTAGTGTGTAAAATTTTAGTTTGAAAAAGCCGCAAATTTGTAAAATGACGGTCCATGAAACCTTCCGTGGACAAAGTTTTCCCTATAAATTGTCAACATAGGAAATTAAATATAAAAAAAAGGGCCCGAAGTCAATTTGCAAAATTCGAGATTTGTAAACATGGTAAAAACATGCATAAATCGATGAAGTCGGTATGGAGTCCGTCTTAATAATGACTTTGGTCACGGTGGCAAAATGTGACGGACCCTGCATATCGGCAGGCCCGTATAGTAATTTTTTCACATGCTTTTACGATGCGGACCCGCCTTCAAGCAACACGGTGACGGCCAGGTGGTGGCCGCATTGCATTCTCTAAATTCAGTAAATTTTCATCGTCAACCGTGTAATTGAATGGGATTATTTTGAAATTTTAAAACCGTCACAAACAAATAGGCCTATGTTGATAAATAATATAAATACGATAATGAACCCCACAAAACTAACCGACTATATTGGAAAATGCCACACGGCCGGGCGGTTTCACAAGTTGCCGGCTCGATCATGTCATCCGCCGTCTGGTGACGGTGGTGAGGCCATTATTATACATGTAGGACCTACTTCCGATCGACCCGACTGTGCGGGTTTTTATTAAGCATGGGTCTACTCAATTACGTGAAATTTAACCTTTTCTCTCCACCTTTTCTCTTCTCCTTCCCCCCCCTTTCTCTTTTCTTCTCTCCTTTCCTCTTTTTTTTTTTGGGGGGTAGCGGGCCAGTCGGCGCTCTCCACCCTGAATCCGCGCCTGATGTGTTGGGATGCGGGGTACGTGTGGCTGTAGGCCTACCGTACAACATTAACGAACTAAACTTACTCTTCGTGGGATTACGAATCGTAAACACAAACAACACAGGTGATAATAAAACCAGTAGCAAACATCGATCACTTTACCAACAAGATGCAACAACTTTCTTTTAAATTAATGAAACAAAGCTTATTTTTGACTCAGAGTTTAATTTTAAGATGCTAGCCGAAGTCAATAACTTTGCACATTCTTTGCGTTCCTTTGTTTCAACTCTTGTTAAAAGATGACATAAAACTTGATGATCAGCTGACTCTTTCTGTTGACAATTTAAGTTTAAAACATTATTAACACAATTTTTGTGTTGAAAATAATTGTAAACAAAACCAATACAATTGGCTAGTTTCAAATCTTTCGTAACATTATATTAAACCGTGTTTTTTGTAAAATAGTTTGTAAAAGATTTGCAATTAGGCCCTACTTTTATTGGGATCGAACATTGCCACTTTACAATGATCAAGGACACCAAAACTTTGGGTGTGTGAAAAATCCTATTGTTAAAAAATTTTATGAAATGAGAATCCCTAAGCGTAAACTAGTTTCTATACACTTTTAAATTTGAATGATAGGGCGCTGCTTTGTGACGTTTCAAGTACATTAGAAAACAATTGTTATTTAAAGTAACATTTTTCAAAATCGAGATTTTTAATTGTAATAGGCCTAAATATAACATAACAAACAGTGCACACCCTGAAATGTTTTATCGTGTACATGCGCCGCTAATGCTCGCCATGATGTACCGCTGAGTGCAATATCCCATAGACAATTCATTTGATTAATCAAAACACTATACAGTGTACAATGCGACGTAGGCCTCAGCTGCGAGATCTGGATCTGGATCATTTATACTTCAATTAAGCAGTGAATTCTGCATCACACTAGAGTTGGAGATAGTCTAGGCCTACCACACAATTTATTCGCTACCTGAAGTCGCTAATAGAGAATGAAAGATTAGAATATTCGTTTATTTTTTGTTTTCAATTTTCGAATATTTTTTGTCAATACGTTCCATAAAATAACTCTATAGGCCTAGGCCTATTCTGTAAAGTATACCGTATCGTATACGCGTATCGGAAAATTGACAGTGTCGAGTCCCTCCTCGCCTGGTTACGATTGTAGCGTTGAGGAGTAATTAAGCAGAAGAAGCAGAAGATACCGCCCAACCTTAACCAATTAGTAAATCAGTAGTAAATATGGCGTCGCGCATTTTTGTCTTCCGAGCTGTGAGTGCACTGATTTTAAGTGTTTTTCACCGTGATTTAAACATGGATTTTCTCAAATGGAAGGAATAATCGTAGGCAACAGGTAAGTGACGAAATATAAAGAAGTAAGGGTGTTCCATCAGTTTAATATCGAGTTGTTACCATTGTGAACATAGCCACACACATATAAATCGCGTTTCGTAAGCTTTTCTATTTTCTCAGAAAACTAAGCACAAATTCACCCTAATACTGAAAACCAAGGAATTGACTGTTCTTTAATTTCAACCTTATGAAATCTGAAACAAATGTGCTGCCTTGCGAACACAAATTTTGCATATCATTGTCAACTGGAAGGGGGAAAATAAGTTTAATTTCATTGATAACATGAAATTGATGCATAATTTTTCTTTTCAAAGCTGTGCATAATTAATGCATTTCCAAAAAAAAAAAATATTTTGGTACTTTTAGAGTCTAGCATAAGTGATAATATGTGTGTGTAAGTTGATTCACGATATCAGTTCTGAAATAGTTAAAATTATCAAAATTGTGACAAGGTCCTCATGTACCTCTCTTTGGCTTGTACCATTAAAAGCATGTAAGCTACATTATTATCAATGCCACCAATAGAACGAGAAGATTTGCCCCTTCATTTTGCATACCACTTTGACCAATTTTTTTTCTCATTTCTTCGCAAAATGCAAAAAACCTGCAAAAATGTGATGGGTGTAGTACCCCCTTAAAGAAAAAACTCAATCTTTGGTTTTCAAAAGCAAAGCAGTTGTTTAAATCTTTCTTTTTAAATGATAAATGGCTGAATTAGGCAGGGTATGAACTGCAGTGAGAAAAGACCATGCATCGCCAGTTCATCACTTAAGAAAAGTCACATTTTAATCATGCCACGTTTGTCCGATTTCCTGCGAGGTCGAGCAATATGTTTGCTGGATAAAAATGTACCAGTGAAAGAAATTGCTCGTCATATGGGAGTTGTGCCTAATGCAATTCGAAAATTGAAAACAAAATTTCAGGTGACAGGAGAAGTAAAAAATCAGCCGAGAGCACCTCGTTGACGTGTGTTCGTCAGAAGATATCAATAGTAAATCTGGCTGAAACCAGCAACGGATCCGGACTTTCGTAGACAGCATGTGCTGACGTTGTAATGCACTTGTTAACAGTGTAGGAGGACACATTTCCTACTCCACATCTTAGACGTTAAGTTTTATTTCCATTACAAACTCATGAACAGGCCTGACATACTGTATTGTTTGAAATTTGACTCCTATGGACTCAGGTGCAACTTTTAAAACTGTCTATTTTTTTACATAATGAACCATTGTGACTGAACGCAATCATGTGTGACACTACAAATTGGTCCAGATTTGTAAAACAAATACGTTTACTCACATCTTTTTACAATTTTACATTTCGTTAAATAATTTTCGATTTATTTCAAAAAGTATTAGGGGGAACTTATAAGTGGTGCACTCTATAGTTGAGCAGGATTCCTTTTACATGGATTATGCACTCACCATCAGTGTTTGCGACCTGGGAGTGGCGTAATACTGTTTCTGAGGAGGGTGCCCTTAAGTTTTGTCAAAATTTTTACATGATTGTAATATATTAATGAACTAACATACCCTGCCCAAATCATGCCTTTAGGTGCTGTAATTGTGCCAAAATTCAACATTTTTAATAAAACAATGTGTACTGTTGTTTAATTCATAACATCAAAATATTAGTCAAACACATGTACATGATGTTGATAACACTGTACGTACATGACATGCAGGATGGCCATAACTTATCAACAGGACCTACTTTGGTTCACATTCGAAGGAGTGACAAGCATTGGCGACATTGGTACTTGGAATTTAATTGCGATTTTCTCAGTATTTTATTTTATTCAACTTGCCTTTCAGTGGCTATGAAGAAAGGTCCCCTGTCTCGCACAGCAGAACCCATGGCTTCTTACATGCTTCTCAAAGATTTCTTGATCATATGGAAACAGCTGGAGATGTTTAAGACAGATTGGGCAACAAGAAAACTTGGTGTGGAAGAGATTAATACACGATCATTGTATAAAAAATTCTGGTAAGTTAGAATTTTGATATAATAAAAGTGGTTATGTTCGTGCGTGCAAGTTTTTGCACTGCGCTGATTTTTAACTATTTTTGTGGGGATTTGGGCTCCTTGCACAAAGTCCACACAAACAGATGTCTCATGTGTTTCTTGTATACAAAAAAGCAGACAAACGAAGTATTTTTTTTCAGTGACACTTTCAGGATATGTCAAGTGTGTGCTAATGATGAAACCTATTAAATTTGAATGGTAGTCGACATCTACAAAAAGAATAACGAAGTATTCAGAATTGTACTAATTTAGTTGGACGTTCACAAAGTCACCCAATATTATACCTTATTAATCTGCATTGGCAACTCTGTATTCTGTGCGATCCAACCAGAGGTTGGTCCATATAGTCGTGCACATAGTCGTGCATAGCCGGTTTTGCCTACCGTTGCCATTGGTTACGAATTTATACTTCTATCTCAGACTGGCTGAGGGCCAATCAAGTGGAAGTTGCCCAATAGTCATGATAGTATATCCCCCATTGACTCGGTCGCTTTTAGAGTCGTAACGATGTGGTATAGACTTGCCAGTCTCGTGTACGCCGTTTGTACACAGAGACTGGCTTATGCCACTGTGTGTGTCATTGGGATCTATACAAACGTAGCAACATTTTTTTGCAATTGAGTCAATTTATATAAAATTGGTACTCACATATCTGATTTCTAAATCATAATTATCCTGTTTAATGTATCCAAGTACCTTACACTTGGAATTTGTGATACTTCAAAGATAATTTTTGAGCCATCGACCTTACGAGATGAAACAATGCAAGTCACAAGATCTCGCGAGATGACCCACCTCTTTACAGCCGGTTTCTGTCTTCAAGTCATGTTCGCGATACAGCCACGTTGCACTCTGGGGTCGAGACTAATCAGTTACGTCGTTAACAACGAGTAAACAAAATGGCTGGGAAAACGGAGGAAATTGTGTCCTTAAAAGTGTTTCAGCGTGACGATCAGAAACCTCAAAAACTATTTTTGTTGGGCCGCGCTTGATATGCTAATGATATACAGGTACATTGTAGGATATAAATTGGATGGTAAATAAGCCAAATATTGCAAGAAATCTACTCGCTAGAATCCTAGCGACCCCGCAAAAAAATGACCGTCCATGCGAATGTAATATTGAAATCGTAAAATCCCTACTAGTAATAGTAATAGTAATAGACCTACTTGTCACTAATCGTGGCGCGTGATCAAGTCGTGATAAAAAGGTCAAAGTGGCTGATCAATGTGTGGGCAAATGTTCAAGTGGCTTTTTGACCAATCGGCTTTCTAGCAGTAAAATATGGGGACCAATCAGGTTGTATCAATGTGATACCAATAAACTATGATGTATGACTCATCTTGTTAGGCCTACTAAAAATAAAATTCGGTTTCCGGTAACCCGCCCGCCCTCTTTTTGGTGCCGCAAAAAATAATTTATGCCACTTTTGGAAAAAATAAAATTTTTCAAGAGTCGTCCGTGTCGAAATTCTGACATGAAATAATTTATGCCACTTTTGGAAAAAATAAAATTTTTCAAGAGTCGTCCGTGTCGAAATTCTGATATGAAGTTGTTGGAAATCACATTATTTTATTTTCCCCGACTTTCTGCCATTCAATGATTAAAGAAATACAGTTGAATTGATAGATAATATTTATCGCGATATAGGCCTAGGCCTATGCACAACTATTTTATTTATGAAAACAGCGTGCAGCAGGACTCGTAATATTAAGTAGGCCTACAACTATTGAAAAACTATTGAACTACCTAGCAAACACAAAAACGTTTTAAAAACGTTTTAAATAAGTTATATTTTGGCTTTTGGTTTAGCTAAAACGTTTTAATAACATTAAAATGTCGGGTTATATAAAGGTCATGATAACGTTTTAAAACGTTTTGTATGAAAACACAATACAACAATATTTTTCAATGTTTTCAAAAAATGTTATTGTAAACTATTTTTACAAACATTTTTGCCAAATATTGTGTCAATACTTAAATAACATTATGTTAAAATGTTTGAACCCAGCAAACACAGAAATGTTCTTAAAATGTTTTTTCAAAACCTTTTAATAACATTTAAATGTCGGGTTATATAAAGGTCATGAAAACGTTTTTAAAACGTTATTGAAAATATTTTGGGCAAACATTTTTTCGCAAATATTTTTTCAACCCCAAAATAACATTCTGTTTAGAATGTTTTGTATCAAGTTTTCAAGAATGTTTTTGGAATGTTATTAAAACGTTTTTATACCCTTTATATAACCCGACATTTAAACGTTTTCTGTAAAACATTTTTGTTTGCTGAGCAGTAGATTATCAAAAATGTTTTTAAGGTTATGAAAATGTTTTATACTCTTAATATACCCTTTATATAACCCGACATTTAAACGTTTTCTGACAACCTTTTATAACCTTTTGCGAATGATGTCGAAAACGTTTTGTGTTTGCTGGGTATTTTGTCTGTGTCCGCAAAAAATTTGATAAAAACGGTAATAGTAGGCCTAACACTATAAGACAAAGGCCTAACGCTCATTAAATCGGTGTTGTTGTCGAACTAATTCCCATAAAGCTCGTATTAAAAAGAGCAAGTAATAAAAAGTTAAAATGCTAAAAATGATGTAGGCCGAAAAATTGTGTAATCTTGTCCTAGACACTCAACGATAAACCCCTATCAAGTATGAATAAAAGACTGTTCATTTCAATTTATAAACGTTGAGGAAGTTGTGCATTTTGTCAGCACCGATATAATAAAATTAAAATAACTAACCTGGCAGATTTCAGGATTAACCAACATTTATTTTCTCATGCCGCTCGCCCAGGCCTGCATATTATCCCGTCAAGAAACTCAACCCTAGGCCTACCTTTTTCAACATGTAAATATAATTCCATAGCGATAAATAGTGAACGTTGCATTGAAGATGAGGATACTTGAATGATACAGATATTAAGCACATGTTAAATGGGGGGTATGGGGATGTCCCAGTTTGTTTTACAAGGGCAATTATTATTTGACCCAAACTTTTTGGTGGGTGGGTTCATCATGACCCGAGACAGAACAAGTTTGTATTGGTTAATGGGTCAAGGTCATCCAGGGGTCATCTGAGGTCAAATTAGTAAAACTATCATATGGGCATGAAACTTGATAGGGTAGATTCAATATTTAGAGCCAAATTTGTGGAGGGTAATTTCAGGGTCACCAAAGGTCAAATTAGTAAAAACTGTCATATGGGCATGACAATTGGTTAGTACAGTCAACATTTAGAGCCAAATTTTTTGAAGGTCATTTGGGGTCACCAGAGGTCATCTGAGGTCAAATTAGTTAAAACTGTCATATGGGCATGAAACTTGGTTAATACAGTCAACATTTAGAGCCAAATTTTTGAAGGTCATTTGGGGTCACCAGAGGTCATCTGAGGTCAAATTAGTTAAAACTGTCATATGGGCATGAAACTTGGTTAATACAGTCAACATTTAGAGCCAAATTTTTTGAAGGTCATTTCGGGGTCAACAGAGGTCATCTGAGGTCAAATTAGGTTAAACTGTCATATGGGCATGAAACTTGGTTAATACAGTCAACATTTGGAGCCATATTTTTTGATGGTCATTTCGGGGTTAACAGAGGTCATCTGAGGTCAATTAGGTTAAACTGTCATATGGGCATGAAACTTGGTTAATACAGTCAACATTTAGAGCCAAATTTGTTGAAGGTAATTTTGAGGTCACCAGAGGTCATCTGAGGTCAAATTAGTTAAAACTGTCATATGGACATGAAACTTGGTTAGTACAGTCAACATTTAGAGCCAATTCTTTTAAGGTCATTTCGGGTCACCAGAGGTCATTTGAGGTCAAATTAGTTAAAACTGTTATATGGGCATGAAACTTGGTTAATACAGTGAACATTTAGAGTCAAATTTTTAAGGTCATTTCGGGGTCACCATATGTCATCCGAGGTCAAATTAGTTAAAACTGTCATATGGACATGAAACTTGGTAAGTACAGTTTACATTTGAGCCAAATTTTTTGAAGATCATTTGGGGTCACCAGAGGTCATCTGAGGTCAAATTTGTTAAAACTGTCATATGGGCATGAAACTTGGTTAATACAGTCTACATTTAGAGCCAAATTTTTTGAAGGTCATTTGGGGTCACTAGAGATCATCTGAGGTCAAATTAGTTAAAACTGTCATATGGGCATGAAACATGGTTAGTACAGTCAACATTTAGAGCCAAATTTTTTGAAGGTCATTTTGGGGTCACCAGAGGTCATATTAGTAAAAACTGTCATATGGGCATGAAACTTGGTGGATACAGTCACCATTTAGAGCCATATTTTGGTAAGGTCATTTGGGGGTCACCAGAGGTCATCTGAGGTCAAATTTGTTAAAACTGTCATATGGTCATGAAACTTGGTTAATACAGTCTACATTTAGAGCCAAATTTTTTGAAGGTCATTTGGGGTCACTAGAGATCATCTGAGGTCAAATTAGTTAAAACTGTCATATGGGCATGAAACATGGTTAGTACAGTCAACATTTAGAGCCAAATTTGTTGAAGGTCATTTTGGGGTCACCAGAGGTCATATTAGTAAAAACTGTCATATGGGCATGAAACTTGGTGGATACAGTCACCATTTAGAGCCATATTTTGGTAAGGTCATTTGGGGGTCACCAGGGGTCATCTGAGGTCAAATTAGTAAAATGTTGTATTGGCAAGAAACCTGTCGAGATTTGATCCCCAAGTCAGGTAAACTTAAAAAATTGGTTTGATTTACACTTATTGATTTCACGTTCAAGTCATTAACTGTTTACAAGTTAATATTATATTTGACTATTTTTGGATCCCAAAAGTTTGGTTATGGACCCTATTTTTGGATTTAAGATAAGAGGGTCCATTTGGAGTTTGGACTCCTTACTTTTTTCTACCCCTAATTATGGTCATTTCAAAATGATATCTGTTTAGTGTTTTGTATTGCATAAATTTCCAAATTGTATGTAGCAGTTTTCTATAATTGCACAAACAGAAAAAGCTTTTATATATAGACAAGAACAGTGAATGACAGAGAGTAGGTAAATGATATTGGACAGTACGACACACTTGTGTAGTATGAGAAGAGCTTTTGCGATTGAGACCCCGAGTCATACTGTTTTTCTATTGGCTAGCCTTCAAGTGTTAAATTGGGTCGAAATTTCAGTAGGCCCCCTATGTGTAAATATTTTTTTTTTCCCTTCCTTCCGTCCCAATTTTTTCAGAGCATGTTACCGGAAACATCATTTTATTTTTATTTAGCCTTATTTATATTATGGCGTAGTACGTTTTGTGCATTGCCGTCCACGGGATATTATAAAAGAAAAATCGATTTTGCCCAAACCCCCCAAACCTGTATAATAAACACATCAAGGAAATTGGTACTTGACTTGATGAATGACTCATCGTGTTGAGCGAATTGATGATGATGATAGCGATTACGTAACGCTATGACACAAGTTTTTGTACATTGAAACGCCTACAATGTTGTATCGGTAAATAATAATTAATTTAAATGATGTTGCGCACGCCTATGCTATATTCCATGTTTTTGTTTACACCACGCCAAAGAAAGCGTCACATGCGCCCGTCAGTGAGTGAGGATTGCCAAACCCGCGATTTAGTAGCCCAATTGGGCGACTTTTGAAGATTTTCCCCGCGACTTTTGACAATTTCCGGTCCCATAGAAACCAATGGTTAAGAAAAAAATTGGGCGACTTTTCAACATTGGCTCCCGCCACTTCCGATCATTTCATGTCCCATAGAAACCAATGGTAAAGAGAAAAATTGGGCGACTTTTCGATTATTTGACCCGCAATTCGGGCTGAAATCTTTTGGCAACCCGGGCCGTCACTTCCCTTCAAAGTATCCACTGCAGACAGACGTGTAATTAATTCGGTCAAATCGGTCTCATTCATCAACAAACATTATAGGCCTACATTCAACTTCTATTCAACAACTATTTCACCAGGCCAAGTGTCCATGCTCCTATGTTTTCCCTTCAACCTTTACAAACCTCTACCGTCTACCTTCATTTTAACTCTCTAACCTCTCACTTTCCCTTCTTACAAACATTTAACTAATTACCCCCACCCATCGACTCGCCAAATCCCCACAAGGTTCTGAACAGAAACAAAACATACATCACCCAACCTAAACCAATCAATCACAAACACCATCAATGATCACCCAAACACATGTACCATTCAGTACCAAAACAAACCACCAAAGCAGAGAACCGCGAAGCCCGAGAACCGCTCTAGTGATATTTAGTTTTAAATTTGCGGTTTTGAGTTTTCCTACATAGATCTCTACATAAAAAACATATTCGCTTGTTTTTAATTGCGAAAAGCACACAAATTTATGTTCCGCAAAAAGATGTCCACTTTATAGTGAGTTGTCATAAAGAGTGAATAGGCTGTTCCAGTTGAAATCCATACACCCCTTATGGAAGATATGACTTTAATCTTTCACCTATTTGGTCAAATCTTCCAGAGGGTGTATGGATGTCAAATGGAATAGCCCATTGAACTCACAGAAGTTTGCAAAATTCAGATCAAGATTGGACATTAGAAACATATCTTCAGCCAGCGAGTCATGGACAGTTGGAAGAAGCTGCCAAAGAGTGCCAGATAGCAGAGCATAAGCATACCTGCCAACTACTCCGATTTTCGCGGAGTTACTCCGATTTCCCGAGTTTTAAACCCCAGAAAATCGGAGTACTCTGATTTTTTGGAAAAATTTAAAAAAAAAAAAAAAAAAATTATTTTTATTTTATTTCTTTTCCAAAGTTTTCGGCAACTTTGGAGAACCACTAAACGTATTCTGAAGTGCTAGGATCATTCACAGTTAATTTGAAAAAAATTGGGAAAAAAATTACAGTTTGTTATCCTTAATATGGAAACCACTAACTAATGTTTACCTCTTCATCTATCACATATTATATATGCATGGAAAACCAATGCATGTATAATAATGTGATAGATGAAGAGGTAAACATTAGTTAGTGGTTTCCATATTAAGGATAACAAACTGTAATTTTTTTCCAATTTTTTTCAATTCTCTAAAGTCAACAAACACTTTGAATTTTTAACTTTGTATTGTGCATCATATCAGTGTCCTATCAGTCATGTAGGCCTTGTTATAAAGCCAAAAAATTGCTTCAACGAATGATCGTTATGTACAAAAGTATAGGAAACTGCATTTTTAAAAGCAAATTTTCTATGTGAAGGAAGCATATTTTTTTCAAACTTGTAAAAACAGGTCCCAGAATGTTTTTTCACATTTTTTTAAAGATTGCAGTCATCAAATATGTGTGAAATTGTTGCCAGATATGGAGTATAAATCCCTCCTCAAATGCAAACCTTCAGAATAGGTCTAGAGGTTCTCTAAAGTCGCTTTGAAAAACTTTGAAAAAATTAAGAAAAAATTGATCTTTTTTTTAAATTTTCACCTTTGTATTGTGCATCATATCAATGTCCTATCAGTCACGTAGGCCTTGTTATAAAGCCAAAAAAAGCGCTTCAACGAATGATCGTTATGTACACAAGTATAGGATACTGCATTTTTAAAAGCACATTTGCTGTGTGAAGGAAGCATATTTTTCAAACTTATAAAAACAGGTCCCAGAATGTTTTTTCACATTTTTTTCAAAGGGTATAAAAGAGTATAAATTCAAAGTGTATAAAAGCCTAAGGGCTTCATTTTCACCTTGTTCTTTATTGTTGTTTTTCTATAAAATGTGTCTTCTGTGAAGGGGCATATAAGGGTTTTTATAGTGTAGAAACCCTCTAGCTTTGGGTTTGCCCCTGGACCCCACCAGGGGTCCTTGAGCGGGCCCCTGGACCCCCCCGCCGTCAGAGGCGATACTACGGGCGCTTTGCGCCCTACATTCGCCATGTACTCTGTTTTCTAGGTTTTCAATGTTGGCAGGTATGCATAAGTTAACTGGGGTTTTACAGGACCCTCTTCACACTGCACACTTCTCGTCATCACAGCAAGAAGATTGATGTGTGGCTTTCAAAATAAATTCAAGAATTCAAACTTGTTTTTGTTGGATTGTGCTTAATGCTATGTAGAAGCAATTAATGATGTACTAAAATTTATATGCGAAGATAAAACTGGAATGTTTAATGTTTAACACCAAAGTTTATGCATTGCTGATGTATGAACGTATGAATTATACTTGATGTGTAAATTAACTGGGAGGACGGGTTGGTATAGTGGTAGCACTCACCTCTCGCCACTGTGGCCTGGGTTCGATTCCCTTCAGTGCCGTAAGTGAGCACAGTTGCCGATCCATGTCCGTCCTTGCAGATTTTACCCGGGACACTCCTGTTTTCCTCCTGCATCCTGAAATTTGACCTCTTCCCATATCATTGACCCATCTTTTCAGGTTCATCTCACTGTGTTATAGCTGCATTAAATTTTGCTGTCCAACAGCACCTTGAGATTCATTGGAGGATATATGAGGGTCATTCAAAAAGTTCTACCTCCATTGTCACATCTATGTTATCTTATCTGCCAGGATATTGAAATTACCTATGCTTAAACTCTTAAATCTTGGCTACAAAATACAAGTTATTTGATTAAAATGTGATTTTGGTTATTAAGTTGAGTTGGTTAAAGTGAATACAGATTTGGTACGTCGGAAATGGTCTGTAAAGAAAAACTAATATTAATTAAAAAGGTTGCCAATATCTATGTCAAAATCATCACAGATTTATTTCTGAAAATGATTAAATTGCTTTATTTCTGTTTTAATAATTTAATAAATAGCTAATGCTTGCAGATAGTGCAGTTTTACTGGTTATCGTGTCTTATACTGTCTTTTGCACAACAAAACCGATACATGTTCAGCCTTCATATTGACCCTTCTCCATAGGTTGTTAACTTTGATCGGGTAAGCACTTTTTGGTTCAAGTCGTATTAATTGGTTTATTATATAAAATCAAATTATTTGTATGTACAGTTTTGTATTTTGTAAGTATATACAAGGTTATTTACAAACTGTGGACCTTACTTCCAAACGGCACACAAATTACGATAGGTTAAAAACACATTTAAAATAATTTGGGCCATATATTGAAAGCAGATTATGATAACTTTTATTTAAACCAGTGGCCTACCGTATTAGCCATGTTTACAGGCAACTTTAATAACATCCAAACCTTTAGCACTGATATTGATACACACTGTCGTTTTATCTTTTCTGTTTCGGGAGCTCTACTGTTCAGAAACGAAAACCCAAGGGATTAAGTGAGATGGTGTGTAATTTGACTTCATTGTTATTTCCTAATTCGCAAGCTCAATCGGAAATAAATCATTTCCAATTGCGCCTACTTCTCTAGGATCTATCAACCTGCAAAACAAACACACAATGATACAGTTTATCTTAGCAGGGGAATATTGTTCGTCAGCCGCGAACTACCCCTTATCAAGATATAAAGAACGGGCGGGCAAACGGTCCACACTGAATAATAGCTATGCTGAGCTCAAACTCAAACTAATCTGGAATAATTTATTCCGAGCTACAAAGCCCCTCGATGAATGTGATACTCCTATATAGGCCTATATATAGACATTATGCTACTAGTTCTTATTTCCCTGCTCGCACCAGCCCTCAAACATTGTCAAAACAAAAACAAATCACATTTCCCCTAGTCCTGATCCCAGGACCTCGGGCCCCCTCGGCCCTGAATCGCCAAATAAATTGCCACCTCAGTACTGAGACTGTAAAACCAATGCTCTTTTGGCTAAAATAAAAGATGCCTATATATATATTAACTATATACATGAAAATCACCAGCGTTTAGCATGTTTAGTGTAAGCACAGATCTGTGGTGTAAGCATCCAACATATTTATAACATACAACATAGCATTAATGTACAGAGCTTGGACCAATAAAGTCACTTTGACTCTCTGTAAAAATATGTAAATATCTCGTCTAATCAAAGACCCTATGGTCTCATTTAATAAGAACCACTAACACGAAGAAACTCAAACGCTTCTGCCAAACTGACAATTTCAACAGGTTCATGAACTCCGAACGCCACAGATACTTGTGTAACAGCAGAAGGTCTATAACTCAGTACAAGAAGCTATTGCAGCTTTATTACTGCCTTGAGTGTAGTCACAAAGGCAGATGCAACGTCTGATAAATTTTGGCGCATCTCACAAATTTACTTACTGAAATACTAGTTACTGGTGAAACATGAACACATATATGCCTAATATGAAGAGCAGAACCGCAACTAAATATGTGGATATTCAGATCCAAGTGCTTCTATGAATAAAATTAATTCTTCTGACATTTTACTTTCACAAAACACTGCCCTTGTCACATACGATATCCTTAAGATATATATAGAAAAAATACCTGTAGACCTATATAGTAAACGTAAATCTAGCTCAGTCGTGCATACTACATGTACTATAACTATGCATAAGCAAACAAACATGGACATCCATGAATAATATAATGAGAATACTCTCCGAAATGCTCACATCTGTCTTCAGGAATAATCCAATTACTGAACCTTGAAAAACAAACCAAAACACTGTACCTATAATGTATTCTTTAAGGAATACGTTAACATCTACTCAGCTAGGAATACCTCGTGAACATGGAGAACGCCTATATAGAAATCTCAAAAAACCAACTTGGTGAAGCTGTACATATCATAAACGTCAAAAACATGAACAGACTCGAATATCCATCTCCAATACCTCTCTTAACCCATGCACGAAACTTACGAATTTCTACCTTCCATGATCTTTGATAATAATAAGCAGAAACACAGCATGTCTTTGAAGACACACATATTCACTGCTAACAATACAACATGCATGTATATATCCTAATCATCAAGGTAATGCTGTGGAAATGCGTATCCATATCCCAAATCCATACCGCTGGTAATACAGTATAATCAATTTCATCCGTTTACCCCTACAAGTGATGCACTTCCAAAATCTTTCATGACGACACAATTATGGTATAGAACACATTGCTATAAATGCTTAGCTTGCTCATCTCTATTATGATCATGATGAGGTGTACCCAAGACTACCCGCTACGGAGTAAAGTTCATTAACAGTCACCCAAATATCGAGATATTAGCCCTAGTTTAACCGGCTGAGGGACAAATCAATTGATTTAGTCTATGGTATATTAGAACCTACATTTACTATTGTCACATTCTTCCAAGTCCACGATCCATGTCATGTAAATACTCTTGCATTGCCACGTCCATGGAAAAGCTCCAACAGAGATCTTTCATATCCATGAGACTGTCCTTTATCAATGGAAAGCTCCCGTATAAATCTGAAGGAATGCTTCCTTCTATACTCTATCATCCATTCCGAATGGCCTCATCCATTATGCACAGAAAAAAAAAACCAACCGGAACTTTAATGGGAATGATCAAATTCCATTAAACACATCCTCTGTGTGTATGAACTCAGATATGCCTATACATCCTCCTTTGCTCCATACACCTCAATCGGAAATTCCATACACATCGATGATACTGCTCCTAAATTAAATAGGCCTAGACACATCCATATGGGAATGCTCATATAAAATAATGTTATGTTATACGCAACCTTTGGGACCTTGCTCCCATACACATCTACAGCCAAGATCCATGAGAATACTCCCATCCACGTCCGTGGGAAAAACTCCCATACAAACCCATGTGATGCTCCCATATATGCACCCATGGGATGCTCCCATCCACGAGATACTCGATCCCATACACATTCATCCCAATGCTCCAATACACATTCATGGAAAAACTCCCGTACGCATTATGTAAATGCTCCCATGCACGTTCATGGGAATGCTCCCATACAATGCACTCGTTCATTGGAATGCTCTCCCATAGACTCTCCCATGAGAATGCTCCTGTATACCAAATTCATGGGAATGCTCCTATAGACATTCATGGAATGTTCCCAGACACATTCATGTGAATTCTCCCATACACTTACTATTCAAAAGCTCCCATATACATTTTATAGAAATGCTCACGTACACTCTGCGTGATGTTCTAGATAGAGCTTATCAGATGCCAAACCGAGACACTGCACATTCATGATAAACATAAATTGCTCCCAAACTCATTCAAGGGAATGCTCCCATACACAATCATGTGAATGCTCCCATACACGTCCATGGAATGCTCCCATACACCTTCATGGGAATGCTCCCATATACACTCATGTACGTTCATGGGAAATCTCCCATATATAATCGTGCGTCTGCTACCAAGCATGCACATCCTCACATACATTCCGTGAGAAATCTCCAATACGTCCCTGGGAAGCTGCCTTTACCCACAGTAAGTACTTTACTCATCCACGGAATGCTCCCAAGATCAGAAAGCTCTAGCCTCTGCAAACCTCAGAAGTTATGCGAATCTACATTTTCCTGTAGGAATACTCCCATGGTAATACAAATCCATATATTCATATTGCCCACATAACAAACATATTCATGCCAAGCTCATTAATTTCTTATTTACTCGAAATTTTTAAGACCACGTTCGTGGTAAGGCGACAATGCTCACGGCCATGGAAAAGCTCCTATATGTCTCAATGAATCCACGTGAGAAGAATGATCTCATAAAGGCCAATATGGAATTCCTCCTAAATAGCCTAACAACACTGGTAATCGTCTATCCTAAGCAAAAACCGAAAAAGACGAAAATGTTGAAAAACATCCTGAAGCATATAGGCTTAATAAGTACCTACATTCTTATGCGACATTACCATAAGCATAATCAGAATGAATTTGCATTCTACTTCTACACAAAAGCTTCAAATTAACGTTCTTATATTAAAGTGCCCGCTTTGAGGCCCAAGGCCAACGAAAGGCCAAACTGAACACAGCCATGCAAGCTGACATGATAAAGCAGCGTTCCCTGACATGTGCAGCGTTCTGAATAACGGCCCTTCTTGATCTCAATCTCGCAATCCATCGAGCTTCAAACTGGTATGAAACTAATCAATCGTAAGCCAGGTGTTATTCTGGATCAAATTTAATTTAGAAATTTTTGAATAAATTAATACATGCGAAAATCAATACTTGCGCGAGAAAAATATATCGGTGCGTTTCCAACGTCAAAATTAATCATGAAACGTACTAAAAGTATGACAAAAGCTTGCAAGAAATCGAGATGCCAATACCATTAAACCAATCTACAATCTCTATTATGACTACTACTCTATCGCAGTCGAGATTGAAACCTATGTATGATCATGATAAAAGGGGTAACGTGAACAACCCCTCTGCCTGACAGCACAACCGCATTTATGTCATAATATGATATAACAATTATTAGAAGATACCGTATAACAAGAATTTATTAAAAACGTACACATGTATTATCTATGGTTTTATACTTTATCCATAATGATTTGGAGACCTCGTCAAGCGAGTCGCGTACAATTAGAACCACGGGTTAGAACCCCCAAAATCAAATGAAAGCAAAACCATATTAAGTACCCGCATCGATCACACGATATGATAATGATGCCTATTTATTTATCTGATCAATCAATATACAATCACAATGCGTTCACTAAGCAGTCTTGTACCCAGACTAAATGTAGCCCATCGTAAAGATAACGACAGAAATCCGGCTGTGACGGAGACCACATAAAACCGATCATGCCAGAAATTGGCGACCCAGGGATGGCGACAATTACAATACTGATAATAGACATGGTGTATAACCACCATTTATGTTTGATACCATCCTAAATGTTGATACCAACTCCTATGCAATTCACATCCAATGTACTGGCCATGAGTCATTTCAGTAAGGCCTATCCATAGCCCCATAGGCCTCCAAGGCCTATATATTTTGAGGAATAAATCACCTACCTCCTTACATCTGTTACTTCTTGTCAATCAAAAACATCTTACCAGGTCTCACAAGCAACCGCCATACATACCATAAATACTTTTCAAACCCCGATTCCAACTTGGCCTACAACAAGCTTGATAGTAAAATTTTTTACTAGGCTCATATCTGTTTTATCTGAACTAAATATGCCATCCTTATACAATTTGACCAAAAGGTGTACACAAAGTACAGCGCTGAAAATTAGACGTCCGTAGTCCTCGGTGCTGGCAACAATCAATGCCTTGATCACACCACGCTGTACACAATTCATGCGTACCGCTGAATTGACCATTACGTAATCCTCGATCCGCAGGCCTCCAAAGGAAATGTATATTACGTTTGGGGCATCATGCTTCTCATTTCAAGAGGTAATAAAAGGTGCTGTCAATCACACTTATGTCTGTCAATAAAGGTTGGATACGTCAATTATATGCAACACTGGTGCTTCAAGTGGGCAATCTTACTCATGTCTCTCATTTAACTAGGCAGGATAGGCCTACATCAGGTCCAAATGCAAATTTGATGTCGTTCTGGTCTATATTAATATTTCTGGTCTGTCTGTCTCTCCCCCCCAACTCTCACCTGTGGCATCTTTTGAATTATGTGGATATCTGAATTATATTGGATGTTGTATTTCCTTTACCCTTCTCCCCCTCTCACTGTTTTAGCAGTAAGCCTATGATCAACGTGGAAAAATTAAAATAAACGGAATAAACTCCTCCTGCTCTACTCGCCCTCCCTCCCTCCTCTCCCTCCCCTCTAAATAAATTTTTGGATTTATAAAGCGCCTTTCTCCAGATCTTAGAGGACTCAAAGCGCTGTAATTTCGCTGCAATGGTGAATCATCACAATCAGATCGCATCAACTAGGTTGCTGCCGAACGGCGCACACCTATCCGCATTTAGATTGTAACATCCACCAATTATCTGTGCAGCTCCCCAAATTCCATTGGGTGAAGGAAGTTTTTGATAACCAAACAACTAATCACTGATTTTTGCGATACAGGAGGAAACCGGAGATCCCGGAGAAAACCTGCGAGAGCGAGCATGGAATCGGGATAAACCAAGTGCACATGAGTCCTTAGGCTGCGCCGGGGCTTGAACCCGGGACCTCAGTGCTGCAAAGCGAGGGAATTACCGCTGCGCTAACTCGCCCTCTACCCGATCATCTCCTCGTCTCATCATCCCCACTCTCTCATTTCCCCTACTTCGCAAATTGCAATCTTTAACATGTTTAACCTGGTCAATGAATGACAAATAATGTACATTTAAAATAGATTTGAGTCTGGCAATTTTGCCTGAAGCAATTATCAGATTACCAATTCCAATGAAAGAAATCCAATTAGTTTCACTTCAACGCACTTCTCTGGTGTTGCATATTACCAAGTTTTAAGGTGTATTTGGGACGAAAATAATTCCCTGTTTCATCTCTACATAATCATATGACCGATTTTTGCGTGATTGCACAAACAAGTATACGTAATTCTTGGCAACACTGATTACTAGTGATTAATGTATATTTCTACGCTGGGCTATTTTCACAAGCCACTCCCGCCTAGGCGGAAGTACCTATACACCCAACGCAAGTCAATTGAAGCCGTACAATTTATTGCGAATTTACGACCGTAAAATTTAGACACTTCTTTTGTCTAGATTAGCATCAAGCCTCTCATCTCACGTTTTTCATGTCAGAAATTAACATAACTCCCGAAACCGAAACAGAAGTTATCTTCGTTCAACTTTTCTGTAGGCAACAAAAGACTATAATAAAAGGATTGTTCACACGTACCATGTTAACACTTCAAAATAACAATGAGATCCGAAACCAAAAACTGAAACCGAAACCAAAACAGAAAAGATAAAACGACGGACAGTTTAGTACTGAGCGACGTACTCAGCCCAGTATGTACTAATAGGCTGAGTACTGTAATGAACTTGTTTTTTAAATAAAATACGGGATGTATAATTGAAATGACATGCAATAAGACAAATAATGAAACTACAAAAGCACAACTGATATGTTTAATGTACACTTTATTTCAGTTGTAAAATCTCAATTGACAGGGACTGATATATATTTATAGTCTTATAGTGATAACATTGTAATTTTATTGATTTAATATTGTATTGCACAGAAAATGTGTAAATTGAACAAGTTTCATTGCAAAAGCTTTTTAGTTTTTTAAGATAAATCTTAATTAAAAATATTAATTGTCAGGCATGTGCTTTAAATTTAGTCTCCTCCGCCGCCAGTTTAATTCCGCTTGTTCTCCAGTCTCAACACACACCGTCTGCCTATCAAGCACAATTTAAAGCCTTAATGTACAATCTTTTTAAATTTTTCTTTTTTTCTTCCAAAATGATAATATACAATCATTATGAAAGTTCATAATACATTTGGACGCGAAAAACATTGGTAATTTGAAAAGAAACAACATCGTAAACTTCACCTCTATCACTCGAAACATCTCGCACTATTTGGATTAGGACAGCGAGTGCGGCCTCAGAGTTAGTCTCCTACGCAGCCAGTTTGGTTACGTTTGTGGAGGGAGCGTAACCAAACTGGCTGCGTAGGAGACTACGATTTGCGATCGTTCCGACATATTATCATAATCTAAAAATTATGATAATATGTCGGACCAACAGAAAATCATCCTGTTTTACTACAAATAGGGCGAATTTGACAGTTTGCTCATAGATTTAAGTTGGAACATGTTTAAGTGTTACAAATATGCCAAAAAATTGGTTTTGAAAAAAATAAAGGTATATTCTGAAAAAAGATCATACATTAAGGTTTTAAGACAATGCTTTCACGAGTCGTGACCGTAGTCATTTAGAGTAATTGTATATCAAACTTTTGAGGAATTTTATGTTTATAGCTCTAAAGGCCAATCAGAATTGGCAGATAATGTGTGTGGAGTGAGTAGAATCAAACTGGCAACATGCAAGAGGAGTTAATATATAGGCATGAATATTTAAAAAGTCACATCTATATGTGTAAGCAAAATGACAAGACCAAGACAAAGAATTTCATCAGATCAAGACCAATCAAAACTTATGTTTTCTGGATGTTTCATCAACCACTGGTTGACTTCATCAGCAGTGTTGCTGTTTTTAAGTGCTGTGTGATATTGAACCGGCAACTATGGAAGCATCAACCCCTGTGTACAATCCGATGGTTGATGAAACGTCCAGAAAACTTAAGTTTTTGATTGGCCTTGATCTGATGAAATTCTTTATGAAATGGATAATCTACAGACCTGATGAATTTATTCAATGACAAGACCAAGACTATATATGGAAATCATACAAGTTGATCGCTGATAAAACCCACATAGTTCCTGCTTTTAAAAGAGAAACAGAAGACAAGGATTCATTTGTTATTAGAATTTGCTAATGCACATGTTACCCACACAAAAAATGTTATAAATACATTTAGAACAATGATTGTTTATGTCATAATGGTAATGAAACAATCATTTTCAACAGAGAGACTTAGTGTTTTTCCAACTTGTGTGTAATAATCGTGTTAGCATATTTCCAAATAGGTATCATCTTTATACAGTTGAATACAAGTGATTTGCACAGTCGACATCGTTGCAATAAATGCATCAATTTGGGTCTGCTTTGACCATTTTACATACAATACTGAGAGGTGTTTTATGCTGCTGTTAACATACAAGTCCTTTAATTTGTGGTTGGTCACATTTCATTCGAATTGAAAATCATGAAAATGGCACAAAACAACCATAAGAGTTTAGTCATTATTACAAGTTTGATTTTATACATTACAATACATTTAATATGATATGCTTGTTTAATTTTTATTAAAGATGATTTGGCCTTGAGCCTCAATTTTTTCCAATACAATTATACTGATAAATATACAAATATGTTATAATAAATGATATGAGCAATGTTTAACTTAAATTATTTTTCAATAAAAGGCTTATAAATACAGGCCCAAAACACAGTGATTTTCATACTAAACAGGTAAATGTACAGGGCATTGCTTTATTTTTTTTCTTTTGTTAGGATTTTTAGGGGGATGTCCCCCCTTGCAAATTTTTAGGGGGGCATGTCCTCCCCTTCTGCTGTCTATGATTCACAGAGCAGTTAGGCAAATAAATTTGCACAAAATATCCCTGTATTTGGCTTTAATGTGTTAGCAAAATGTACAGCCATAAGCCTAATTGTTCATCTTCACATTTTCTTGTAAATTATGCTGTCATAATTATCACACAATCATAAAAATCTCCTTTGTGTCTGGATAAATGCAAACATTTTCTAACACTTGTTATTACTGCTAACTATTCATAACAAAACCAGTTATCATTTTATTACAGTTTATATTATTCTTATTTACAAGATAATCTGAGTTTGAATTGAAACTGGTGGGTTTTTTTTACTACATATGATACAGGTTAACACAATAAGTCCACATCAATCATATTCACCTTGCAATATATACCAGAGTACAAATGTATGACTTGGGTTAATGTTTAAGTACAGTTTGAAGAGGAGACACATTCGTCCATGCCGAATTCAAGATTTTTTCAATACTTACAAACACTAGGATGGATTCTTTCACTAAGTGATGAAATATGTTTTATTATTTCCTCCCATTTTTTCATGATTTAAAAATCACTTTTTCACTCTGTTCAACTCTAAAAAGTCATGGCGCTCAAGATAGCTAAAACAAAATATTGTATGAATGCGAAATATTGTGATTGCATGCAAGATGCATGTAACATAGCATAAACTTATCACAAACCGTCTATCAAAAGATCCCTCGACGAGTCGACGTCTCAGTTCTGTGATCCCGTCACAGGTCACTGACCAATCGCCGCCAAAAAATGAGACAGCTTGAGGAAGCATCCAGGATAGGATGTGAAACATCGCCAGTCAAAAATAGTAAGACCAGTTTTTAATTTTAATTATCAATTTGATATTTTATATACCTGGATTACTGAAAATATACACAAATATATAGCATAAACTTGCGTGTATGTCCAACGCAGTCAAGTCACATTCGATATGTTGTTGATGCCAGCAAATGTGTGTAAACAAAATATTTGAAATGCAACTCAGATTTTATTTTAATTGTTTTGGATTCATTGTTGTAAATTATGTAAATTACGCCCACACACCAGATAAGTTTTAATACCAGAATGCATTGTGAGTTGATCATGCCATTCATCTTTGTTCAGCAAAATGATTGCAATCCTTAAAATTTTAATATTATAGATTTCAAACTCTATAGATCGAGAATCAAAGAGGATCATTATCACTGGCCATTACTTGGGTTACCGTACCGGTAACCAGGGAAGCTGTGAAGTATTCAAAAGTCTAAGAATATTGTAATGACTGGGAGTGAAGTTTGATCTTCAATTGGTACTTCAAGGGTTTACAGTGTTGTGAGCTTACATATTTTTAAATTGTCTTGTATCTTGTAATCAAGAAGCAAAATAAACTGATATAAAAATAGTTGTAACCAGGAAAGCTGTGAACTATAATGCGAGAAGTTGCGGGTTTGAATCTTGGCTGTGGTTAGTATGCTCTTGTGTAAAATTGAGTTAGCTTGAAATTCCCCTGCTGATTGTCTGGTTGTAACCGGTATGAAATTCGGGAAGCTGATCCTGGCTGCAAAGGTCGATTGTGGAATGTCTAGGGTGTGCACTTCTTAGCTGCAAGTCCCTGTGTTTGTTTAATGGTTTGTGGAATGATATGAGGCTGTAGTGGTCAGCGACAACCTGTAAAGTGTGCTGAGGCTTGTGAATCAATGTCTAGGTGTTGTACCTGTGCGTAGCTCACTATAAATCAATAATTTCTCGCAGCTCATTCTTTTGTTTTGTAACATGTGCATATTTGTCCTTAGCAAAGCGTTTATACTGAAAGTTAGCATCTTCTGGAAGCAATTTGGCCAATTCTTGTAAGTAGTTATACTGAAAGTTAGCATCTTCTGGAAGCAATTTGGCCAATTCTTGTAAGTAGTTGGTAAAAACTAGTTGTTGATTTTGATTTCTTGGAAGTGTTTCTTTCCATGTAGTAAAACAGTTGTAAAATTCTCTCCAATCCTGAAGAATTTCACATTTTACCCTGCCACTCTTATGGAGGTTTTTGAGGCCCTCCTTCATGATATCAAGGTCTGACCTGTAAATCTGTGGAAAAAACACGTATAAATGAGTATCCAAATACTCTGATAATTCGATTAGCCTGTCAGCACATGTTTTTTTTGTTTCAGAATTAGCGGTATTACAAGGTGAATATGATTGGTATATGATCACTTTGTCACCTGTTGCAATTTTTTCTTTGATTTCATCTCGTTTTTTCCAAAGATTCTGCTCAGCATGGAATGGTGTGTTATCAAACATCTGTGTGTAGGCTCCTTCCTTTGTTCGAATGTATAACAAAAGATATGTCTCATGTGACCACTCCCAGTATTGTCCATTCATCAGGAAGTGCTTTAGGATCCATTCCGGATCTGAAAAGTAAAACATCATGTTACCAGAATTACAGGATGTGTTTTGATTTATGCATGTGTTTCAATACCAATAGATGAGGTGACATGTGTTTACATTTGATACGCCCTCTGTTGGTCTGTGATCAAAACTGTCAGGCAAAAAACACTATAGTTTACATGGAAGAAGTTGATTTTTATTCATTAACTTTGGTTTCAAAGCAAATAATACAAAAATGGTATCAATCTTGTTTATAAATGCATCAAGCTATATACATAATATCACACAAAACTTCAAAGGTTTTTAAAAGTTGAGTTTTAAAGAGATTTATGTGGTCTGTCATAGACACTTCTGTGTTATTTTGCCTGACTTGAAACAACAGAGGGCAGTCTGAATGTAAACATGTGACATCTTAGGTCACCTCATCTATACATTAGTAATTATGCCTTTTGTTTTACAGAATATCCGAATTGGTCAATACTTCAATAAACATTTACTCCGAATTTCAAATGATGATCTTATATCTTAGCAATGTTCAATATTTTGTTTTCTTATTTTGTTCATTTTGGTTTTGTGTGTTTTGTTGGTGGGGTTGTTTTGTTTACATGTGTAGGTCATCCTAAGGAGAATGGTCTAATGATTTGTGTGTGTATCAGTGTGTTTACACACAGGTTTTCCTCCTACATTGTAAGCTTGGACCTCTTCTCATATATTCTTGTCTTGTCTTAGCTGGTTCACCTCACTGTGTTATAGCTGCATTAAATTGTGCTGCTCAACAGAGCCTTAAGATCCATTGGGAGTATATTAAGTTGCATATATTATAAATCTCTGTATTCCGAGTGAGACAGCTTTAGCTGAACATTTATTGATTCTTAAACCAAAATGAATTAAGCACACATATTACAATATATGTAAAAAACACATTTGTGTACATCCATATCAAAACGATGCACTTGTCGGCTGCTACATGTGTCTCATTTCACAAAATAGCTAGGAATAATATCAGACTCATCTCCGAAGTGGAGGTCACTTCAAATCATCCCAAGTCACATGGTTTAGGAATACAGGTCATTCCTTATATAATTTGACTTGAGGATGATTTGAAGTGACCTACACTTGATTTGAGTCTGGTATTTATTCCTAGCTAGTTTGTGAAATGAGACACATGCAGCAGCCGACAAGTGCATCGTTTTGATATGGATGTACACATTTAAAGTTGATTTATTTAGGACTTTTATATATTTTTATTTCCATAATAAAAAGAAACCTGAGACACAGGTTTTAATTTTAAACAGATTGATTACTGACATGTTTTTCAAATGAGATTGAGTAATTGAAATGACATGCAATAAGACAAATTAGAGGGCCTTATATATTTGCACACATATATGGCTATACCCGCATCTTTATAGAGGGCCCTTAAAATATATTTGACATATGGGACTCAAGTACCCCTCCCAAAATATAATTCTCATGAGCTATCAGTATACAAACAGTTGATACATGCTTTTAAACTTTTTTGCACACATATTTCTTCCTAGAACCCTTGGAATTTAACCTCTGGAAACTGGGGTTGGGACTACCCAAAAGCACATCTAATCTAGGCACATCAGCAAATGCAATTGACAATGAACTGCTGCATGTTGAATGACCAGCCCTCTTTTACATGGTCTAATAAATGATTAAAATTAATAAAAACATTTTGTTCAGCATTATTTTACATTTGCTGTTGGATTTATGCAGGGGTTCTGACTTGGATCATTTCTTTCTTGAGCAAACAAGTTGTTTTTAAAACAATCATGTTCAATTGAGGTACTGCATGCAGTACCTCAATTGAACATAATTTCTACTCACCTTTGTGTGGGGCCACCTTAATTACGAACCATGAAATTCTAGTTTTAAAGTTAGTTAGTAATTTATACTTCAATTTATTTATCATACATTCCATTGTATATACGCGTGTCATGATTGTAATATCCTTGATATCATATATGTGACACGATCAAGGGAAATTACTGTTTATCAGAGTTTTAAAGCAACTTTACCTTACATTATTGCTTGTAGTACATCAAGTTGTGTCAATTTTGTTCATATTTCATTATAAGTGGAGAAAACGTAAAACTGAAAGCACAAAGCGGTAAACCTAATCATTGTGTTTCTTTATTGCCATGCTAGTGAGAGCTCTGTCAACTTGTCTGCCAACTAGGCTACACCTTTAGGATAGCCTCTAGCCTTGCGTTCTGCAGTTCTAGTTGTGAGGGCTTCAGGCGAGGAGCATATCTTGTTAAGACAGAAAGCCAGGCTGTATGATAGATGACCATTAAAGGAACTGATAGGTATCAGTGGTTTTGGGAGTAGATATAAGATCCATGTAGCTTTCCATCCTTGATGGAAACAAGAACATTGAGCAAGAGCATTTTGTGTGTGGGAGATTCCAAAGTAAATTCTGATCCTTCCCAATGGGAAACTCGGCAGAAATAGACAAAGCTACACGAACGCCAAACTGGTAAAACCAGTCAAACAAGCAGATTTTTTTTTTTAATTTTTTAAAAAGTTTTTAACTGTTTTTCCTACCCTTGCACAAACTCTAACCCCACCCCCAAACCTTGCTACATGTATACAAACCCACCCAAGCCCAACTAGCCAAACACCCTTGCCCCAACCCAAAAAAGGAAATTAGGGGTGAAATTGATTTGACCCCAAAATCGGATCTATATTTAGCTTAGTTTTAAACTTGGTAAATGCATGAATACTAGTATATTAATAAAGTTTCGCCTCATCTCATCAAAATGGCACTTTTTATGGCTAATTATAGGAAGGAGAAACCTTTTCACATAATTTTGGAAATTAAAAAAAAAATCTAAAATTCTAAAAATACCCAAAAAATACATTCGAGTGCAAAAGCTTTTTTCTTCTGGGTAAGAATTTTTTTCTTACATGCAACAGCTTTTTTCTTGCAGGTTAGAAATTTGATAAATAGGCCCATGCATGCATTTTGTATATGATGACCTATTTATCAAATTTCTAACCTGCAAAAAAAAAAAGCTGTTGCATGTAAGAAAAAAATTCTTACCCAGAAGAAAAAAGCTTTTGCACTTGAATGTATTTTTTGGTATTTTTAGAATTTTAGAAAAAATTTTAAATTTCCAAAATTATTTGAAAGGTTTCTCTTTATTTTGTTAGCGATAAAATAACAATTTCGATGAAATGAGGCAAAATAAAGTAATTAAAACGTTAACATATTCATGCATTATAAAACATTAAATATCTAGGTCCGATTTTCAGGTGAAATCAATTTCTCCCCTAATTCCCTTTTGGGGGTAAGCGCAAGGGTTTTGGATTATGTTCAAGGTTAGTTGGGCTTGGGAGGGTGTATGTAGTAAGGTTTGGGGTGGGTTAGAGTTTGTGTAAGGGTAGGAAAAGTGTACTTTTTCACTGTTTCTGAATTTTGAAACATGCTTAGCAAGTGGACTAAAAATGATACAAATCATTTGTTTTGTCATACATTGCAACAGTATGCTCAAATAGCATAATATCGGTGATTAAATATATACATTGAACAGCCATATTTAGCATGGCGGCCATCTTGGAAAAATGGCAAAAAATTGAAAAATAAAGCCCTGCCTCCTCCTTTTTTGAAAAAGTCCGGACGAGAAACTTGTTTCTTTTTTACTTGGCCTAATGTCAAGGATAATCAATCACATAGGTTGCCTACTTAGACAATGTTAAGTTTATTGTCATTAATGTTCAATAACTAAACATTATCCATAGACATCATACTCTAAACATTTTACAAAGTTTAGGCAAGAACATGTTTAGAAAAGTGTTTAAATGCTAAACACTGTTTTTCCCACAAACTTGGTAAAATGGTTCTTGAAAAATTACTTTTTTATAATATATAGAATTGGTACCTATACCGGTATTCAATGACAGCGTGCGAATCATTCAAAACAGAGGCAAATGCAAACAAGGGTATAACGTTAATATTGACGTTGCGTCATTGGAATCTGACATTGACAATGACAATCAGCTTGGCGGGCTCTGATTTGTCACGGTTCTGTTAAAATTGATGACCAAAATAATCAAGGTCGGACTGACATGAACATGAAAAAACAAAATATTTCAGGTTGTGAATTCTTACGTCAATATTAATGTACGCGTACGCCATGCACTCAAAGTCGCTCAATTCAAAGTCACTCTGTACTCGTTATACCGTGACTGCAATCAATCAATTGATTTATTTGGCGTATGCGTAGACGTTAGCATTGGCGTAAGAAATCGCATTGAACCTCTCAGGTATGATTTCATTTCATTTCATTTCATTTTATTTTATTTGCCAGAAAATACATAATACAGAAACAAAAATTCATACAATATAAAAGTACAATACATACAATCATGATAAAATACATTAAAAAAATGAAAATAATGAGGGAAATCGATTTTAATTTAAATACAATCATTAAATTTAATTAAACAATAAATTGACATTCCTACCACTAAAATATCAACAGCAAAAAAAGGGGGGAGCATCTGGGTGAGGTGTGTAGAAGAACAGGATACAAGTCAAGAACACAGGGACGATCAAAAACGAGAGTGCCCTGGCAGGGAAGACCAAATAGTAGCAAATGCCACTTTCGAAGTGGTCAACCTAAAAAGCACTCCAATAAAATGATGTTTAACATTTTTAACATGTTTGTTTACTTTGTTACTTTCCAAAATCTGAAGGTTATCCGATCCACAGGTTCATTTTGTTTGACAAATCTAAGGGCTCAATATTAATTTTTGAAAACATTTCGTTAATAATTCGAGAGCCGCAGTCCTTTAAATTATTCCTACAGTGTGTTCGATAAAAACGAAGATAGGCCTAATTGTTCAATGGTTTGTATAGTTTTATGTATGTTAAGATCGCAAAACACGGAGGATTAGTATAAATTCTAGTCATTCAGAATAATGAAACATTAATTGAATGAATACCCGGGAATGAATGATGAATGTGATTGTTAATAATCTCAATTCTGAAAACTTGAAGAATCCGAAAGAGAATACCTTTGGAATAGGGGGCCTACAAAACATTTTAGAGTAATGCAGTCTGTCTATTGATAGTCAAGAAATGGCGACCGGTATTGGTATTGGTAGCCTAGACTTTGCATTAATGAAATGAGTAAAAGACGAAATCTGCTTTTTGCAAACTATCTGCAGTTGCGTCACCAGATAGGTGAGGTCTGCTTGGTTTCTGTTGACAAGGGGCAGTCTTCAGTAAACGGCTCTTTTCAGGGCAACGGCAAACCTTGAAATTTAGCAGATAGACAAACTCTGTTTGTTAGCTCTATTGACAAGGGACAGCTCTTTTCAGAGTCACCAGTTGGCAAGGGGGCGGCATACATGTCCCATTCTTAGGTACTTTGTCCTGAAGAAGTCAGAGCTACTCCTGACGTAAGCTTAACAGTTCTAAACTTACTGTTATCAACTCCCGTCGTAATAGCCTATCCCACAATTTATAAAGAACATTTATACAGATTTCACTGGCATCACTTTAATTGTATTATAGCGATACCTAATTAAACACAAAAGAGTGTTGGACTTAATTTTAATTTTCCTTGATAATCATTGATCAGTATGTTCACGCACGATTTAAAAATGATTTACAAAATATATACAATGAATAAAAGTGCAAAAAGGGCCAAACATTTGTAACAACTTAACGCCCATTTTCTTATCTGGTATAGGAATCATTCGCATAATTCGATTATACAAATTCAAATATGGATACCTTCCTCAAATATAAACGAGAGACGAAAATGAACCCTAATGTTATGCATTATTTTGTCTGTTCCATAAAATTTAAAATTGTACCGATTTTGACATAATAATGTTCTCACATATTTATGTTATATTATACATGCTACACAACATATGCTGTTGATTCATGGTTTACCCGTACAATTTCCCCTACATCTTGGAGTGAATTACGCATATTCCTCTAAATCTTGCATATTGCGGAAATTGCCCGCCCGCCCACTGTTACTCCCCTTTCCTGCTCAGTGCGTCTCCTCTGTAACTCCCCTTTTCCTAGCTTCCCGAACTTGTTTCCCATTTTGTATGTTGTTAACCATATTTTCCGTTGCATTTTGTGTCTATTATTTGCATATTTTAACACATTTTTAGCATGTCGATGCATTCTGCATGCATGCAATTTACATCACTGCGTGAACAACACAGGTTTACTAAATGGGAAAGTTGATATGGGTTTAAAAAATCACTATGCTAAAGAATCCTTTCAAGAAGGTGCCAAAACAGCGGGTTAGGTACACTTTTAGAAAAAGATTCCAAAGGTTGTTTTCCCTCTTAGGAAATCGCTTGACCATGGCGGTTCTTAAAATAAACCATCTTTGGGCTTTCTGAAGAACTTTTTTTTGTTCTCTAGACATGCTATGAAGAGGCTGCAGAATCTATGGTTCTCGAATTTTCAGGAACCCTTTTGAGGGTACAATATCATGTTAGCGTTCTCTCAGGAGGACATTTTAAAACCCTTCTGGAACATTCCCCCTAAATAAAATGTGGACATAGCATTTATGTAACGGAGAAACAGAAGCGTGTAAAAAACGCTCCCCTGTGCAACTCCGCTTCCAAATCCGCAGTTTTGTTATTCAGCTTGATCTCTATACCGCCACCGGACTGGTTCAAACCTTTTATCAGTTTTGTGCTGAAAATGAAGCTACATATTTGTGAAGCAGCTGTATAGGTAACATGCAGAGATAGGTGTAGCATATATTTAGCAGTATGACACCAACGAACTAAAAAAAGCTAAATAAAAAAAAGATAGAAAAAGAAACAGACAATCCTGCCGTTTGCCTTTAGAATTTAACTATTTTATCACGACATTTTAAAGCCCGTAAAACTTTCATAGTAAACTTTTAATGGTACAATTGACAACATTTTTATAACTGAATATCATCATTCGCATACATGTCAAAAGTCCAAAAGTTGATTGACAGTTTCGTACACATCTGTATATCATAACCGTATCATTGCAGTCATTTTAATTTTATAAATACCTTCAAAGATAAAAATGTAAATGTGCTCAAATTAAAAAGGAATTATGGATTTGGACTTCATTGACAAAATTGACAACTTAAAATTGTTTGGTAAGCAGTGCTAAGCACCTACTTATCTCCTCATCTATACCTCTTCATGATCTTTGAACCTGCTCGGTATCTGGTTTTTAAATTTAAGATTTTGAATTGGAGTCTTCGTGGTTCGAGTTGTATTTTTGCCTGAATGTTAAATGGTTTCTCTCCCCCCACAAGCCCCAAGTACATGTGATGGGGAAAAATCTTCTTCATCATGCGCATAATATCAGCATCAATACCAATTACATTATCATCAATAACACCATGAATACTATACGCTGGCGAAGTTACGTAATAATCGGATTAACTACCATAGCAATAGGTGAAAACAATTTTTGAATATACCGCGCTGCACTGATACTTTCACGGGGTACCTCTGCATTGAACCATATCATGCTGATCACTTGTGCCTGTAAGATTAGTATCTTTGAAAAGACCAGTATTGTGTTCAATCTATGATTGCAGACATACACAGGTGATTAGTTCAATCTGCTTGTAGTGCAGCGCGATATGTTCAAAATTGTTTTCACCTATTGCTATGGTAGTTAATCGGATTTATTACGTAACTTCGCCAGCGTATATGCATATCATTATCATCATCGTCGATCTCTACATCATAATCAATATAAATATTATCACATCAATGCAAAATCTTCATTAACATCAATATCATCATCGTTGATTCATTTTTATCATCGATTCATCATCACCATCATCACCTAATCATCTTCGTCGTCATCGCCAACATCATCAATCAATCAATCAATATTTTATTAACATTCACCAAACAAACTGGTATAGTTAATATTTACAAATACAAATATTTACAATTGAAATTGTAATATTAAAGTTACAAGTACAAATATTTACAATTATAAAAGAAATATAAATTAGTCTTATTAATAATAATAGACAATATTAATAGTGGCGCTCAAGTCCACGTTGCATTGAGCCTATAGAATGAAAATATGACAGGGGGTCGCTGCTCTAAGCCCAAATGGGAACTTTGTTATTATCTATAAGTCCATGTTCGTTCGTGAATCAAAAGCTGATTTGACGAATTTGGTTATTGGAGTAATACTGTCAAAATCACTTGCACTCATTATAAGTTTGAAAATGTCAGTGTCTACCATACCATCTATATCATACATTTCATGTATTGTAGATAATAAATATTGGCGAGGGTTGGTATAGAAAGGACATATCATTACAAAATGAAATTCATCCTCCACCTTATTTAAATTACAAAGTGTACAAATTCTATTCTCTGGATTAATTTTTGGAGAGAAGTGACGCCCCTTTTCGATCATGAGATTATGTGCGCTTATTCTTAATCTACCAAAAAACGTTTCAAAACGTAAAAAGCGGCCAAAGTTTAAAAAATCTTTCCTGTGTGGCTTTTCACCCTTTTTAAAACTTGGTCCCATTTAGTAAAGTAGTATTAACATGAAGAATGAGTCCTAATTTTTACATGCAACAATGTACTCTTATAGGTTTAAGACTGTTCGAAAGCGGTGCAATATGACGTAGGCTACCGTATGTATTATCAAAAACATTTCAAGGTTTATGTTTTATTATATTGCGTGATCATAAAGAGTAGTAGAGTATTATATATACTTAGCAAATTGACTGTGTGTCAACCTGCTACATATAGGCCCTACATCTGTACATAAGGCGCAGAATCGCACATGACGATGAAGAATTTAACAAAGTGAGTATTTGCTACAAAATACATAACGTCTATACGGAAAAAAACTTCAATTACGCACGAACATTAATTCATTTGCTCTACAAAATAAACATTGACAACTAAGAAAACCAACAAGTAGCCTATAGATGACTTCGTATGGGTCTTTAAAAACTTTCATAAATGGGACCAAGTTTAAAAAAGGGTGAAAAGCCACACAGGAAAGATTTTTTAAACTTTGGCCGCTTTTTACGTTTTGAAACGTTTTTTGGTAGATATTAATTCTTTTTTGAGGTAAAAAATATTGCGCGCTAAGTGGTTCTTTGTAGCCATGCGAGGTGAACTAGTTGGATATCCATATTTCGCGGTTAATGGTGCTTTGTAGCCCTGCGGGGCAAACTAGTTGGATATCCATATTTCGGGGTGAGTGGTTTTTGAAGCTCCGAGGGCAAACTAGTTGGATATCCATATTTCGCGGTTAGCGGTTCTTTGTAACCCTGCGGGGCAAACTAGCTGGATATCCATATTTCGCGGTTAGCGGTTCTTTGTAGCCCTGCGGGGCATACTAGTTGGATATCCATATTTCGCGGTTTGTGGTTCTAGTGGTTTTAACGACCCGTAACCACCCCAGTCAGCTGCATACCGCATCCAGCTATTTTAATTATCAAAATACTAGTTTTTTAATGCTATGGGGTAACAGAATTATTAAAAAAATTAATAGCTGAACCCAATAGTTCAGCCAAGGACTGGAAACGACATATTGATGACTTTATATAGAGTGTATTCAATAAACCCAAAGCGGAACAAGAGTTGCTAAGTAACCGCTATCCGAACCATAAACACACATGCATGATCAGACAACGAGTATTCAATTTCCTCATAGCATCCCACGTTGTACACACGTCAGTCGAATTTGGCGGTGTTGGTTTGTTAGCCCTCCAAGTTATAACATCGTTCACTTTGTGTTGAACATTGTATGTGGGCCTCGCTGTAATAACATAAAGATCAGCATGATCAGTGTGGTATCACAGAGCAGACCCTTGAGAGGGTCTGCTCATTTGGCTCATTGCATGGCAGTCGGACTCGCCATTGTATTTGATCATTTGTGTATGGAGAGCAATGGCGACCCGTCATTGTATTTGTTCATGTGTGTATGGAGAGCCACTCTTGGAGCCCATGGGACTTAGGCTAGGTCCTCAGGTAGAGTCAGACGCTGTATGTACTAGAAACGCCCATTCTTGATTCTGCGTTCATTCAATGTTAGCATTAAAGGGGCATTTCGTGATCCACAGCCTCATCCCCCACTTTTCTCAAAAAAGTTGAGATTTTTATATCACTGGAAACCTCTGGCTACATAATGTTTATGTACAAAATATTTCTTGCAGATTAATTCGTTTTGCAAAGATATCGTGAAATTTGTATTTCGTTTTGGTGCATCAGAACGAAAATACAACGCATTGTCTATGGAGCAGTGTAATACACATAATCATGCATAACTCGCAAACGCAAAATCGGAATCAACTGAAATTTTGGGAATAGGCTTTTTCGTGGATATGTACTGAAAAATGTCATAAAAAGAGGATGCTAGGATCACGAAACACTCCTTTAAATTTGTATTGCCCGGCGGCCCCGCGTAATGGAAAAACCTGAATTTGTTACATAAAAAGAAATTAAAATTAAAAAAAGCAAGGTTCCACCTGAGTACATATTAAATTGGTGTAGAAATTGTTTTCAAATATATATATGAATTTAGACAAACATACGGGATATAATGAACCTTTGACATGACGCCATGATGACATGATTTTATTAGTCGTTTTGTATATCATAATACCAGTATTTGTAATTTTATATTATATAGAACTAATATTTTGCATCATAAATGCGCAGTTCATATGCACAGACGATTACTAATCTTCAAGACTTCAAAATAACATGTTACTAAGCAGGTAATAGGTGCTGGCCTTGTCCTATTGTACTTGTTCATGTGTGTATGGAGAGCTCACTGACCTGTTAATAGAGATCAATGGGATAGCTTCTTTATGGGGCACTTCTCCATCGGTTTCAGGGCGCAGTTCATTGAACTCAGCGGGATTCTATTGCAAGTGCTTTTATATTATTACAAAACGGATCGTGGTTATTGCCTTGACAAATCTAATACATAATTCATACCAGGGATTAATAAATCCAGGGGTGCGGACATTTCATTGGTCGCAAACCACCGGGATTCGATACAAGTTTGCGTTGTAAATGAATGCGTGAATAAGAGTGTCATCCCCTTGGCGCGATATTTGATTTCTGAAAATACTCAAGTTGCCGTTCAAAATGCCTAAAATCATCAAGATATTGCAATACTGTCTAAAGTGATGTAAAATTGTGGCAAATTTGTATGATTTATCGCACATAATTTCTGCGTAGCGTGGAGAATCATTTACATAGGATTTTGGAGAAAAAATGTGATAATTTTAGGGAAATATAGAATGGCGGAAGAAACAAATAAAACATTTTCCTGGAATGTGTAGACCATACTCTTTCTGTTCCTATTGATTTGGATACTGAAATAATTCTTAAAATGAAGCTGTTGGGTGATTTATGTTGGCGTTTCTAGAGTGTGTCATTATTGGCAAACATCTAGGGATATTGTTGAGAGGGCACTCGATTCACGAGATTTCTTTTGCAAGAACGTCAAAATAGCACGAATTTTGTTGGTTTGCGACTGAAGAGTGTCCGCACTATAGATTTCTGCCATGCAAATTAGCTAGTGTCAGTGGGTAAGAAAGTGGCATCTTTTGAATCGTTAAGACAAGCCACATAATCTTATGTAAAACTCTGCTGGGTGTTTCGATCATGTATTATGCGTGTTTGGTCAAGTGAGGGTAATTTGTAAAGCATCAACTTGTGAACAAGTCATAGGGGGGATATTTGGGTGCATTGGGCACTTATGGGTTGGGTATAATAGATTTCTATGTATACAATTAAGTCTGATATATTTTCGATGGAATATATATTTTCACTTGAAAAGTTAGTAGTTTTCATAATTGCAATTTCTGAATATTATATAAAAGGTGAGAATAAGACTGTAAATGTAAGAGTATGGGATAATTTTGATCCATACTGCAGTTACTGTCCGTTTTCCTATACACAATACACAGTGCTCTCACCATTGACGTGTGACCTCAACAAATGATGTATGTTGGGAGAATGGACACTTGCCTAGTTAACATCACTGTGTGAAAAATAACCAGCCAATATTTTATTTATTCTCCAAAACTTCTAGCAAATATATTTCTCTAACATGACCTAAAATTACAGCTAGGTTAGATGTTCAGAAATGGTCGCACTTTTGTAAAATATGAGTGAGGGCAAGGCATAGCTAGCCAACTCCCCGTGTTAATTGAATGGAGATTTGACCGAAAATATTGGTATCGGACCGCTCACTTCTGAAGGATGCCACAAAAAACGGTAAAAGCTACATTTAAATTATTCTAAATAGGTTCTAGAAAATAAAGTTTTGTAACATGTCCTAAATTTTAGCTAATTTAGATGTTTGGAGAGGGTCGCACTTTTGTGTTTTTAGGAAGGATATGTAAACGACAGAGAACACCCAAAATATGAAGAAATTATTTCCATACCGTGTTAAGTCAACAATCATTATGTTGCTCATTTTGAAGAATGCTGGTTAACAAAAAGCAGGTCTTTGTGTCATTTCGTGAACAATGGTACACATACCATTGTTTCCTTTCGTTTCCTTTATAATCGGTTACCCAACTGAAGCTGTAATACCAGCTTTATTGCGATGTCGCACATTGAAAACAGACACTTGTACACAACCAGAGAAGATCTGATTTAATCAGTTGAGCTGCTTCAATGAGTGTTATCTTGGTTTAATAGCTTTTAATGGGGTTT